>NC_057725.1:51852397-51860736 GCF_004010195.1 Chiloscyllium plagiosum | reverse complement strand
TCCTCTGTAATCTGGACATTTTGTAAGATGTCACCATCTATTTCCCTACAGTCTATATCTTCCATATCCTTTTCCACAGTAAATACTGATGCAAAATACTCATTTAGTGTCTCCCCCATTTTCTGTGGCACCACACAAAGGCCGCCTTGCTGATCTTTGAGGGGCCCTATTCTGTCCCTAGTTACCCTTTTGTCCTTAATGTATTTGTAAAAACCCTTTGGATTCTCCTTAATTCTATTTGCCAAAGCTATGCCATATCCCCTTTTTGCCCTCCTGATTTCCCTCGAAAGGACACTCCTACTTCCTTTATACTCATCTAAGGATTCACTCGATCTATCCTGTCTGTACCTGACATATGCTTCCTTCTTTTTCTTAACCAAACCCTTAATTTCTTTAGTCGTCCAGCATTCCCTATACCTACCAGCCTTTCCTTTCACCCTGACAGGAATATACTTTCTCTGGATTCTCATTATCTCAATTTTGAAGGCTTCCTATTTTCCAGCCATCCCTTTACCTGCGAACATCTGCCTCCAATCAGCTTTCGAAAGTTCTTGTCGAATACCGTCAAAATTGGCCTTTCTCCAATTTAGAACTACAACTTTTAGATCTAGTCTATCCTTTTCCATCACGTTTTAAAACTAAGAGAATTATGGTCGCTGGCTCCAAAGTGCTCCCCTACTGACACCTCAGTCACTTCCCCTGCCTTGTTTCCCAAGAGTAGGTCAAGTTTTGCACCTTCTCTAGTTGGTACATCCACACATTGAATCAGAAAATTGTCTTGTACGCACTTAACAAATTCCTCTCCATCTAAACCTTTAACACAATGGCAGTCCCAGTCGATGTTTGGAAAGTTAAAATCCCCTACCATAACCACCCTATTATTCTTACAGATAGCTGAGATCTCCTTACAAGTTAGTTTCTCAATTTCCCTCTGACTATTAGGGGGTCTACAATCCCAATAAGGGTATCATCCCTTTCTTATTTCTCAGTTTCACCCAAATAACTTCCCTGGATGTATTTCCAGGAATATCCTCCCTCAGCACAGCTGTAATGCTATCCCTTATCAAAAATGCCACTCCTCTTTCTCTCTTGCCTCCCTTTCTATCCTTCCTGTAGCATTTATATCCTGGAACATTAAGCTGCCAGTCCTGCCCATCCCTGAGCCATGTTTCTGTAATTGCTATGATATCCCAGTCCCATGTTGCTAACCATGCCCTGAGTTCAGCTACCTTCCCTGTTAGGCCCCTTGCATTGAAATAAATGCAGTTTAATTTATTAGTTCTATCTTATTAGTTTATTAGTTCTGCCCTGACTGTTTGACTTGATTCTGTTCTCAACTGTACCAGTGTCAGATTGATCTCTTTCCTCACTATTTCCCTGGGGCCCACCCCCCCCAACCTTACTAGTTTAAATCCTCCTGAGCAGTTCTAGCAAAGTTCCCTGCTTTGTATATTAGTTCCCTTCCAATTTAGGTGCAATCCGTTCCTTCTTGTACAGGTCATTTCTACCCCAAAAGAGATTCCAATGATCCAAAAAATGTGAATCCTTCTCCCATACACAAGCTCCTCAGCCATGCATTCATCTGCTCTCTCCTCCTATTCCTGCCCTCACTAGCTCGTAGCACTGGGAGTAATCCAGATATTACTACCCTTGAAGACCTTTTTAAATTTCTGCCTAACCCTCTGTAATCTCCCTTCAGAATCTCAACCTTTTGCCTTCCTATCATTGGTTCCAATGTGGACAATGACCTCTTGCTTGCCCCTCTCCCCCGTGAGAATATTCTGCACCCTCTCAGAGACATCCTTGATCCTGGCACCAGGGAAGCAACACACCATTCTGCTTTTTCTCTGCTGGCCACAGAAACGTCTGTCTGAACCTCGGACTACAGAATCCCGTAACACAATTGATCTCTTGGAAGCTGACATACTCCTCGTTGCATTAGAGCCAGTCTCAGTACCAGAAACTTGGCTGTTCATGCTACGTTCCCCTGAGAATCCATCATCCCCTACATTTTCCAAAACAGCATAACTGTTTGAAATGGGTTTATCCACAAAAGACTCCTGCCCTAGGTGCCTACCTCTCTTACCTTTCCGGGAGTTAACCCATCTATGTGACTATATCTGAGTCTTCTCTCCTTTCCTATAACTGCCATGCATCACTTACTGTTGCTGTTGCAAATTCCTCATCACTTCTAACTGTCTCTCCAACCAATCCATTCGATCTGATAAGATTTGCATCGAATAGCATTTACAGCAGATATAATCTGCAGTAACCCTTAAACTCTCTTTAAACTCCCACATCTGACAAGAAGTACATATCACTGTACTAAAGGCCATATTTGCTCCTTCACAATCTACAGACCCAGAAAATAACACCGTCTTATTCCTCTACAAAACACTGCCCCAGGTTAAATGAATAGTTATGGCTTATATTTTAAGTTTAATCAAGAGACATATTTCCAAAAACATATAATCAAGAAAGAACCCACTCTACTCACTACTGCAGCCTTTCTATTGGACACACTTAAAACAACGATTAACTTATCTGATTCTGTTTTGTGAACTTTGCCCAAACATGTTCCTCCAAGATTAGTTGTGAAATTCAGTTTGTTAATTTTCCCAGACGCACTCCGATGTCCAGCGATGCATGAATTCAAAACAGCAAAGGCAGTAACTGTGCAGGTTCTTTCTCTCTCTCTTTCTCTCTCCTGCACAGTCCTTCAAGTCCACACCGACCCACTGAAGAGTAACTCAACCATACCCATTCCCCTACCCTATTGTCCTATGTTTATCCCTGATGAATGCACCTAATCTACACATCCCTGAAGACTATGGGCAATTTATCATGGTCAATTCAGCTGACCTACACATGTTTGGATTGTGGGATGAAACCCACGCAGATATGGGGAGAATGTGCAAACTCCATACAGACAGTTGCCTGAGATGGGTATCAAACGCAGGTCCCTGGCGCTGTGAGGCAGCAGTGCTAACCACTGAGCCACCGTGCTGCCCTGTGGTCTCAGCCTAACCAGCTTTTCTTTATAACTCAAACCTTCCATATCCGATGACGTCCTGGTACAGAGGAACCTCAATTATCTGGCATTCGATTATCCAAATTTTGATTATCTGAACAAAGTATTCCCCACCCTCACCCCCCCCCCCTCCCCACCCCCACTCCCACCCATGATGTTCAGATAATTAAGTTTCCTCTGTAAATCTCTTCTGAACCCTCTCCAGCTTAATAATATCCTTCCTATAACTGGACAACCAGAACTGGACACAGTATTTCAGAAGAGGCCTCACTAATGTCCTGTACCATTTGAACATGTCTTCCCAACACCTATACTCGATGGATTGAGCAATGAATGCAAATGTGCCAAATGCCTTTTTAATCAACCTATCTCTTTGTGATGCAAACTTCAAATAATTATATACCTGCACCTCTAGGTCCCTATTCTACAACACTACCCAAGGTATTACCATTAATTGTATTTCCTCAATCTTATTGTCAAGTGCCCGGTTGCTTCTTTTGTACATGGCCAGCAGTCAGCGAGTAGTGCTACCTTTCCTAATTTTCCACTGCAATTGAACTTTTCATGAGTAGTTATTTTAGAAGAATGAGAGGAAGTCTAATTGAAGTGTATAAGATGTGAAAAGGGATTGACAAATAGGATGTAGAGAGGATATTTCCTCTTGTGTGACAATCTAGAACAAGGAGTCAGAGCTTTTGGATAAGGGGTAGTAAATTTAAAACAGAGATGAGGTGAAGTTGCTTCTCTCAAAGGATTGTGGATCTGTGGAATTCACTATCCCAGAGTGCAGTGGAAGCTGGGAAATTGAATACATTTAAAGTGGAGGTAGACAGATTTTTAATTACTAATGAGTTGAAGGGTGACAGGGAATATGCAGGAAAATGAAGTTGAGGCTGAGCTGAGATCAGCCATGGTTGTATTTAATGGTGGAACAGACTTGAGTAAGCCTACTCCTGCCTAATCTTTCTCCTACTTCGTATGTTCCTATGTATTGCAGTAACTGCTTGTATATCTACGCATACATCTTGCATTTTCTGAACCATAATATTTGTATGTTTCAGGCTAAAGTTGACTTTGTCTTAGTGACAAACAAATCATATACTGGCATTGACAGACATGAAATGGAAAGGCTGTGTTATCTGAAAAAGTTGAAAGACATAGGCTTCAATATAATGGTGAGTAGAATAAAGTCAAAGTAGAATCTAAATTAAAATTAAAGCTTGGAACACCAATAAAATGAAAATAAGATGTAACCTTTTTAACATCCACAATAGTTTACTAAATGGTAATTCACTTGATATGCTCAGAATAGAATTGGTAACTCAGGCAGTGACCATCTTGAACAAGAAAACTCACTGTTCTTTCAATAGTTTCACCATCCCTATGTCATCCTGCCATCAACATTTTGGATGTCATCACTGACCAGAAGCTTAACTGGGTCAGAAAAATAAACTTCACGGCCACAGGAGCATTTCAAGGGCTATTCTGCAATTAGTGGCACACCATTTTTTACTCAGAATATATTTGAATACTCAATACTTATCTGAATAGTATAGTCAGTAGCAATAACAGTCAAATAATAGTCAATACCATCCAGAATAAGGCAATCCGTTTCTTTGATGCTGCCACTGGACTAAAAGTTAATCTCCTCCACTTCAGATTTACTATAGTTACAATGCATATAATCTACAGAATACAGTGAAACAACATTTAAAAATTGCTTTGACACCATCCTGCAATACTGTGACATTTAGCAAGTGGTGAAGATTAAGAATAAGAAATACCATTTCTTCTAAGTACTCCTCCACATCACAAAACAATGAGGCCTGGATAAATGTTCCTATTCTTTCATCATCACTCGGGCAAAAACATGTAATTTTCTACCTAAGACCACTGTCTGAATACCATTACCTCAAGAAGAACTGTAAAGAGGGCGTATCACAACGTCTCAGGGCAGATGTGCTTAAATAGCAAATTGGCTTGCAAGCATTGCCCAAAACTCAAAGAATAAAGTGAAAAAGTGTGATGGGTGGGAGGTTTGTTCTAATATTATTCTATTATCTGAAATGTCTTTTTTAGGAAAAGTGAAGTACTTCAAAAATCATGGTATGTTTTAGGTAGAGTCAATATGGTTTATGAAAGGGAAATGGTGTCTGAAAAATTTATTAAAATTTCTGAGAATGCAACTAACAGGATGATAAGTGGAATCCAATTGGTGTAGTATACTTGGATTTCTGGAAGGCAATCAACAAAGTACCATATAAAAAGAGTTTACCTGGCTCGGGTAGGCCTGGAGCTCTTTCCCTAATAGCATTGTGGAGGTATCTGGACGGCAGCAGTTCAAGAAGATAAGTGACCACTATTTCCTCAAGGGAAACTAGGATAATAATAAATGCTTGCTAGCCAATGATGCTTACATCCCATGAATTGAATAAAAATAACTCAGGATAAGGTGGATGTCCTTTTACATCCACTGGCTAGTGAAGCTAACTTACCAACATTCATCTTGTTGTGCCTTCTTAAAATTTTGTGAGTTTCAGTGTGGTCACAAAAAAACCCAAAGAACTGTGGATGTTGGAAATCAGAAACAAAATCAGAAATTGCTGGAAAAACTCAGCAAGTCTGGCAATTGCAGTGGAGAGAAAGCAGAGTTAGTAGTCCAGATCCAGTCACCCTTCTTCAGAAAAATGAGGTCACCTTTCATTCTTTGAAACACCAGGAAATCCTATGCAGACCCAATCTCCTCAATCCATTATTTTAAGACCATCCCACCAACCCGGGGATTAACCCGGTGAACCTCCTTTGTACTGCCTCTGTGCCAAATATATCTCGTAGAATCATACAGCATGAAAACAGTACCTTTGGTCTAAACCCCTTCAAGCCGACCAGTTATCTTGCACTGATGTAGTCCTATTTGCTTGTGTTTAGCCAACTCCCTCTAAGCATTTTCCATCCATATGCCTTTTAAATATTGTAATAGTACCAGCCTCTACCACTCCCTCTGGGTGCTCATTCCATAAATGCACCACCCTCTGAAAAAGTTGCCCCTAAGGTCCCTTTTAAATCTTTCACCCTCACCTTAAGTGTACCCCCTGTAGTTTTGGACTTCCCTAATCTGAGAAAAAAAACCTTGGCTATTCACCTTATCTATGCCCTTCATGATTTTATAAATCTCTAATAATGTCACCCCTCAGCTTCTGATGCCCAGCCTATTTGGCCTCTCCCTGTAGCTCGGCCTGCACAGTCACAGCAAAATTCTCGTAAGTCTTTTCTGCACCCTTTCAAGTTTAATAACATCCTTCCTATACCAGGGAGACCAGAATTGAATGCAGTATTCTAAAAGTGGCCTCACCAATGTCCTGTACAACTGCAACATAAACTCCTGACTCCTATACTTAATGCACTGACCAATGAAGGCAAGCGTGCTAAATGCCTTCTTCACTATCATGTCTACCTGTGACTCCACTTTCAAGGAACTGTGCACTTGCACCCTTAGGTCTCTTTGTTTAGCAACATTACCTTGGGGCTCTACCATTAGTCGTGTAAGTCCTGCCCTTGTTTGACTTTCCAAAATTTAATAATGCACATTTTTCTAAATTAAACTCCATCTGCCACTCCTTGGCCCATTGGCCTATTTGATCAAGATCCTGTTGTACTCTTTAGAAAACCTTCTTCACTGTGCACTATACTACCTATTTTGGTGTCATCTGCAAACTTACTAACCATGCCTCCTTTATTCACATACAAATCATTTACAGTATACAGGTAACCACCACTATCTGGAAGTAGAGAGTTCCTATGAAACCTTTCATAAGCTGAAATGGCATAAAGCAAAGAAGCATTAATTTATAGCGGAAAAATTTTGCCTTTTATAGTAAAAGTGAAAATCCTCTTCGGATTCATGAAAACAGGTACTAATGTAGGTCTTTCATAAAAGCAAAGTGGTGTAAAATGAACTTTCAAAAAGCAGGGGATATCTGTACAAATTATGAAAAGCAGTGGACCCAACATCAATCCTTGTGGCACACTGCAGGTCACAGGCTTCCAGTCAGAATAACAATCCTTTACCACCATCCTCTACCTCCTACCCTCAACCCAATTTTGTATCCAATGGGCTAGTTCTCCCTGGATTGTCTACAACTCTGCCTTCATTAATCTTCTTTGTTACTTCTTCAAAAATCTCTATCTTTTTTGTCACCTCTTCAAAAATCTCTGAGATAAAGGTATTAAAAATGTACATAATTGTCCAGAGGATTTCTCAGTGAGTATTTAAGCAACTGCAGTAAAACATCTTTACTCCTCTGCTCAAATACCCTTATTATGAAAGCCACCATATCATTTGCCTTCCTAATTGATCGCTGTATCTACATGCTGAATCTTAGTGACTCACGATCAAGGACAGCAGGTCCCTTTGTTCATCCCTATTTCCTAACCTCTCACAATTTAAGAAATATTCTGGATTTTTATTTTTTCTAACACAGTGAAGAACTTCATAGTTGTTAACATTATGTTCCATATGCCATATTCTAACTCATCACTCGAATCCTCACCGCATCCGTTTTACATTGTACATTTCCACACAAATGGGAACATAAGAAATTTGGAAATATTGCAATTGGTCCCTGCACCCAAATCCTTTCTGTAGATTATAAACAGCTGTGGACCTAACACTGATTCTTGCAGTTCCCCTCCAGTAATAGTCTGGCATCCTGAGAAGGATCCATTTATTTCTACTGTCATGATTCCTGTAGAAGTGGTTTGCTGCAAATCCAGTTCCATTATTCTGAATCTTTACAAATATGATGTGTGACCAGTTTAATCTCTAAGATTATGACTCCCTATCTAAAATAAAATAAAAAGCTTGCACCAGATTTAATCAATGAACAAGAAAAAAACGTATTAATTTTGACAATCTTATCCTTTAACATGTGGCAAAAACATTATTTATTACAAATCAAACATAAACTACACCCCTTTTAAATCTAAACATATGTTTATTCATGCATATCATGACAGACAGATAGATGGATAAAACAGTCTTTTTAGAAATAGAGTGTGTAGAAAATATGGATAAAAAATGTACAAAATCAAAGAACACGGCAAAAGGGGATTTAGGAACATTGGAATTAGGAGTGGGAGTATGCAGTTCAGCTCTTAGATTCTGGATTAGAATGGTGCTGGAAAAGCACAGCAGTTTAGACAGCATCCAAGGAGCAGGAAAATCGATGTTTCGAGCAAAACCCCTTCATCAGGAATACAGGCAGAGTGCCTGAAAGGTTGAAGAGATATAAATGAGAGGAGGGTGGGG
>NC_057725.1:51822752-51849242 GCF_004010195.1 Chiloscyllium plagiosum | reverse complement strand
GCTGGGATCTGGTGTGGGTATGGAGCTGGGAGTAGGGGCGGAGCCTGTAACTGGAGTGGGTGTGGTGGTGGCGGGAGTGGGGGTGGAGTCCTGAGCAGGGGTGGTGTTCCCCTCAGGGTTCTGGGGGGCGGGATTGGTGACAGTGAGATCTGTGGGGGCATGTCTGCAGAATGCAGGTGAGTAGCGTTGGTGGGGATAGAAGTGGTGGCAAACGCGGCAGTGGAGGGGGGGGCGGACGTCACTGAGCGTGTGACATCAGCGATAATGTGAGGGGCGGAAGTGATGTCATGTGTGTTGAATGAGGAATCTTAAATGGCTGATTTTATCCTGGTCTCAACTTCACTTTCATATCTGTTCTCCATAGCCCTTTATCCTGCATTTCCTCAAAAACATACCTATTTCTTTCTTGAATTTGTTGATTGAGTCTACCTCCACTGTACTCTGGGCAGTGAGTTCTACTGATTCACAACCCTCTGAGAGAAGTAGTTTCTCCTCATCTAAGTTTTGAACCTACTTCCTCTCACTCAATATCCATGACTTCTTGTTCAAGACTTTCCCAGAAGTGGGAACATCTGTTCAACATCCACCCTATCAATCCCTTTATCATTTTATGTACATCAATCAGCTCCCCCGTTATTCTTCTGAACTCCAGCAAGTATAAGCCCAAGCTATTCAACTGCTCCTCAAATGAAAGCCCTTTCATCCCTGAAATCAATCTGGTGAACCTCCTCTGAATTTCCTCCAATTCCACCACATCCTTCCAATTTCTCTTCCTCTCAGGAACATTCTTTAATTGAGAGGTATTTAGTATTTCCCTCCCATTTGCCACTGTTCTTCAATTGTCCTGACCTTTAATATTTTTGCTCAGTCCACTCGGGCCAACTCCTTCTTTCGGCCTGTATATTTACCTTTGCCCAATACTAAAACTTGCCTAAGTGTCTCCATCTTCACTTTTTCAGTCCAAATTTGGAACTCTAGCATGTTTGGTCACTCCTTCCAAAAGGAACATTAACTACAAGACCATTTATCAATCCTTACTCATTACATAATACCAAATCTAAAACAGCCAGTTCTTTCGTTGGCTCCATGATTCATTGCTTTAAGAAACAATACTTCATACATTCTATGAATCCTTCTTCGAGGCTACACTTGTAAATTGATTAATCCAGTCAATACACATGTTCAAATCACTGATAATAACCATTGTGCCCTTCTCACAAGCCCTCACTATTTCCTGGTTTATACTATATCCTACTTTGGAAGTACTGTAAATTACTCTTTTCAAAGGGTTTCTTCTCTTGCTTTTTATTTCACCCAGATTGATTCAACATTTTGGTCCTTAGCACCAATATCATTTTTTAACACAGCCTCGATGTCATTCTTAACCAATAAAGCAACTTCAGCTACTGCTCCTTCTTGTCTATCATTTCAGAATACTAAGTACTCTTAAACAATTAACTCTTAGTCCTAGTCTTCCTGTAACCACATTTCAGTAATCTTCACTAGGTTATCTCCATTTGTCTGTATTTGTTTTGTCAACTTTATTCTGAAATGACATGGCTTTCCTACAAATGTTTTTCTGCAATGGTATCATTTTTTGATCATGTTGTTGATTGTGATAATCCTCAATACAGTAGCAGATAAGTTGGGCTTAGGTTTTAGCTTGAATGAGATGTTTGCTCTTGAAAAATCTTGTAGTGTTAACTCTTTCATAAGAGCTAGAGCAAAAGATCCGGCTTGCTTAAAGGCATTTTGGAGGTCATGGAGGTCCCTCAGGTCCATGATAAACTGAACTGAAGCAAATCCATTATCTGTGGCTGAGTGGTGACTTTATTTCAAACATACCTGGTGCCAGTACACATATCAAACTTCTTCAAAAAGGTTCAGGTCTCTGTGTAATCAATACATGTCCCCACATAATAAAAGCAAATTACTGCGGATGCTGGAATCTGAAACCAAAAGAGAAAATGCTGGAAAATCTCAGCAGGTTTGGCAGCATCTGTAAGGAGAGAAAAGAGCTGACATTTCGAGTCTAACTGACTCTTTGTCAAGGCTTTGACAAAGGGTCAGTTAGACTTGAAACGTCAGCTCTTTTCTCTCCTTACAGATGCTGCCAGACCTGCTGAGATTTTCCAGCATTTTCTCTTTTGGTTTCACATGTCCCCACATTTCCACTTTCCTTTAAATTATATATATAAGAACAGCTGGTTCATTCTCTGAAACAAATCAGTCCAAGCCAAATAAAATATCTGTAGTCCTGACAGTATTTACTGGCTTCTATCTATTAACCAATTCTCAATTCATAGAAATGTGTTTCCCCCAAAACCATGTGCTCTAATTTTATTTGTTAACCTCCTGTGTGGGTCCTAATCAAAAGAAAACTCTGAAAATGCAAATACACCGCATTCACTGGTACACCTATTAATACTACATTCAATATCCTAAAAAAAGACTCAAACCAAGTTTGACAAACATAATTTCTCATTCATAAATTCATATTGACCCTGCCAAATGTTACCATTCTTTTCCAAATATCTATTTATCACATTCTTTATCATAAGTTTTAAAATTTTCTTTATTACTAGTGCAAAACAAACAGACTTGTTGTTCTCCATTCTGTCTCATCTTCCCTTCCTATCTTATTAGGGTAATTTTCATTATTTCACAGGATTCTCACAAAAATAAGCTGCAAAAGCTCTTATAATCAGTTACAGAGGAACGTCAATTATCTGAAGGACATGGGCGGGGAGTATTTCGTTTGGTTAATCGAATTCCGGATAACCGAATGCCGGATAACGTAGCTTAGCCAAGCATCGGGACCTTGCGATCTTGCTGGGTAATCCGATATTCGGGTAATTGAATGTCGGATAATTGAGGTCCTTCTGTAGATGGTTATTCTTCAAGACAGAATTTGAAAGTAACATGTACGTGAGCATGTTATTCAGTTTAGTGCCTCACGTCTCTGGCCCTTCCTGACCATCTCACCTGATGGTTGGGCTCGGACCTCCTCCAGCCATTAGTCTTGTTGTTAGCATAGAGTTCCACCACATTGCCAAAATTTGTGAAAAATTATTTCCGCTCCATCTGATCAATATCATGAGGCAAGTTCATGATAAATAACAGATGAAGGTCTTTCTATCAAATTATGCACAATGTTCCCATAATCAAATTAATTTTCATTGTGACCTTGCTGGAGCTCTATTGTAACACACAGTGCTGTTCCTAATTTGCTGATCACAAAACTGGGGATAATATCTGTATTTATGGTTTTTCCTTTGGCCAGGGCTATGGGTTGGGTCAGTGTGAGAGGAATTCCAGTGGTGAAGATAATGCCACTAGTGATCTTTCTTATTTGTTCCTGAAGCCTTGAGATGGAAGGGATGAAGATTTTTTAATGAGGATTTCAGCAACTTCTTCCACGAACACAGGATCGTTTTTTTCACCTTGGCTGCCCGAGTCCAGATTCTGAATGTACTCTTCAAAAGGTTCTGTCTTCCTATATCCCCTTCCAACCTTAGTCCTTCATTGTTGATATGTGAGAGAATGAGGAGAAAGTGAGGTCTGCAGATGCTGGAGATCAGAGCTGAAAATGTGTTGCTGGAAAAGCGCAGCAGGTCAGGCAGCATCCAGGGAACAGGAGAATCGACGTTTCGGGCATAAGCCCTTCCTCAGGGCTTATGCTCATGTGAGAGAATGAGTACAATAGAGACTGAAGGAAAAGTGTGAGAGAACTGATTGTGTGTAAATCTGAGTGAGAAAGTGACTAAGTAAAAGAGATGATTTGGAAGAATCGATGTTGGACTGGGGTGGACAAAGTTAAAAATCACACAACACCAGGGTATAGTCCAACAGGTTTATTTGGATGCACTAGCTTTCGAAGCGCTGCTTCTTCATCAGGTGGTTGTGAAGTAGGATAATAAGACACAGAATTTATAGCAAAAGATTACAGTTACATGCAGCTGAAATGATATATTATACAAACCTAGATTAAGTCTTTCATCTTTTAAAGTGGGAGTAAAAGAGAGTAAGTGATTAAGAGAATGAAAATGAGGGAGAAAATAGAGTGAGTAGTTGTATATGTTTTCTTTGTAACTCCTTAACTTTTTTTTGAAAGTTTATCCTTCATGTTGTAGCCAATCAGATCTCAGGCAGCTGGTGCTGGATTTCTTGTTGGAAGGGAATGAAAGGCTTACGAGAAGTCTGGTTTCTTTTTAGAGTGGTAGCAAACTTTTGCTTCAATAGAAACAATATGTGTTGGGGTGCTCAGCACATCTGGCGGCATCTGTGCATGGAGAAACAGAGATGAGTGACCCTTTGTGAGAACTAGTACAGATTTAGAGGACCTGAAGCATTAATCCTCTCTCTCTCTTTCCACCTCCCCCCCCCTTTCTCTCTGGATGCTGCTTTGTTTGTTGAGTGTTTCAAGCATTTGCCTTGCTGTGCTCATCTATTATATGCTCCATATTGGGAATTGTTAATTGTAATTAATTTAAATTTTAAATTTGAAACTATGGGTGGGGGAGGGGGCCGCAGAGCGGAGTTAATGGTCTAATGATAAGGTCACCGGCTGGTAATCCAGAGAGTTAGACAAGTATTTTGGGGACACACATTCAAATTCTACATATCAGGAATGGAACATATGGAAAAGGGCACGCAGAACCCCAAGTCTGTTACACCATTCAGTAAGATCATGTATGATCTGATTACTCCATATTTCTGCCTAACCCTGATAAAATTTCAACCCCTTGCATTTAAGAATCTGCCCACCTCTGCCTTTGGAAGATTCAAAGATTGCTTCTACTGCCTTTCAAAGAAGAGAATTCCAAAGACTCTCAGCTGTCTGTAAGGGAACATTCTTTAAATTCTGTCCTAAACAGGTGACCCCTAGATCTAAAATCTCCCATGGAAGGAAACGTTATTTTATGTACCCTTCAAGTCTTCTCAGGACCTTTTATGTTCCTTTCAAGTCACTTCTTACTCTTCTGATTTTCAGCTGATACAAGCCTAGCCTGCCCAGCCTCTCCTCATAAGACAACATACCTATTCCTGGTATTATGCTAATAAACCTTCTCTGAATTATTTCAATATGTTTCTATCCTTCCTTACATAAAGAGAGCAATGTTTTACATTGTACTTTATCTGTGGTCTCACCAACATCCCAAAGAGCTCAAGTTTAACTCTCTCACTTCTGTATTCAATTCTGTTTACAATAAGCAATAATATTCTAACTTTACTGGGTTTCCTAATTTCTTGCTGTACCTGTATACTAACCTGCAATTCATGTAATGGAACACCCAGATCTGTCTGGATGTCACATCTCTGCATGTTATCCTTCAGTACCTTATTGACAAGGACACCCAAGTCCCTTTGCAGTTCTACACTTTTCACTTTGTAAGCTTTAAAAAAATACTCTGCACATCTGTTCTTCCTACCAAAGTAGATAGCCTCACACTTGTTCACATTCTATTCTATTTGCCATATTTTTACCCATCATTCAGCATGTTATTACATAAAATAATCAATTATTTCTCTGCTATTCCTTAATTCCTTATTTAAAAAGTTCTCCTGACTCTGCTTTTAATGTACTTACATTCATCTTAGCTAAAGCTTTCCTTTTAACATACATGTAAAAGTTTATGCAATCCATTTTTTTTGATAGATTGTATTTGTAGAGTGTTCTTATGTTTTTTTTGTCTTCCATTGCTGAATTCTAAAAACTCACCAATCTTCATATTTAGTACAATTTCCAACTACTTTAAAGCCTTTTTTTAAAAATCTTATACAAATCTTAACTTTTTTTGTCTGGCAAAGTTGACTGATCTCTTTTGAGTTTTTGCACTTTGAAGGAATATACAGTTTCTGTAAACTATCAGTGATCTATATACAGTCATGGTTTTTAATGCATTTTCCCAGTCCAGCTGAACTAACGTATGGCTTGTGCTTTCATGCTTTCCCTTATTCACATTTTAGATCCTTGTCTCAGATTGAATTACCTCACTTTCAAACATAACGTAGGAAAGTAGATACTGTTCTCTGCAGCAAAGACAAGAGTCCTGAAGGCCAACTTGGCGCCGAGATTCAGGACATCAATTTTAGCTGAAGAGGAACTTGAGATGGAAAGGGAAAGATCCAATTATCAGAGTCCATGTAGGTTCCAACAACATAGGTAGGAATTAGAAAGGACTTCTGCCGAGGAATTACAAGCAGCTCTGGGCTAAATTAATAAAAACAGAACCGCAAAGATAATAATTTCTGGAGTACTACCTGAGCCACATGCAAATTGCCAAAGGGTATATTAGACAGGCGAATGTATGGCTCAAAGACAGATTTGGGAAGATAAGTTCAGAATCGTGCAGCAGTGAAAGAGGGAGAAAGAGGTATCTTTTCTGTGGGGAGAAGCATCGTTTCAACCAGTGACCTGGTGGATTGTATAATTGGGTTGTAGATGGGGCTTTAAACTAAACTATGTGGGGGGGATTCAGTTGAAGAGAAGTTTTAAAAAATCACAAAGAAACAAGAGAGGGTAGAGGGTATGAAGAGGTAAACAACAGTCAAAGTGAGACAGGAAAATGTAGAAACTAAATGCAGAAGAGTATTGAGGAAAAATAAATTAGAACCAGAGTAAGTAATAATTGTAAAAATTATTATAAATTTTGTAATAATTAAGACACTTTATCTGACTAAACACAGCATTTGTAATGAGATAGATGAGTTCACCGCACAAACAAATGAATTTGACTTGATAGCAATTACAGAGAGGTAGTTACAATGTGACCAAGACTGGGAACTCAGTATTCAACAGTCAAAAAGGAAAAGGAGGTGGAATAACTTTTTTAATAAAGGGAAGTATCGGTGCAGTAGTGAATAGTGATGCAGGTGTAATAGATCCTAGTGTTGAATCAGTTTGAGTGGAAATAAGGAATGGCAAAAAGAAAGAAGTCACTAGTGAGAGTCTTACCTCACTATAGGAAAATATATATCAGGAAATAATGGAGGCATGTAAGAAAGGTGCTACAATTGTAGTGGGTGATTTTAATCTACATATTAACTGGACAAATCAGATAGGCAAGAGTGACAGGCAGATGAATTTCTATAGTTTATCAGGGATTGCTTTTTAAAGTAGTATGTTGCAGAAACAAACAGGGAACAGACTATTTTAGAAATAGTAATGAGGTAATATTAAAAAGAGATCTCATAGTTAAGAATCCTATAGAGGGTTAGCAATCGTAACGTAGTAGAATTTAAAATTCAGTTTGAGAGAGAGAAACCAGTGATCTTAACTTAAATAAGGGCAATTACATAAGTATGAAGAAAGAGTTGTCTAAAGCAGACTGGAAAAATAACATAAGGAGGAAGTCATTGGATGAGCAATTGCCTTCAGAACAGTTTCCTTTAAGTGGATATTTCATAATCTTCATTAAACATTTATTCTAGTGAGAAAGAAGAATTCATTGAGAAAGATCAACCACCGGTAATTAACAAAGGCAATCAACAAGAGTGTCTAGTCAAAAACTAAGACATACAAAACAATGAAAACTAGTTGTAAACCAGATAATTTGTAACTTTTTTTAACAAGCAGCAGATGACTAAAAAGCTAACAAAAAAAGAAGAAAATTGATTATGAAAGTAAATTGGCAAGAAATATAAAATCAACAGCAAGCGCCTCCATGGATATATAAAAAAGGAGAGTTGCTGAATTAAGTATGATACCCCTGGAGAATGCAAATGGGGAATTGATAACAGGCAACAGGGAAATGTTAGATGATCTAAACCAATGTTTTGCCTTAGTTTTCATTGTGGAGGATACTATAAGGATGGTGTAAAAGTCTCTATTTTGAGTAACAAAATATTTGACAACTAATGAGACTAAAGGCTAACAGACCTAGTGGCCTGAATCCAGATGATTTCAAGGAAGTGGCTGCAGGTAGAGCGGAGGCATTCATTAACATATTTCAAAACTCACTATCGTCTGGGAGGTTTCTAGCAGTTTGGAAAACCACTAATGTGACATCCCTGTTAAAGAAGAAAAGGAGACATCTTAGGCCAATTATCCTGACATTTTTTAGGAAAATGCTAGAGTTCATGATGAAGGAATGACTTGGGGAAGAGGGCAATTGTAATGTATCAAATTTTCTGATATTCAAAAATAGGGGAGAGAATATATTGTGATGTGGACATAAGGAATCTTCAAGGGGATAATGATAAGTTGAGTAGGTGTGCAAAAACATGGCAGATTGAGTTTAATATGAGAAAATATGAGGTAATGCACCTGGTTTGAAGAATATATTTTGAGAGACTCCAAAAATGAGCAGCACAGAGGATTCTGCGTATGCTTTTTCATGAAGCACAATAAGTTAGCATGCAGGTGCAGCAACTACTACAAGGTCCTACAATATTACAATATCCTGAAGATAATCATTTGACTATAGAAATAAAAGCTAAGGTGATGTAGGGAGTATATCGGCATAATGATTGTGAATAAAGAAAGGTTAATGATTCCGAAATATATAAATTTATTAATTTTACACTAAAAAAAATCAAAGTGTCAAGATTATTTTCTCTTTCCAGAAAAAAGAAAATGATTTAAATCAGTTCTTTGGAATCCAAGCACCTGACAAGATATTTGAAAAATACATTCACCTTCTGAATATTGCTGAGAGAACTTGTAGCTCTACTGGACTGGAAACGATCTCAAAGTCAACCAGGTATTATTGATCAAGTGTGGTAGATTTAATATAATTATATATTTGTTGAGTTATCATCAATCTCTGTCCAACCAGTTCACATGGAATAACAAAGTTCACTCTGCCATATTGATTTAATTCAAATTGGAAGTGAATGATGATTAAATGTGAAATTATGTAATTGTGAACAGTAATTTTAGATTCCAGTCTCTGGTAATAGTATATAGAAATATTCTCTTGAATTCAACCCATCAACAAATTGAACAGAATTGCTGGACTTCATCAGTTAGTTGTGACCACAAAGCTAGCCAAAAAGCTAGGGCTGGTTTTTACCAATTGGGTAGATGACCTGTGTGGGAGATATTCAGGCTGCATGGGTGATGGGACAATGAATTTCTGAGGAGAAACTAATTAAAAACTGGCAGCTAGAAAATAGTCTACCAATTATAAGTGGCAGGCAGTCATTGTACTGGCAGCTTGCTGATTAATGCCATTTTTAAAGATACATTTACAATATTCAGGTAGGCTACAAAGAAAGAGCTTCAGATCAGTGGAAACTGTGGAGAACTCATAATGTTCTCAAGAAAAGTCTGTGACAATACTATGACTTTAAGAGGTGCATTTGCTCCTGTTTTGTTTTGAAGAAAGGTTGAGCTGACCAGTCTGCTTCAAAGCCTATAAAATAAACAGCCTGTGAGACCTTGGGTTTTTTCCTAAATCTGGAACAACGGAAGCAGTCTGAATGTGTGGGGTCAAGCTACTACAGGACCAGGACTTTCAACTTTTTATTAGCTGTTGTTGGGGTCTTAAAGCTCAATTTGGAAGCTGCAGTACCTCTCTCCATGCTATTCTCTCAGAGTTTTCTCTTGAGTTTTTTCTTCCTGGACTAGAGAATTACCTGTGAGATCATCTATTTTACTGAATTTGCCTTTTCCAATGTTGTGTTTATGGAATGTTATTGTATTGGAACAATTGCTGTTTAATAGTTAAATAATCTATCATTTTGTTAAGTTTTCTAATAGAGTTAAGTTATTGCAATTTTTTTCTTCCTTTTATTGTATTTTAACTATTGTGTATGAATAAAGTGTATTTTGGTAGTTTGACCAATCGAATTGCACCCAGAATGCAACGTTTGACACTTGCCATTAAAATAAGAAAAAGTTAGAGTCCAGGCTATCTCCTTAATATATTTTGATGGAGTATGGTTTGGTCCATTACAAATCATACCAAACTTGAAATGTTAAAGTGGTTTCTGTCTCCACAGATCCTGCCAGACCTGCTGAGCTTCTCCAGCATTCTGTTTGTTTCACATTTTCAGCATCCGTACTATTTTGCTTTACTTATTATCATAATGAAGAATTGCTTCAAGATTCAGCAGGGTTTCTGTGGAGTTGCTCCTGCATGCAGCAAGACAAAGAAGAGATGTATTTCCTGCAGACGAGAACCAGTATATATAACAAATCAGGCATGGCTAAAGTAGAATGTGGACCATGTAACACTAATGGAGAAGCAATTTTCACTCACTGAACAATTTGGGCATAGAAGACAGAAACAAACAACCATGCCCAGTAAACACTTGTCTAGCAAGACATTCTTCTTTGAAGAGGGATGAGCAAGCAGTTAGAGAACTATAAAAACTGCACATTGGGCAGACAGTGTGACTAGGAAATCTAAATCAAATACTTTGATTCCAGCAATGGTTTTGAAAATATACAACCGACCCAGATCATACAAAGTTGTCAAAGCTGCCACAATGTTTACTTTGCAAAATAGGTATATAATCACCGGTGAGGGTGAGTTGTCACACCTCCAAAGCATTACATTGAACTATGTAATGTTAGTCTTGTAAACTCTGTTTTATCTATTTGCATAGTTACTGAATTGATTTCATGTCCACGTGTGCAACAACGTATAATAATTTGGATTTTTTTTAAACTATAGCAGAAGAAGCATGTTGTATTATGTCTCAGAGTTAGTATGTCAGTATACCTTTAAGTTACATGCTCATAGAGTCATAGAGATGTACAGCGTGGAAACAGACCCTTCAGTCCAACCTGTCCATGCCGATCAGGTATCCCAACCCAATCTAGTCCCACCTGCCAACACCCGGCCCATATCCCTCCAAACCCTTCCTATTCATATACCCATCCAAATGCCTCTTAAATGTTGCAATTGTACCAGCCTCCACCACATCCTCTGGCAGCTCATTCCATACATGTACCACACCATCTGCGTGAAAAGGTTGCCCCTTAGGTCTTTTTTATATCTTTCCCCTCTCACCCTAAACCTATGCTTTTTATATCTTTCCCCTCTCACCCTAAACCTATGCCCGCTAGTTCTGGACTCCCCGACCCCAGGAAAAAGACTTTGTCTATTTATCCTATCCATGCCCCTCATAATTTTGTAAACCTCTATAAGGTCACCCCTCAGCCTCCGACGCTCCAGGGAAAACAGCTCCAGCTTGTTCAGCCTCTCCCTATAGCTCAAATCCTCCAACCCTGGCAACATCCTTGTAAATATTTTCTGAACCTTTTCATGTTTCACAACATCTTTCTGATAGGAAGGAGACCAGAATTGCACGCAATATTCCAACAGTGGCCTAACCAATGACCTGTACAGCCGCAACATGACCTCCCAACTCCTGTACTCAATACTCTGACCAATAAAGTAAAGCATACCAAAAGCCTTCTTCACCATCCTATCTACCTGTGACTCCACTTTCAAGGAGCTATGGGCCTGCACTCCAAGGTCTCTTGTTCAGCAACACTCCCTAGGACCTTACCATTAAGTTTGTGAGACATGATTTCCCACACACAAAGCCATGTTGACTATCCCTAATCAGTCCTTGCCTTTCCAAATACATGTACATTACTGTACCTTAAGACTGACCTGAGGGTGTAAAGATCTCATGCTTTATTTTAACTGGGATCAGATGAAGCATGGTATAGTACTGAACACATGTTTCTCTGTTGTAATGTATCAGTTTAATGTTAGCACAGATACACGTGACTATGAATGCAATATTTGTACATAATAGGCTGCTGTAATAATATATGTTGGATTTTTCTGTACCACGATATTCAGTCCCAAAGTGTCAATTGGGAATAAATTTCTGCCTGTATGCCCCATAAAAACGCAACCATCTAACCTTTGTTATACATTACAGCTCATGTCCTCGCAGGTTTACCTTTCTGAGGATATGACAACTGTTTTGCTTTGTCTTCCATCGATATAAACATACAGAGCAGGAGCAGGAGTAGGCCATTTGGTTCCTCGAGGAGAAAGTGAGGTCTGCAGATGCTGGAGATCAGAGATGGAAATGTGTTGCTGGAAAAGCGCAGCAGGTCAGGCAGCATCTAGGGAACAGGAGAATCGACGTTTCGGGCATTAGCCCTTTCCTGAAGAAGGGCTAATGCCCGAAACGTCGATTCTCCTGTTCCCTAGATGCTGCCTGACATGCTGCGCTTTTCCAGCAACACATTTCCATCTCATTTGGTTCCTCGGGCCTGCTGCATCAGTCAATAAACGCATAGCTAAACTACTTATATTTTGAATTCTGCATTCCAATCAACTCCATTAACCTTTGATTCTCCACCAATTGTCATTAAGAACATCAGGTTCAACTTTTAAGTTTCTTGTTACAATAAGAACTTGGTGAGTTTACATCACGTGGTGAAAACCAGGGCACAATATAATGTCATGATTACTCAAGATTTGTTATCTGCATTCTTCAACAGTTACTGACCTCTCGATGAAGTGAGAATTAAAAACAGATGGGAGCCTTCCTTCATCAGTGAAAGCATGATTACTGCAATTACCAGTTTTAGTGCTTAAAAAGTAATATTGCAAAAGTAATAACCTTTCTTCCTACTTTGCATTGGGTGCAAGCTATTTTGTGAATTTATTTCACAGTTGACCTTTGCTCTAATATGATGATTTTCCAACTTTGTGTCCGAATGAGTGATTTGCAGGCTCCACATGTGAGCCATGCATTTCCCTATATCCTTGATATTTCCTTTTTTATGTTGCTGCTCCTTTATCTCAATGACCATTCAACCTTTCCTTGTTTAGGTTAAGCCCTTTGGCATTACTATTACTGTGTCCGTTGCTGGCTCTGCATCCTCCTCCCTATTTATAGGGGGGAGTAAGCATAACCTGCTTGAACCTGCCCTTTTTGAGAGCACCCACTCCCCTCCAATTAACTATCAGGTTTCACTTTACAATCAATAACTGCTTTCTATCACTGTCACCATTCCCTCAGTCCCATACAGTGAGATTCTTCAGACCTGAGCTGCATGCTTTTCCCAGGTTGTCTCGGACTTCCTTCTGATAAGCCTTCTATCCATTAGTAATGTAAACCTCCGTGGCTGACTGTGCCCATCCCCTGGACTGAATGGCAGGACAGCCCTGTCTGACCATAGCTCATTTCCGAAACTGAACTCTAAACAGCCCTGACTGATTTATATATAATCCTTGGACTGCTTGCACTTACCCTTGAAGTCTGACCAATTCTCCATCTTGGACTGCAAGGGAATGGATCCCTGGACATGCACAGGACTAAGTGCTTAACTGACCAGGGCCAGTTGAAATATATTTCAATTGTTTGGGAATTTTTGGGGATTATGTATTCCCAAACTGAGAATTGCACCAGCCCCTTGATTTGGAGGTATCACCTGAGTGAATAAAGTCAACTGTCACGCCAGTAAACATTCGTCTCCTTTGACTTTCACACATTGCGATTTTCTTTCAGCTTGTTTCAATTTCTTTGTCATAAACTGCTGGCACATGCTGCAATTCTGACATTGATGCAGCACTGTGCCATACAGTGATGTGTAATCCATCTCTGACTGAAATGTTTGCTTTTCATTGCTCCCATTGTCACAAGTGGCCTATCTCTTCTCCTGTGCTAAAAAACAAGTTAACGTACAGAATATTCCTGTTAATAAATCAGCATTATAGACTTTGTACACGAGAGAAAAAAAAATCTAGAATTAAGAATCTCATGTTGACCTGAAATAACTATTGACTATCAGAAAATCCCATATGTTTCACTAATGTCCTTTAGGGTAGGAAACTGCTGTCCTTACTTGGTCTGGCCTAAATGTGACTCCAGACCCACAGCAACATGGTTGACTCTTAATGCCTCGAGGTAATTAGGGATGGGCAATAAATGCTGGCCTGGCCAGCAATGCCAACATTGAAATGAATAGTAAAAAAGAATATAGGCTAAGACACAGAGGCTGCTGGCTTCTAATACAATGCTAAGACTTTGTGCACTAAAAAGGAGACTAAGATGCAGAAGATACCTTCTGTGGATGGCACGGTGGCCAGTGGTTAGCACTGCTGCCTCACAGTGCAAGAGACCCGGGTTCAATTCCCGACTCAGGCGACTGACTGTGTGGAGTTTGCACATTCTCCCCATGTCTGCGTGGGTTTCCTCCGGGTGCTCTGGTTTCCTCCCACAGTTCAAAGATGTACAGGTCAGGTGAATTGGCCATACTAAATTGCCCGTAGTGTTAGGTAAAGGAGTAAATGTAGGGGAATGGGTCTGGGTGGGTTGCACTTCGGCGGGTCAGTGTGGACTTGTTGGGCCGAAGGGCCTGTTTCCACACTGTAAATAATCTAAATCTAAGTAATCTAATCTAATCTAATACCTGCTTCTAAGTAGACTGGAGGTTGGCTAACATGGTGCCACTGTTTAAGAAGGGTGGTAAGGACAGACCAGAGAACTATAGACCAGTCGATGGTGGGCAAGTTGTTGGAGGGAATCCTGAGGGACAGGATGTACATGTATTTGGAAAGGAAAGGACTGATTAGGGATAGTCAACATGGCTTTGTGTGTGGGAAATCATGTCTCACAAACTTAATTGAGTTTTTTGAGGAAGTAACAAGAAGGATTGATCAGGGCAGAGTGGTAGATGTGATCTATATGGACTTCAGTAAGGCATTCGACAAGGTTCCCAAGGGAGACTGATTAGCCAGGTTAGATCTCATGAAATACAGGGAGAACTAGCTATTTGGATACAGAACTGGCTCAAAGGTAGAAGACAGAGGATGGTGGTGGAGGGTTGTTTTTCAGACTGGAGGCCTGTGACCAGTGGAGTGCCACAAGGATCGGTGCTGGGTCCTCTACTTTTTTGTCATTTACATAAATGATTTGGATGCGAGTATAAGAGGTACAGTTAGTAAGTTTGCAGATGACACCAAAATTGGAGGTGTAGTGGACAGCGAAGAGGGTTACCTCAGATTACAACAGGATTCCCTTCGGCCTAAAAAGTCCACACCGATCCTCCAAAGAATAACCCAGCCAGACCATTCCCCTACTCTTTTACTCTACATTTACCCCTGACTAATGCACCCTATACATCCCTGAACACTATGGACAATTTAGCATGGCCAATTCACCTAACCTGCACATATTTGAACTATGTGAGAACATGGTCTTTGTCATTTTCTTCTCAGTTTATCTGTGCTACTTCTCTTTTATGTAAAAAGAGAAGTAGCACAGATAAACTGAGAAGAAAATGACAAAGACCATGTTCTCACATAGTTCAAATATGTGCAGGTTAGGTGAATTGGCCATGCTAAATTGTCCATAGTGTTCAGGGATGTGTAGGGTGCATTAGTCAGGGGTAAATGTAGAGTAAATACGTGCTTTTAGACAGTTTTTCTAGCCTCTTACTTTTCAGAAAACATACTTTTATTTTGGTAACTCAGCCTTCCTCTAATATACTGTTGTATATTACACGAGTAAAATATTTTCCTTCTAGAAATATGTCTCGAAGTAGTTAACATCAGAAACAAAAACAGAAATTGGTGGAGAAACTCAGTGGATCTGGCAGCATTTATGGACAAAAACATTTCAGGTTCAGTAACCCTAACGTCAGATCCAGCCTCTAACATTTGTTTAAACTGAATGCTGAGTTGTTCTTATGCAACAATGATTCATAGAATCCCTAGTGTGGAAACAGGCCCTTTGGCCCAGCCAGTCCACACCAACCGTCTGAAGAGTATCCCACCCAAACCCATTCCCTATTACTCTACATTTAACCCTGATTAATGCACCTAACCTACATACCCCTGAACACTATGGGCAATTTAGCATGGCCAATTCATCTAACCTGCACATCTTTGTGATGAAGAGAAGAAAACCAGAGCACCTGGTGAAACCCACGCAGACACAGATAGAATGTGCAAACTCCACACAGACAGTCGTCTGACGCTGGAATTGAACCCAGGTCCCTGGTGCTAACCACTGAGCACCTTGTTGCCTACAGTTATTGCACTTAATATGCATTATTTATATGACAGGCATTTCCCCACTGGTTTAGTGTCAGATAAACTGGGTTGCTTGCACGCAATGTACCCAGTGCAGCAAAGCAGCATCTTATTGGACCATAATGAAAAGAGTTAAATCGGATTCTTTCAGTTTAAACCACACAAACTGTATGTATTGCACAGTCAAAGAAAAGACCAACCCATGTAGCTGAAGATAATGTTTTAATTTTATGTTTATTTCAGAATTCGAATTATAAATTTTATTCTTCGGAGGACAACTGTCCCAAACTGTGGTAAGAATTATAATTCAATGGAGACAATCTGTGTGGTAAACGTAACGATGTTTAACATAAATAGATTTTTAATGTAATACAAAAATAAAATGTGCTGTAGAAACTCAGTGGGTCTATCAGCTTTTGCAGATAGAAAAACAGACAACATTTCCAGACCAATGACATTTCTGAGGTACATTTTGTGTAGCTCACAAGATACTGCACAGATAGCATTTGTTATGTATAGTTAATTGAAACTACCCAAATGCTCCAGCAATTGGTTAGGACTCAGAGAAACTGTACTTTTTAAAATTTAATGTTCACCCTATTCCTTATTGGCCAATACATTTTTCAGCATGCCTGTTCCATGACTGATGATCTTCCTACCTACAATGTGTATATCTGAAACTCTGCATTTGAAGACTTTAATGATATATTTTTCATCATCTTGGATATCTACTAAAGCTTTTAATCAGCTTGATTTAACAGTTTAACAGTTAAACTTCCAGCAAGGAATATCCCATACCTAATCCACTAACCTACACATCCATGGACACTACGGGCAATTTAGAGTGTCCAGTCTTTGGACTGTGGGAGGAAACCAGAGCACTGGGAGGAAACCCACACAGACACAGGGAGAACGTGCAAACTCCACACAGACAGTCGCCTGAGAGTGGAAGTAAACCCAGGTCCCTGGCGCTGTGAGGCAGCAGTGCTAACTACTCAGCCACCATGCTGCTCATGCCATGGTGAAGTTAGAAATGCTCCATTTACAATTAACTTATGGATATCCCAGAATTCTTTTTTTAACTTGTTCTGTGTTCCTTTTCCAATGCTAATAATCGCGATCAGTAATCCCACAACCGGGCTATTAATTATTTGTTGGTTCCACTCCTCAATTCCAATCTTCAACTTAATTTAAATCATAAGCCCCAGTGTGCTCAACCTTCATTCTTCTCAATATGCAATCATTCAGTAATTTGAAGACAAAAGTTTATTTTGGTTTTTCATATGTCTAATTAGAAATTTCATTTTTTTTATTCTTGGTAATCCCAGCCTTAACCTATTGATATTAAAGTCACAGAGTCATGCAGCCTTTTGCATATCAAGTCTGCATTGACCTATCTACAGTAATTTTAAGCATTTAGCCAATTGTCTTGAATGTTATGACATTTAAAGTAATTATCCATGTACCTTTTAAAGGCGGTGAGGTTTCCCACATCCATCACAGTCCCAGGCAGTGCATTCCAGATTCCCAACATCTTCTGCATGAAAAATATTTTCCTCAAATCCTTCTGTTCTTCACCTTAAAATAATGGCCCCTTGTTATTAATTCTTCAACTAAGGGGAACAGTTGTTTCCTGTCACCATGTCCATGCCCCTTTACACCTCTATCATGTCCCCCATCAGCTTTCTGCTCGAAAGAAAGCAACCTGAGCCTCCAGCCTGTCTTTGTGATAAAATGGTCCATCTTAAGCAACATCGTGGTGAATCTCCTCTGCACCCACTGCAGTGTAATCACATCCTTCTTATTCTGAGGTCACCAGAAATACACACAATACTTCAGCTATAGCCTAACCAAAGTTTTGGTTAGCTGTAACTTAAGCCCCCTGCTCTTATTATCTATGCTATTATTGATAAAGGCAGGTGTTTCCATATGCCTTCTTAACCTATCTATTAACCTGTCCTGTCACCTTCAGCGATCATTGGACAAGCATCTCAAGATCCATCTGTTCCTCAGTATCCTGCTCCTTATGTCCTGGCATTCATTGAGTACTCCTTTTTCTTGTTAATCCATCTAAAGTGCATCACTTCATACTCATCAGGACTAAATTCCATCTGCCACTGATTGGCCCATCTGACAAATCCATCTATTTCCTCCTGTAACCTAAGACCTTCCTCACTATTAATCACCCTGCTAAACTTCATGTTATCTGCAAACTTAGTTACCATACCACCACATTCTGTCTACGTCATTTATACATGATATATATAATGTCAGCAGCCTATCTTTACATCACCAGCTCTGCCCTAGTGAGAGCAACGTGGATGAGACACTTGTATTCTCCTAGTGTTTTCCGTGTTACTATTGGAAAAAGTCAGATCCCAGAATTAAAACTGGCATGATAGATTAAAACTGAAACATAAGCACACAAGGCTGTAGATTTTCTTTACTACTGAGGACCAATAAATGACAATTTATTCCTTAAAAGCAAAATGATAAAATAAAACAAACTAAGCTTATCTAATTATAGTTTGAAATATCTTAAAACACACAGAAAAGCCAGGTTTATATCTGTTTCCCAAAAATATCGCATTATAATTTCAAATTCTGTTTCAGCTTTTTACCTTTAGTTCAACAGGAATACTTAAAACTGAGAGCTTAGACTTTCTCATCTTTTAATAAAGTGCTGATTTCTAACTAAAGTTACTCAAATAAACTTTCTACTAATGTAACTTATTTCCTGAGGTATTCTACACTCCTTTCTAGGAGAGAAAGTGTATTGTACCTCTCTTTCCAGTTATGTCTGAAACTGCTCAAAAACTTCCAATCTCTGAGTTTCCTAAGCCAAACTCAATCCTTAGTTATCCTAAAGCAAAAGCAAATGAATGTCTCTTGATGTTTATACTCCATATCATAAATCCAGCACAGGACAAACTACCTTCCATTAACACTTAAGAGGTTCCCTGCTGTTTGAAATGTCATGCATTACATCATGGATTCAGAAATACATTTTTTTTAAACCCTTCACAAAAGAAACCAACTTCCATCTACCATCATTTTGAAAACAAACTCTAATATATGCATACATACGTATACATATAAAAACCAGGCACTTTTTATTACAATTGATTTTGGCCATTTTATGTATTAACACAATGAAACTACAAGAAAATTCACTGATTGATTTTTCAATACTTTCAGTGATCCATTTCACTTCCTGCTTTCATTATCTCATACTTTCAATTACAGACATGACCACTAATCTATTACAGTCTGGGGAGAGATAGTAGTCTTGATTGACTACAAGATCATAAGATATAGAACATTAAGGCACAGTAAAGGCCCTTTGGCCCTTGATGATGCGCCGACCTGTGAAATCAATCTGAAGCCTATTTATCCTACACTATTGTAATTTCATCCAATTATCTGATTATCTAATGACCATTTAAATGCCCTTAAAGTTGGTGAGTCTACAACAGTTGCAGACAGTGCGTTCCACGCCCCTTCTGCTCTCTGAGTAAAGAAACTACCTCTGATATCTGTCCTATATCTATCATCCCTCAATTTAAAGCTATGTCTCCTCATGCTAGCCATCTTCATCCGAGGAAAAAGGCTGTCATTGACCACCCAATCTAACCCACTGGCTATCTTTGATGTCTCAATTAAGTCACCTCTCAATCTTCTCTCTAATGAAAATAGCCTCAGGTCCCTCAGCCTTTCCTTGTAAGACCTTCTCACCGTACCAGGCAACATCACCTCTGAACCCTTTACAAAGTTTCCCCATCCTTCCTATAATGCAATGATCAGAACTGTATGCAACACTCCAAGTGTGGCTGCACCAGAACTTTGTACAGATGCAGCATGACCTCGTGGCTTTCCTGTAATGCACTGATCAGAACTGTATGCAATACTCCAAGTACGGTAGCACCAGAGTTTTATACAGCTGCAACATGACCTCTTGGCTCCGAAACTCAATCCCTTTACCAATAAAAGCTAACACACCATATACCTTCTTAACAATCCTATCAACCTGGGTGGCAACTTTCAGAGATCTATGTCCATGAACATATAGGAACAGAAATTGTCTGTTAGGCCCATCAAATCTGCTCCACCATTTGATTAGATTCCCTACAGTGTGGAAACAGGCCATTTGGCCCCATAAGTGCACACCAGCCCTCCAAAGAGTAACCCACCCAGAACCATTTCCCGCTGACTAATGGACCTAACACTGTGAGCAATTTTGCGTGGTCAATTCACTTAATCTGTACATCTTTGGACTGTGGGACGAAACCAGAACACCTGAAGAAAACCCACGCAGACATAGGGAGAATGTGCAAGCTCCACACAGACAGTCACCCAAGGCTGGAATCAAACCCGAGCCCTTGATGCTGTGAGGCAACTTGCTAACCACTGAGCCACCGTGATCTTAGCTGACAAGACATACTTAAAAGTAAAAAGCATTTTAAGTCTGGTTTGTGTGGTGTGACCCACAAAAACAGACAGGTTTTCTTAGAAGTTTGAAAAGGAATAAATGTTTCTTTCCTTTCACCTGAATGTAGTTGCAATGGGAATCATTCCCACATACACTCGCTGTAAGCAATGGAAAACCAATTTAAAAAGTTCACTTCAGGACTATGCTAGAGCCTGCTGGATTGAATCCATAATGGCTGCAAGAAATCCTGACACCTTCCCCAGCATATTGCTGGATCGACTGCCTTCCGACCATCTGAGAAAATTCAGCCAATTGTATTTAAATAGAAATTCAAAAATGCAAAGTCCTTTTTCAAGTTACTATTGTTGTGGACCTAAACATTATGAGACTTTATACCTTCTTGTTTTCCTTATCTCATACTACCAACAAACTATTAAAATTTATTGCACCACTCTTTATTTTACCCAACTTCTTATGCCCTACAATAAGTAAAGGCATTCTAGCCAAGATTTTCAGTGATAAAATACCAATCTGTGGGTAAGATGAGTTTGGAAGTCTTTCAAGATAAACATGGTTTATGGACTGAAAGTCGTTACGTGGTCACAATGGTTAATCATTGCATGATTGGAGCTGATTCCTTTTGCATTGCTTGGACATAAATATATTATCTTTCTTGAAAACAGGAGGTCTTCGTGAATTTCTAAACAATAAGACATTTGAAACAGTCTTCCCGCTTCATGAGGTAAACACTGATACTTATCTTGGTAAAACAAAATGTCAGAGGATGTTTTTGTTAAACTTCCTAAAGAATTAATTAAATTACTTAGCACTTAAAGAAATATGCCTTTTATTTGATAGAAGTTTCACGGTAGTTTATTAGCTTAGAACTCAGGAAAATAATGATGCCATTCTGTACTGCTGCCAGAAATTCACTGTTTGTAGTTACATCTTAATAAAGTCAATCAGAATCTGAATACCATGTTGAAAGAATATGCAATGCCACCGTTACATAGTTGTCCACTGTAATGAAGATTTTAACCAGAAATACCACAAATGAAAAGAGTTAGGAGATTTGTTAGAACGAAGGAAGTTATCGGTATGATGCATCTTGGAGTTCATGTGCTATGGAGATATGTTACTAGTACTTCTTATTTTATTCCAGTAATGGTACTTGAAAAAAGAGGAAGTGTACATTGAAGATGGTGATTGGAAAATGGCAGATGGACTTAAATCAAATAAGGCGGCAAAATGGTCTTACTAAATATAAAACAATTGAAATCATCAGCAATAATTATCAAGAAGGAACTAGAGATGAGATGAGCCCCATTGCTGGGCAATGGCTATATAATTAAGGTATGCTATTTCTGGCAGTTATGTTGAGCTGGAAATTTGAGTCCATCATGCTATAGATACCAGAGGCTCAGTCAGTGGCATGTACTAGACTCCTATCACAACCTTCATGATGCTAAGAGCATAATACATATGAGTTGTGCAGTGCTAAGGGCACTAGCATGTATGACTTGTGCCTGCATTAGAAGCATCATTACTAGCCGGATCATTATTACAGAACACAGTCCATTTGATCAGATGTATATTGTTGAAATTTGGATTGTGCTGATCTTCTGAATGTACGTGCCATCTACTCTAAAAATATTATGTGTTCAGGAAGAGGCACACCAGATGAATGCTATTTAAAGGGCTAGATACCCAATTTGCAGAAAAAGTGATCTTTATAACTGCTGCTATTGCCAAGTTTGTCAAAGTCACTTTGGAAGCATTGTGCTGAGTTGCTGAATTTGGCAAGGAGTATTCTCCCAGAAAGGGCAGAACATTTGGTGATCTGTTGACAGATTGTCTGCTGAAGATATCGGTATCTCTGGATCATATGACTTGAAGATAGAGCAGTCGCTCCATAGACAAAAGTGTTTTGTGGAGGGAAGAAGAAACAGGAAGGTGGCATCTGGGATCCCTTAGGTTCTGAAGATGTATCCTTGGGCACCTGCTCAGACTCCTGTTCACTTAGGTCAGTATTTCTTCATCATACAACACCTTCATATTATCCTGTAATGTTCTACCATAGTTTGCTTTTGGCCAAAATGCTACGACAAAAGACACAAACAAGAGCTTCACCATAATAATTTTATCAAACAACAGACAAACTATGAGTCCAAGCAAAGTACTACAAAAGTGCTCAAGATCCAAAATAAAAACAAAGTGCAGGAAAAACCTAACAGTATCAGTACCGACTCCATTTCTGAACAGAATCATTGGACATGAAATGTTAACTCTGTTTCTGTCTCCACAGAATCTGCCAGACTTGAAGAGATTTCACAGTAATTTATGCTTCAGTTGCAGAACCTGTGAGGGCTTTCAGCGCTGAGGTCTGCAACTATGATAACAGCTGTCAGAGCCTATGGCTTTAGGCATGAATCTTCTGACTTCTGTCTGAGCATTTCCTGCAGCACTGAAGTTGACCTGATGGCTTCTGACCGTTGCAATAGAAGCTAAGATTTCAGCCACCAGATGTTACATCTTTAGTGGGTCCATCAGTTTCTATCATGGAAATGGCTACCATCCTTATACTAGAAAGAATGAGCTTGAGTTCTGCATGATGCCTTGAGCTATTTTGAAACTGGACTTTATCATGCCCCTTGACAGCACCAAGTGCTTCATTTCCAACCTGTCACTGCACTAAGCAGCTAGTATTGCAAGCCTATCAGCTTTCTGTATATGCTAGGTAGACAAGCAGGAGGTTGGAAGAACACAGGACTGAAGGACACTTCAGGACTGAAGAAGGGTTACACCCTAAACATTGACTTCTCCTCCTCCTGATGCTGCCTGTCTTGCTGTGTTCTTCCAGCCTCCTGCTTGTCTCCTTTGGATTCTTGTGTCTGCAGTTTTTTTTTTCTCAATGTGCTAGCCCATCAAAGTCCTTGTCCAAATCTCCTGCAGAGGAACTCATTTCCAACTTCTCCTTCTATTGAGCTGACACAGAAGCTTTCCCTTTCCCTTTCTTGCTGAAGTCCATGGGACTGAGCCATGAGCAGATCCCAATTCTGTATTGTCCTCTGAAATTCATGCAGTGCCTACATCAGAAAAATCAGACCAAGTGACAGTGCTTCTTCCTTCGAGGAATGTAGTTACTGAGGTTGCTGCGGCTGACTTGGAATTGTATCACAGTCCCTTCACAATTATTGGACCAAAAATCTGGAACTGCCTTCACAGCGCATTTGCTTTTCCTGCATGACATGGACTGCAGCTGCTTCAGAAGGCACCTCACCTTTATCTTCTCAAAATCAGTAAGGATATGTAAGTATCATTTCAAAACAAGGGCTGTTGTAGTAGAAACAAAGAGATGACAGAGTTGGAGGCAGGTAATAAGCAGTTAGGAGAAAGAAGGCTTAGAATTGTGACTAGTTGATGTTTAATGTTCACTTTTCGAGTTAAAAAATAAATTGATATTAGTTTCTTTAAATTGTGGAATTTGTGAGTTCTCTGTCACTCATATTTTAACAGATTACGAGGCAAGCTTTTCTGGGTGTTTGGTTTAATTAACAGAGGGGTTCACCTCCATGCTGTAACATAATTACAAAAGTGTTGTCTACATATCTGATCCAGAGTTTGGGTCAGATTTGTGTGAGGGTGTTTGTTTCAGTCTTTGCATCACTGTTTCTGCTATGAGCTTCTCCGATCACTTGGATTGGCTGGGGTGTAAGTGTTGTACCTCGATAAATGTAATCTTCAAAGTCAAGCAAGTCACAATTCTGTAAGCTCAACATCAAGATGTGCTAGACCATATGCATGAGCACAGAAGAAAACAATACTTTGACACATGCATCCACTTATCAACCTAGCATTAGTAAGAACATCAGTCAACCAATCAAGTCATGTGAAGTATGTCAAATCCATCAATCTCAACAATTGACACTATTTCTTCTTCCTTACAAGATTCCACTTGTGCCCTGGTGCAAGATGGTGACCAAAAGTTTCTGTATCCATGAACATGATTACACTTGAGAGACAGACTACTGTCAGACTATTGTTTGGTACACAAAAGGAAACTTGGTGAAACAATGTACTAGTGCACCCTTCCAAGATGTACAGGAAATGCAGTGTTCAACCTATCACTTCATCTCTTCATTACCCTCAGTTAAATTACCTTCCAGAACGCACTGTAAAAACCATGATCATTACCTGTAAAGAGAATTGCCAAGATTTAAAAATAACTATGTTAAATCTGTATGCAACTTCTCAAAATGTTTACTTCTCATTGGCAGCTCTTATGTTTGAAAGACAGATTCACACAGTTCCCTTTCCACACTCTCACCATCTAACCATTTGTGTGTGACCCATTGTTGAGTAGTTGGAAGAAAAATAAGAGCCTGATCAATAACCATGCAAACAGTTATCCGAACTAGAACCAGGATAAAGCACAGAAGTTTGAGATTTATATGTACACATAGGATTCATGGAAATATGCTCCATCATTGTTTCAAGCCTAGGTTACAATGCTGCAACAGTCATGCCTTGTAAGGATGTAGGTGACATTCCAGAGCAGCACATCATCAGCCACACAGGATGATGTCTCTAAAACTGAAATTCTCATGCCAAACAACAACTGAATATCTATGACAAATTATCCATTACACTAGATAGCATACTGCAGAATGAATCCTTATTGCCAATGGTGAAAATTATACCTACATCTGATACCATCATACCTCTGCAAAGGCATTAACTGAATGTATAAATATAAATCAGCAGAATCTTATATGCACCGGAACTAAATGGGCTATGGTGAGATGTGTGGCAGAACTGACAATTATTGCATCTTTTATGCATTTGCCAAATGGTGAGAGTTTCTCACAGGCGGTGATAATTGCCAATTATCAGGGATTATAGCTTGTTAAATTCCTTATTAAACCAACCTCATTTATATGCGTGTCTTATCAAATGTGCTGGAAGAACAGTCCCCACACCCACCCCCAATCCTGAAGAAACATTGTTCCGCCTGAAACATTGACTTCTACATCTCCTGATGCTGCCTGGTTTGCTGTGTTCTTCCAGCCTCCTGCCTGTCTACTTTGGATTCCAACATATGCAGTATTTTTGCCTCTAACCAAATGTGCTGAACATATTTGATGTCTAGAATTTTTGACATAGCAGTCAGAGCAGGTACCTGTTGCCTTTTTACCTGCTGGCTATGAACAATCTTCGTATTGCTCAGAATGAACAGTAAATCATATATCGGTTATATCGGTTAGGAGGTTGACCATGTTCAGGTAACTGGTCAGAATATTCCTAATCGGGGGTCCATGTCCTTATAATCCAGGGAGTGGGTTACAGTTAGCCTTATGGCTCTATAGTGCTCAGCCTGCGGTAGAGCTAACATGGTCAGGCAAACTTGCAGGCAGTTCGGGATTGGGCCCTTCTTGTCCTGGGCTGTCTGGTTCAGTTGCTAAGGTGGTGGTTCATGGATTTGACAACCTGATTTCCAAAGCTATTCCTTTAAGGACAAATGTAGCTAAGGTAGTAGTGGACTACCAATTGAAATACAATAGTATGAAAGTTCTCACTTTATATATAAAAGTTTTCAGGACATAGATCAGCAATTTGGGTATAAAACAAAGTCTGCTACCTTTCATTTGTAAATGTAGGGAGCTTTGGAGAGATAGCATCAGGATCTCAAAATAATGATTAAGGCATATTATCATGAAAATCCACAGGATTGAGACAAGGTAATAGATGTTTTCAGTAATTATTACCAGAGAATCCCCAAATTAATCTACTAGGTTTACTTAATTCAAATTGATCTATGGTCATGAGATAAGGGTCCACTAAAATTGATTAAGTAGAAGTCCTGAAAATGTGTTGCTGGAAAAGCGCAGCAGGTCAGGCAGCATCCAAGGAACAGGAGAATTGACGTTTCGGGCATGAGCCCTTCTTCAGGAATGAGGAAAGTGTGCCAAGCAGGCTAAGATAAAAGGTAGGGAGGATGGACTTGGGGGAGGGGTGTCGGAAATGCGATAGGTGGAAGGAGGTTAAGGTGAGGGTGATAGGCCGGAGTGGGGGTGGGGGCGGAGAGGTCAGGAAGAAGAT
>NC_057725.1:51785321-51821769 GCF_004010195.1 Chiloscyllium plagiosum | reverse complement strand
TGCAATCTTCTTCCTGATCTCTCCGCCCCCACCCCCACTCAGCCTATCAACCTCACCTTATCACCCTCACCTTAACCTCCTTCCACCTATCGCATTTCCAACGCCCCTCCCCCAAGTCCCTCCTCCCTACCTTTTATCTTAGCCTGCTTGGCACACTTTCCTCATTCCTGAAGAAGGGCTCATGCCCGAAACGTCGATTCTCCTGCTCCTTGGATGCTGCCTGACCTGCTGTGCTTTTCCAGCAACACATTTTCAGCTCAATGTTAGTCTCTCAAGAAACATGGATGTGTGTTCTATCAGAAAGTATGCAAATGGCACAAGAGCATTTAGAAACATCACAGGCAAAGATGAAACAATGGGCAGATAAACATGCTGCAACTGGAACTTTTCAAACTGGAGATGAAATACTAGCATTTTTACCTTTACAAAATGAACCTCTGAATTTGATATTCAGTGGTCTACACAAGGTAGTTAGGAGGGTTAGTAAAGTCTCTTGATGAGTAAATAACTCAATCACAGGAGGAAAAATTAGTTATACCACGTAAAAAATATGAAAGCAATTTAATCATAGTGAGGACAATAGGAAATAACAAATATGTCATTGGTAAGAGTACTGGAGGATAACAGAGACAGAGTAAGGTAGGAAAGATAGACGGTTCACAAAGCAAACTTCTTACAATTCAAAGTTAAAAATCACACAACACGAGGTTATAGTCCAACAGGTTTAATTGGAAGCACACTAGCTTTCGGAGCGCTGCTCCTTCATCAGGTGGTTGTGGAGGACACAATTGTAAGACACAGAATTTATAGCAAAAGTTTACAGTGTGATGTAACTGAAATTATACATTAAAAAATACCTTGATTGTTTGTGGAGTCTTTCATCTGTTCAAATACCATGATAGTTTCACTTCTTTCATGTGTAAATCACAAAACTTTTTTTAAAAGTTGCATTCTCAGGTTAACTGTAACAATTGGTGTTAGCAAGATAATGTTGAAGGTGTTAGCCTCCGGTGTTCTCTGACTGTGCCATAATGTTTAGACTGATTCTAATCTAAAAAGTGAGATAACAGAGTCTAACATAATTTCATGCAGTTTTTGAGCAAAGTACAATGTAACTCTGCAAGTACAAATTCATCCTACAAATGTATTTGTATATGATTAGATTAGATTCCCTACAGTGTATATGTGTGCATGTGGGTCTTTGTGCGTGTGTCTGTCTGGATTGGGGGGTTGAGAGTGTGAGGGAGAGTGTATATATGTGTGAATGTGAGGTAGAGTGTCTTAAATCTGCGAAGGGGTGCATGTGGGAGTGTGTATCTGTAGTGGAGTGTGTGTGTGTGTCTGGGGTGGGGTGGTTGTGAGTGTCTGTGAGAGAGTGTATATGTGTGTGTGTGAGTGTAGAGTGGTCTAAGTCTCTAAGAGCATGCATGTGTGAGTGTGGGAGTGTGTGTGTGTGTGTGTAGTGCAATGGTGGTCACCCGTAGTGTGACATGAACCCAAGGTCCCGGTTGAGGCCCTCCCTATGGGTACGAAACTTAGCTATCAGCCTCATCTTGGCCTCTTTTCGCTGTTGCCTGTCCCGAAGTCCACCGTGGAGGATGGTCACCCCAGTCCGACACCGGCATCTCCAAATCATTCCTACAATTCAACTAGCCAATACAGATTAGTGGGATAATTAACCACTATATTTTTGTACTCAGAGGAAAAACAATGGGAAGATTCAGTAAGGTTACTTAGGAATTGAAGGAAATCTGTAGAGATATACCTGGACTTGCAATGTTATCCATGCATCTTGTGGATGTCCAAAAATCAGTACCAACAAAATTGCTTCATTTTTGCTTTGGCCAGATAAACATGCTGAGGTGGAAATAGATATCAAATAAATGCTAGAACTTACTGAGCCTAACCAAAGCAGTTGGAGTTTGCTGGTGGTGTTAGTATCAAAATAACGATGAGTAAATTAGATTCTGCATAGATTACAGCAAGTTACAAATGTAATGAAAACAGATACATATGCAATTCTTCAGTTAGAAGGTTGTATTGATGGAATAACAGTGCTTCATTCCTTTCTACGGTTTATCTGTTGAAGCACTAATTGCAAGTACACTAAACATCACAAGCTAATATCAGTTCTTGTTACACCAAAGGGTTTATAACAAATCAATGTTGACTAATGCCAGTTGGTTTTAGAAATGCCCCAATTCCATTCCAAAGTCATATGAATTATGTTGTAGCTTAAGAACTTAACTATAGTTTATTAGGCAATGTTGTAATGTGTAGTAACAGCTGGGAAGAACATGTAAGGCAATTAGAAGATCTGTTTATGCAACTTCAGTTAGATAACTTAGAAATAAAGCTCAACCAGAGAGAATTTGCAGAATATACCTTAGATAAATTATAGGGCCCTAAGGATAAGTGTTGATACTAACAACGAAAATGAAGGTTCTGGTAGTTTTAGGAATGAGGAATTTTATTTGAAAAATCATGAAATTTCTGGGAATGGGTGGGTTTAGTTAGAAATTTGTGCTTTAGCTTTGGCACAATTGTTGTATCATTAACAGATTTTTAAAAATGAAACCAGCCAAATGTGGTATTGTCAGCAAAATACCAAGCAGCCTTTGAGAAAGTGAAGGCAATCCTACTAAAAAAACTAGTATTTGCTGCCTTTGACTTTACAAAGTGTTTTAAGATGGTAACCAATGATTGTGACTTGGAGGTTGTTGTAATCATATTGCAAGAGAATGAATCATGAATAGAGAAGCTCATGAGATACTTTCCTAAGAAATTAAACCAGCATCAAGAGAAGTACTGTATGTAGTGGAAATGAAGACTTTGGGATTGTTATTGGCTGTTCAACATTTTGAAGTGTGTGTGTGTGCATGGTTGCAAAGAAACACCAATATAGATAAATTTAGGAGTCAAATGTGAGATTGAATCAATAAGTTCCCTCAATAAGATGTAAAAATTGTTTGAATTGCATGAAAAGATCTTGCAATAGCAAACATCTAAGGAAGAATATGATCGTACTGAAGTACTTAAGAATTTGGGAAGTAACTGACAGGAAGTTAAATCCTGTGCAGTGGATCGGTGGGTTGAATAAATGAAATATTTTTGTAATGTTTTATATTTTGTATTGTGTTTACCTGATGGAATGCATTTAAAACAATATTAATCTCTTCAAGAATGGAGGAATGTAAGAGATTGCATATTATTCTTTCTCAGATTATAAATTGAAATGGAAGTTGGGTTGCTATATAACTGAAATTCCAGGAAACATTTGAAATTTGAAAATCAAGTTTTGCACATTTTTGACCAATGCAATATTTTTTGAAGCAATGAGGAGGAAAATGAGACTTAGAGGCACCAAGAGTTTTGTTTTGAATTAAGAAATGACTGCCTATTGACAACCTTCTGATTGATTGAACTAATCAGTGCTAAAACCAGTAAGTGCCAGGGTTGCGGAGAAAGCCTGCAGATGGAAAATATCACTGCACACTGAAAAATATAGAAAACCAAAAATGCTTAAAACAAAAAGAATTCTGACAAGAAAAGACTAGAGTCATAGAGTCATTCAGTCACTTCAACCCACCATGTCTATGCCGACCAACAAATACTAAACTACATTAACCCCATTACCTGTTCTTGATTCATCTGCCATTTCAAGATTCATCCAGATGCATCTTAAATGTTGCGAGAGCATCTACCTCCACCATCCTTCTCAGTTAGCACGTTCCATATTTCAACCATCCTCTGGGTGAAAACATTCTTTCTCGTATCTCCTCTAAACCACATGCTCTTCACCTTACACTATGCCCTCTGCTCTTAGACACTTCTACCGTGGGGAATGGATTCTCATAATCTGCTGTTTCTATACCTCTCATAATTGTGAATACCTCAATCAGATTGCCTGTCAGCTTCCTCTGCTCAAAGAAAACAAACCCAGCCTACCCAATCTATCCAGTTTCTCCTCATATCTGAGACTTTTCAACACAGGCAATATCCTCTGTACCCCCTCCAGTGCAATCACATCTTTCTGATAGTGGACACAGTATTCCATCTGTGGCCTACATACCATTTCCCTTCTTTACCACCTGGTACCTGCATCCTTCAGTGACTGACAAACAGGACACCCAGGTCTCATTACACATACCCCTCTCTTATGGCCAATCAGATAATAATCTGCCTTCCTATTTTTGCTACTATAGTGGATACCCTTACATTTATTCACTTCATAACTGCATCTGTCATGCATTTGCCAACTCATTCAGCTTGTCCAAGTTGCACTGAAACATCTCTGCATCCTCCTCACAGTTTATCCTCCCACCCAGCTTTGTGCCATCTGCAAATTTGGAGACATTACATTTAGGTCCTTCATCTAAATCATTAATATATATCGTGAATAGCTGGAGACCTAGCACTGATCTGTGCAGTACCCCACTAGCCACTGCCTACCATTCGGAAAATGACTGCTATGTTCCTACTCGTTGATTCTTGCCTGGCATCCAGTTTTCTATCCATTTCAATACACTACTCTCAATCCCATGCACTTTAATTTTACATACTAATCTCTTACATGGGTCTTTGACAGAAGCCTTCTGAAAGTCCAGCTAAACCATATCCAGTCTACTAGTTACTAGAAGATTAAATCTTCAAATAACTCTAGTATTTTTGTCAAGCACAAGTCTATTGGATTCTGCCTCTGTTTTCCAAATGCTCAGCTATTAATTCTTTTATAATGGACGCTCCCTTTTTTCCCAGACTGACTGGTCTACAATTCCGGTTTTCTCTCCGCTTTCATTCTTAAATGGAGGGGTGACATTCATTAGCCTCCAGCTGTAGGAACAGTTCCGAAGTCTCTGGAATCTTAGAAGATGACCACAAAAGTAACGCTATTTCTAGGGCCTCATCCATAAGTAGTCTGAGATGCAGATTATCAGGACCTGGATTTATATTGGGTTTCAATCCCAGCAACCTTACCTTATTTCCTTACCGATACAGATTTTCTTTAGTTCCTTCCTCTCATTACATCCTGTGTATTATTTGTGTCTTCCTTTATGAATACAGAACTAAGGTATGTATTTAGTTGGCCAGCCATTCTTTGTTCCCATAATAAATGCCCCTGTGTCTGACTGTAAGGGACATTTGTCTTCACCGATTTTTTTCTGTTCACATACCTATAGAAACTTTTCCAGTCAGTTTTTATGTTCCCTGCAAACTTATTCCCGTACTCTATCTTCCCTTTCTTAATCCTTTGACCTCCTTTACTGAATTCTAAACTGCTTCCACTGCTCAGGTCTGGTCAATTTGTGTGTCTCTTCTTTCGATCTAATACTATCTCTAATTTCCTTAGTAAGCTATGGTTTGGTCGCCTTTTCTATATATCATACAATCCCTACAGTGTGGAAACAGGCAATTTTGCGTAACAAGTCCATGCCGACCCTCCGAAGAGTAACTCACCCAGACCCATTCCTGTACCCTTTATTGTAATTTACCAGTGACTGATGCACAATAACTACACATCCCTGAACACTATAGGCAATTAAGCATGGCCGATTCACCTAATCTACACATTTTCAAAAAAATCAAGGTGTTTTACATAAGAGTGGTGAAAGTCTCTACTTAAATTTATTGTGTTGATTCCAGTGGTTATAATATAAGTTATTCATGTATTTATTTAATCTCAATGGATGGGTTAATTGGTATACTGCAATCAGTAATTCACAGCAAAGCGCAGCTCTACTTTCAAACCAGTTCCTTATGTAATTAAGTACAAAATATTTAAGCAAGAGCAACAACTGATTCTACTGATTTCTTTTCGTTCTAGAAAAAAATTTGGAAGCAAGTACATCCGTTTCAAAGTGACTGGGCGAATTGGAAATGTTTGTTAAGTGGACAACCAATCAATGAGATAAGGTGTTGTTCTAACTTGGTGCTAACAAATCATATAATTATATTAATATCTGCATTGGGAGTGGGGGAGGAGGCAGGTAACACACAACAATCATAGTATATGTTAATTATTAGCTGGAATCCAGAGGATAAGGGGATATTAAATATTCACAAAGTAAATTGAATGATATAATGTTGGAATATGACTGTGAGGGACACATGAGGTGATCGAAAAAGGTGAGAGTTGGCATTTATTCGCAACAGGGGGATATCAGAGCCAATAAAGGTCAATAGGAAAAAAAGAGGTAATGTGTTAATTGATATTAATTTCTATTTTGACAGAAGTTAAAAGTGCCAGACAGGAAAATAAATTTTAAAATCAGTTAGATAGGAAAGACTTCATGTGCAGAAATATCATGCGAAGCATCATGGATTAGTAATGTTGAATGTTCAGTTGAGATGAATTGAGCACAAAACCTGTAAGATTACAAGGACAAAGGTGAGAGTTTCACAGGGAAGGGAATTAAAAACAAACTTTATAAAAAAGAAATATAATAAAACTGTTTCTTAGAAAGACGAATCAGGAAAATTGTAAACAATTTTGGAAGGCATTGAAAAGATTAGAAGGAATCAAATGGAATTGTCCAGGTAATATAAAGAGCAAAACATTTTATAACCTAATTGAAAATAAAAGAGTAAATTAAGTGAAAGTAAGACTATTCGGAAAAATGGAGAATCTATGGAGGATGAAAGTATAGTGGAAATAACAAAGAAATTTACTTGGATATTTAAAAATCACATTGCATGCAAGAAACTGGGGGAGTGTGCAAACATTACAGTTATTTGTTTCATTGTTACACTATTAAGGGAAGTCAGAAAGGAGCTGCCTATTGAACATATTATATATTGGGACCAAAGGATAACCAATAAAATAACTGTCAAATAACTGAGAAAATAGATCTGGGGACTCTTACTTCAACACAATATTAGTTGTCACAAAGTCTACGGAGCATTTAGCATGACGGGCAAAGACAGTTGCTATTAACCAGGTCAGACCCTCTCAAAACATTTCAAGAAAGTAACCCGGACTCTAACTTTGCTTGTTGTTTTAAGATGTATTCCAGGAGTGATGCAGTTGGCCCAATCAGTTAGTTTTAAATAAAACAGATTTTATTCCAAGTTTACTAAATGACACACAAACAAAAGAGAACAGAATATAGAATAATTTAAGCAATCGGAAAACCCAACAGACTATCCCAAATTAATGATGTTGTTCCAAATACTTGCAGCATTCCCCATAAACACCCCTTGACAAAAAAGGTAAAATCAAACACAGGATATTACAGGAGAGAAAGAGATGCCAGAGAGATTCAGAATGATGCACCTTCTTCCATGTAGTGGTTTCTTGGAGCAACCGCCTCAAAACTGACTGAATGCTTTCAGTGAACAGTCAGACTGCTAGAAAAACTAAACCAAACCAAACCAAACCAAAGAAATGCTGACCTGGGAGAACTGGCCACTCCCCTTTCATTGTACATGTGTTTTTCTTTAAACCTGAAAGCCTTTTTCTGAGGCAGTATCTCTTAGCTATAATCAAATTGGCTGTAAAACCCTTCAAATGTAGGCTTTTTGAAATGGCTGCTTTTACAACTTCTCTGAGAAAAAAGCCAAGGACAGCATAACCTTGTTAAAGGAGCAGCACTGTCACACCTCCCCCTTAAAAAAATGAACTATCAATATCCAAAGATGGCTTCATTTAAAACCCCTTAATCTTAAATTGTTAGTGCACTTCAACACACATATACGTTACATTAACAATAATCATGCAAACATGCACTACTACATTTTGTTTCAGTCTGTTTTACTCCTGTCACCGAAAGCCTCCATTTCTCATTCAAGTCTCAACAATTAATCGGCAGTCACGTTTTCTTGTCCTGCCACATGCACAATTTTCAAATTGAAGAAGGCGTTTGATATGCTTACCTTTAATGGTCAGAGTATTGAGTACAGGAGTTGGGAGGTCATGTTGCGGCTGTACAGGACATTGGTTAGGCCACTGTTGGAATATTGCGTGCAATTCTGGTCTCCTTCCTATTGGACAGATGTTGTGAAACTTGAAAGGGTTCAGAAAAGATTTACAAGGATGTTGCCAGGGTTGGAGGATCTGAGCTACAAGGAGAGGCTGAACAGGCTGGGGCTGTTTTCCCTGGAGTGTCGGAAGCTGAGGGGTGACCTATAGAGGTTTACAAAATTATGACGGGCATGGATAGGATAAACAGACAAAGTCTTTTCCCTGGGGTCGGGGAGTCCAGAACTAGAGGGCATAGGTTTAGGGTGAGAGGGGAAAGATATAAAAGAAACCTAAGGGGCAACCTTTTCACGCAGATGGTGTGGTATGTGTATGGAATGAGCTGCCAGAGGATGTGGTGGAGGCTAGTACAATTGCAACATTTAAGAGGCATTTGGATGGGTATATGAATAGGAAGGGTTTGGAGGGATATGGGCCGGGTGCTGGCAAGTGGGACTAGATTGGGTTGGGATATCTGGTCTGCATGGACGGGTTGGACCGAAGGGTCTGTTTCCATGCTGTACATCTCTATGACTCTATTACCCTATGAATGGCTGTAATAACAAGCTCCATCTAAACAGTCAGATATTTTTGTCCTTAAATTTCTTCACATGATCAGTATATATGATTGTCTGAGATCAGTGTATATGATTGTCTGAGATACATTACTGGTAACATAAACAATGAAATGTTGTAACATCAACATCAAGCTCAAAGTCTCTTTCTCAATTGTCAAATATTTCTGCTTATGAATATTCAATTTCCTTGAGGAATATCTGATAGGTTCTATTTTCTTGTCTTCCTGTAAGAGCACAGCACCTACACCCACATTACTTGCATCGATATCCACCGTGAATGGCTGTGCGTAATTAGGTGTGGTGTTATGACACAGGGTAAATCGCCCCGCTAATTTAAACTAGCAACACAGAAAGGATTAAACCTATGCAGTAATTGGTTAAAATTCGAGAGGCCAAGGCGGCATGGTGGCTCAGTGGTTAGCACTGCTGCCTCACAACACCAGGGACCCGGGTTCGATTCCAGCCTTGGGCGACTGTCTGTGTGGAGTTTGCACATTCTTCCCATGTCTACATGGGTTTCCTCCAGATGCTCAGGTTCCCCCCACAGTCCAAAGATGTGCAGGTCAGGTGAATTGGCCATTCTAAATTGTCCATAGTGTTAGGTGCATTAGTCAGAGGGAAATGGGTCTGGGTGGGTTACTCTTCAGAGGGTCAGTGTGGATTTGTTGGGCCGAAGGGCCTGTTTCCAAACTGTAGGGAATCTAATCTAAAAACTTTGCCAAAGGTCACTATTTAAAGGAAAAATTAACAACTTTTTAAAAAGTCTAACAGAGAATAATTAACTAACAACTATTTACAACTCCTTTCTCTAACCTATCTTTTACTTTCCGTTCTATAATACTGGTCCAATAAAACCAGGAGAAAGTGAGGACTGCAGATGCTGGAGATCAGAGCTTAAAAATGTGTTGCTGGAAAAGCGCAGCAGGTCAGGCAGCATCAAAGGAGAAGGAGAATCGACGTTTCGGAAACCTCGATTCTCCTTCTCCTTTTATGGTCCAATAAACCCCCCAACTAAGACTTACCAAAAAATTCAAATTTCAAAACCAGCCAACTGTCGAATCTTCTCTTTGCGTCTTCTTTTAACTTCTTTTCTTCTTCTTCTTTGGGTTTCTGTTTCACAGGTCAATGATAGATAAAGGTAGTCAGCAAATGTTGGTGGCTTGACAGTTCTCCTCCAACTGTTCAATTTGTCCAATATTTATACCCCAAAGCATCCGACCATTTCACTGCTTTTAATATTGTCAAAATACTAAATTCAAACTTGATTGGAGTTTAGTATCTTGGGGTATAATTTAAACTGATTGGCCAAATTTGTATTTGAGTTTGTCTCATAGCAACCCAGGTACAGCTAGCTGCTGGACCAAATTTTACACTCTAAATATTCCAGTACTGTGTGTGCCTCTCTAAGCCCTTGCTCACTTTCAACTCTCTTAAATGTACAGTACCCCTTACACCTTCATAACAGTGGCTACTACTGGAGCAGTGGTTAACACAGCTTTCAGGCTATCAAATGCCTTCTGCCAGTCTGCTGCCCACTGAAATCTCTTGCCTTTCTTTAGCAATTCAGTGACTGGAACAGCCACACTGCTAAAATTTGGGATGAATTTTTGACAAAAATCCACTCAATCCCAGGAATATAGTACTGTTCTTCTTGTCGATGGTATGAGAAACCCCCCAATTATCTTTGTTTTTGCATTACGTGAGGCCATTTGTCCATGTCCAATAACATGATCCAGGAAGGTGACTTGGGCTTTGGCAAATTCACTTTTAGCCAAGTTTATCACCAAGTCTGCCTTCTGAAAGAACAAGTCTGATATATGTTGCAAATGTTTCTTCCATGTGTGACTAAAAATCACCAGGTCATCAATATATATGACACAATTCAGTAATCCAGCAATGACCTTATTGATTAGTCTCTGTGATGTGGCTGGCGCGTTTTTCATACCACATAGCATTTGGTGTTATGAAAGCTGAAATTGCCTTCGCTCTTTTGGACAAAGGTACCTGCCAGTATCCTCTGAGAAAATCCAACTTAGAAATATAAGTTGTTTGTCCCATCTTTTTAACACAGTCTTGCGGAATCGGATATGCATCAGTATTTGTAACTGCATTGACGTGGGGGTAGAGTGGGGGCCAGCACTGGCAGGCCTTAATTCTGTCTCAAGGCCCGTGGTACTCATAGTGAGTCTGCTGTTCGGTAAGATTTTATAAAATTTCACCATCAAACTGTCACATATTCTGAAATTCGAAAAATTCCAAATTCTGAAAACCAGCTGGTTCTGAGCATTTCAGATAAAGGATTGTGTACCTGTACTTCCCAGCTTATTCCTACATATCTCCCTATGTGACAGGAATAACCCTTTCAGGTCATTTCAATTTTCCTCTGCAATTTTTGACAACTTCCTGATTGTCCAGTTTAATTTGAGGAATGTCCAATTCAGAATCCTCTGAACTTGGTTCTTCCCTGTGATGTAATCAATAACACAGTCTCCTTTGGCTTTCCTTCCCTGTCAAAATACCTTTTCAGCATATTCACTTGAGGCACTCTGTGAGACTTCTTTCTGTCTGGAGTCCTTATCAAATAGTTCACCTCATTCAATTTCCTTTCAACTTGATGAGCCCATTAAACCTTGCTTTAAAGGTTTACCTATCACTGGAAATAACACTAACACTTTATCTCTGATAGCAAAATTGCGAGTTTTTGATTACTTGGATGCTTCCTGTTTCATTGTATGCTGTGATACTTTCAAATGCTGTCTCGCCAATTCCCCAGCTCTACTTAATCATTCTCTAAAATTTGATCAATAGTCCAAATTTGTGATTTCTGAATGATAATTTACTAATTTATCCTTAGTCAATTTTAGCAGTCCTCTCACTTCATGCCCAAAAACTAACTCAAATGGACTGAATTTGGTCAGTTCATTTGGTGTATCTTTGATTTCAAAAAGTACAACTGGAATTCCCTTATCCCAATCATCTGAATAGTCTTGACTATATGCCCTCAATATGGTCTTTAATGTCTGATGCCACCTTTCTAGCACTCCCTGCGACTCTGGATTATATATTTAAATTGTTTGATTCCTAAGCTGTCCATCACTTCCTTAAATAATTTTGATGTAAAGTTTGACCCTTGATTTGATTGTATCTCTGTGGGTAGTCCATATCTAGCGAAAAATTTGAGTAATTCCTGTACAATCCTTTTAGCTGTGATATTGCATAATGGAATTGTCTCTGGAAATACAGTGGACACTTCCATTATTGGTAACAAATATTGATTCCCACTTTTTCTTTGAAGTAGGGGTCCTATGCAATCAATTAAGACTCTTGAAAAAGGTTCCTGAAAAGCAGGAATAGGTATTAAAGGTGTGGGTTTTATTACTGCCTGTGGTTTTTTACTCACCTGACATGTATAACATGTCTGGCAAAATTCAACTACGTCCTTATGCAGTCCAGGCCAGTAAAAATGTTTTTGTATTTTAGCTTGTGTTTTTCTTATTCCTAAATGACCCCCTAGTGGTAGCTCATGCACTACCCGCAGCACCTCTTTTCTATCTCCTACAGGTAATGGACTTGATGAACTTCTGCCCATTTCTCATCTGCCTGAATATGTGATAGTCTCCATTTCCTCATTTAGACATGATTTTTAAGATAATAGCTGTCAGGGATACATTCAGATTCTTTTTTCCATGTATGCCTTTTGATTCAATTGCTTTAAATTTTCATCTTTCTGCTGTAACTCAGTTAATTTATTTCAGCTAAAGATATCTGCTGTATCATCCATCTGCTCCTGGTTTGTATCAGTCATTCGATCAAACAGGGTCTCTTATCTGTAGTCTTTGATCTCTCCTGTTTCAACTGGTGACTTTGTGAACTAGTTACCACACAGTCAGAAAAAAATCCCAGGATATGTGTCCTGCAAATAGTTCAGTTGCCTGGATTTCTACTGGCTTTCAAATCACACTAGGCAGCACTCTTACCTGTGGACCAGCTACAGAGGAACCTCGATTATCAGAATATCAATTGTCTGAATATCGGATTATCCAAAGGAGATCTTGAGGTCCTGATAGGAACGTTACATCAAAGAGCTGTTTCAACCTTGATCACGTCTTTTATTTACAGTGATTAAAAATGATCTTGGCTCACTGAAATGCTGCCGAAAACAGTCCTGGACATCGATGGGAGCCCAGGTACTGTCTCCAAAGGACTGACTTCCCGCCCTCTGTCCACACTTTCCCTAGAGTTCTAAACAGGGATGAACCCTAAAACCCCCTTCCCCAGATATTCTCTCTAACATTGTCCTGTACAGGGCAGAGATAGAACTTGTCAAAATGTTGCAGTAAAAAGGATGTGTGTGTGTGTGTTTGTTTTGGAGGCTTACCCCACAAAGGCAGCAGCAGTCTTACTGTTGTGTCCACTCCAGCAGCCCGGGGGTAGAGGGGCGGGGTTTGTCGGGAGCATGGCTGCATGGGGTTGGGGAGGCGGGGCGGGGCAGTGTTGTGGGGAGGTGTTGGACAGGGGCTCGCATGCACTGTGCTGCTGCCTCATCTCCTGAACAGGGAGCAGACTTAACAGAAAACTCTGAGCCCCAGAGGAAAGGCATTGAGTTGATGAGCCAAATAATCGATTATCCAAATGAAATAGTGCCCGCCCCTCTCATTTGGATAATTGAGGTTCCTCTGTATATCATTAGCAAGGACAAATTGTATTCATGGAGCTGAGAGTTTATCCAGTACTCCTACCACAACTTCTTATTGGATACTCTAACCCCACTCTACACAGCATTGAGCGCTTCTTGTCTCACTATGAATTCCCGTTACTGGCACATTTTCTGGCAATAGTCTTTCAGAGGTACATGTCTCCTCATCATTCAACTCACAGATTGAGAGGATCCTGTATCTCATAATATTTTAACTTCTTTATCTGCTGCTCCTGGCTTATGCGAGTAAACTCTACTTTTGCAGGTATATAGTTTAAAAAGGTCTGGCACGTCCTCTTTAACCAGCCTCCAACCAGGCTGTACACTCTGGTGCAGCTTTCTAGCCTCCACTATGCTTTCCGTTACCGCTCTAACAAAATTTACTGGCTTATCCTGTTTTCCTACATCTGGCTTCCCAGTGCTTTTTCTAACCCACCAACACTGTGATTTCATATGGCCTACATTATTGCAGTGAAAACATCGGTGCTTTTTAACTTCTCTTTCCTTCAAGATTTTCTTTTTTACCCCTTGGTAAGTTATCCTTATGATCTTCACTAAGATCTACCTTTCCCTTCCCATGTCAGGATTTCTCTTTTCCGCAATTTCTATTGCTCACGGGTTGAAACTGATTTTGGAAGCCAAACTTTGATTTGTGGACCAATTCATAATCATCTGCCATTTCAGCTGTTTTTAACTCTCTTCTCTTCCACATGAGTTCTCACTACTTCAGGAAGTGAATCTTTGAACTCCTCCAAAGTTTTAAGCTGACCTCCTGGTCTAAGTGCCAGTTTCTGAAGTTCAAACTCCTGTTGTTTCTTTCTTTCCATTTTCTCCTTTTCTATCTCTTCTCTCTCTTTCCTCTATGTTTAACTGTAATTCATTCCTTTGCCTTTTCTTTGTCTTTTGCCTCTAACTCAAGCTGCTTCATCTTCAATTGATTTCTAGCCGTGTCTAAAGATTCTGATGGCATTTCTTGCAAACTTAAATGCTGAGCTATTGCTGTAATTATCTGTCCTTTCTTCATGGAAGGAGGTAGCTCCAACTCCAGCTTGTCTGCTAATTCCAGCAGCTTGGCCTTAATCACCTTTTGTAAAACTCCCAAAGTTACTTCTTCCACCCCCAGAAAACTCTTGGTGACTGAAAGAGCCATTGCTATCCCAAGCACTGTTTAAACCAACCAAAATCAACAACAAGAACAAAAGACACCAACACCTACCACTTGCTGCATTCAAGCCCAGCAACCCTAATCCCAAAACGGAACTATAGAACAAATCAAGGAAAGAACCTCCATTCTGTTATAGACCAAGCCAGACCCCCTCAAAATGTTTCAAGAAAGTAGCCTGGATCCTAAGTTTGCGAATTGTTTTAAGCAGGTGTAGAGTGGTCATTCCAGGAATGATGCAGTTGGCCCAACCATTTAGTTTTAAACAAAACAGAATTTATTTGCAAGTTTACCGAAGTTGACAGACAAACAAAAGAGAACAGAATATAGAATAACTTAACCTATCAGAAAACCCAACAGGCTATTCCAACTTAATGATGCTGTTCCAAATACTTGCAACATTCCCCATAAACTCTCCTTGCAAAAAAAAAATCAAACACAGGGTCTTACAGGAGAGAGAGAGAGAGAGAGAGATGGCAGAGGGATTCATCATGGAACACCTTCTTCCATGTAGCTGTTTCTTGGACCAAGAGCCTCAAAACTGATTGCCTGCTTTCAGTGAACAGTCAAACTGCTAAAAAAACCAAACCAAATTAAACCAAAGAAAGGCTGAGCTGGGAGAACTCGCCACTCTCCTTTCATTGTACAAGTGTTTTTTTTAAATCCTGAAAGCCTTTTGCCTGAGGCAGCATCTGTTAAATACAATTAAATTGACCCTAAAACCCTTCATACCTAGACTTTTTTGAAATCACTGCTTTATGTCCGCTCTGAGAAAAAAAGCAAAGTACAGCATAACCTCGTTAAAGGAGCACATCATCACACAGCCCAAAGTTCATTCTATTAGATTAGATTCCCTATAGTGTGGAAACAGGCCCTTCGGCTCAACCAGTCACACCGACCCTCTGAAGAGCTACACACCCAGACCCATTTCCCCCTAACTAATGCACCTAACACTATGGGCAATTTAGCGTGGCCAATTCACCTGACCTGTACATCTTTGGACTGTGGGAGGAAACCGGAGCAAACCCACGCAGACACAGAGAGAACATGCAAACTCCACACAGTCAGTCACCTGAGGCTGGAATTGAAGCTGGGGCCCTGGTGCTATGAGGCAGCAGTGCTGACCACTGAGCCACCATGCCGCTTATTCAATTCAAGTATGTCTGTATCTGACAATATACATAGCATTTTTTTTAAAAAACTGACTTGGAAGGTTGAGAACTCGAGCAGTTTACACCCGTTTCTTGGGCAGTACATTACCAATATAAAAAACACATGCTCATTACAAAACGTACAGTGACAGTGATAATAATTAAGGTGATTCTGCCATCAGAAGTTCAAGCTCAGAGCTTCAAAATAGTAGAATAATTTACAATAAGTCCTAGCTTAACATTGAGTTAGTTAGCACTGTTTTGCTTCAACATAGTTCACAAAGTATTATTGATTTTATTGATTTTATTATTGATTTTAACATTGCCAGCTTCACTTTCATATTGCTCACCACAGAGGTCCTGTTCTGTAGCCTGTTCTCACATATGACCAATCACACACTTCTACTCTTCACCTTAGTGGCTCTACTACTCCCAATTGTTGTCCTTGCTTCTCTTCAGGATTTGAACCTTTATCTGGACCTCAATTGCCCCCAGAGGTTTACCCACATCTTCCTCATCCCCACGAGCCTTGCCTTCCAATCTAATCTTTTACTTTAGGTCTTGGAGTCTGTTCTTCGTCACACAACACTCCTTTCCCCATTAATAACTTGCATGAAGTCATGGGCTAAATCTAATGGCAGGGGTTGGTCAGCATTTATAGGCTTGGGGCTGCTACCTCTGCCAATGAACTTCTAATTCCAGATAGACTGTTGTCCATCTCAGAATACTTTAAATATTGGTTCAGTGTATGTTTTTTAAAATCATATCTGTGTTTTGTGCATGGGCAGCCCTTTGGAACAGGGATAACATATTCTCATGGCAAGAACCAGTGCCTGGAGTCTTCTAGCACAGAGAAGTTGTTATACTGCAACTACCAGATGGTTCTGGCTAACCAGGAATCCCTCCCACGCTTATGACCTGTCATTATCATTTTAGACACATTTACGAAGAGTTAACCTCTGTTTGAAAAGGTGTCATGTTGGAGTCAAACGTCAACTATTTCCCTCTATACAGATGCTCCCAGATCTGCTGGATTTCTTCAGCATTTTGTTTTTATTTCAGATCTCCAGCCCCTACAGGCTTACTAGCCTATATGGCCTTGTTTTAGCACTTTAAGTGATCATCAAGATATCATTATTTTTTAATGGCATGTGAGCATCACTGGCAATGCCAGCAATTGTTGTCCTTCCATAATATCCTTGAACTGAGTGGCTTGCTAGGTTATTTCCATGGGCATTTAAAAGTCAGATAAATTGCTGCTGGTCTGGAGAATATGTAGGCTGGACCAGCTAGACTTACCTCCGACTCTCTTGAAGTTCTGGTATGTTATTAGTGTCTTTCTCCATGAAGTCTGATGCAAAGTACCTCTTCAATTCCTCTGCCATTTCTTTGTTCCCTATTACTACTTCTTCAGCTTCATCTTCCAGCAATTCAATGTAGACTTTTGTTCTCCTCTTACATTTTTATATATCAAAAACATACTCTTGAAATTGTCTTTTATTTTACTGGCTAACTTACTCTCATATTTTGTCTTCTCTCCCTTACTGATTTTTTTTAGTTGTCTTCTGGTTTTTAAAGGCTTCCCAATTTTCTGGCTTCCCACTAATCTTCATTTGTGTGTTTTTAAACATTGTCAAAAATACGATGAGTCGAATTGCTAATTTATGATAATTTGGAGATGCTGGTGTTGAGAATGTAACTGGTAAAAGTTAAGTTACATTTTACATATGAAAGAACTGAAACCAATATGGTCATTCTAAAAGATGGGAGACTTAACAAAGAATCCGGGTCTTTTTCAATATATAATTTTAGTTACATCACACTGTAAACTTTTGCTATAAATTCTGTCTTACAATCTTATTCTCCACAATCACTTGATGAAAAGCAGCACTCCCAAAGCTAGTGCTTCCAAATAAACCTGTTGGACTATAACCTGGCGTTGTGTGATTTTAAATTTATTATATAACTTGAACTCCACATATTCACTCTCTCTTTCTCATACACACACACACACAAAATGTTGAAAGAGAAAATGCACAAATATTGTGGATGGGAAACAAAAATAATAGCGAAGCACAATTATGACAAACTCTGGATCATAGATATCAATGAGTTGTTTTCCTTTGGTTTTCTTTTGACTCCTTCTGATTCTTTGCTAATGATGTATGGTTGTGGAAGCACCAATTTTCAGTCTTTCAGTGTCTCAAAGTGTTTTTCCATTACAGGTAAAGGTGAACGAGCTAGCTAGTAGGAAATCTCTTACTTGTCCAAACAGAAGGGAGAGTGAGCTTTCTCTTCATGGGCTGAGTGTTTCTGCTGTGTTGCCCACTAAGCTGCACCCTCCATCCAGGAACCAATCTACATTGTTAATATGCCACATGCTCCTAAGCCCACAACAACTGGTCCTCACTGAAAATTTAAAGTTGTGCTGAATGTACATATGTGATGCTATTCTATTTGGGCTACTCTGTCACAGCTTGAATAAGGCAACATTGTAGAGACAACTAACAATGTGTTCCAGCAACTTTTAAAACTACATACATCATCTTACATAGTAGTTGATAATCTAAAAAGACAACAAAAGTAGGCTTTACATGATTCCAACCTATGGAGACGTGAAACACCATTTTAAAAAATGCATTTTGACATATGGAGTACACAATTTGAGACTTACATCCATTCATACCCATTCAACCATTGTACATATCTTATTCATTTTTAAAAAATCATCTTTCTATTAAATGCTTAACTTATTCCATCAAATATTAACTTACTTTATCATGTTTACATTCTGGATAATGTGCCCGCTATAACACCATCTTTCCAGCAATGTGAACAATCTTTACATTACATAGTCAAATCAATAAACTCCATCTGAACAACTCAAATTTTCAACTTTCCAGCAAACGTTTTTGTCTCTGAAATAGGAAATTATGTTATGCTAGTCTCTCACTCCAAATAAAAATGACATTAATATGAAACACTCAATTCAAATCTTCCAATTTAACTTCATTTTGCCAGCACAGTGAAGTCCTTTGTATCAATGTGCAAAAATATATTGAGTAAATCTGGCTCCAAAGTCAATGTTTTTAAATTAGAGTTATTGGATTCTTCTTATGATTCTAACACAAATAAAAATTCCCTAGCATTCCTGTTTCAATAAAGACATCTGTAACATTTGATCTAGAACCATGTTCCCATACATTTGCCTGAAAGTCTGTTTCCCTACTTTCAAATACAATTGCTTGCAGAGACATAGTTGCTTCACCAATGCCCACTTGCACCTAACAGCTGATATATATTCTTGTTAAGCAACTGTACTTCACATCTATTGTTTTTGAAGTCCCACTTTCTAATTGGTGTTCTGAGCTTTAAAAGCTCATTGTTTCTGAAGCAACAAGCATTTAAAATTCATGATCTTTTATATTATCTAAATCTGTGAAATCATGTTATTGACCATACTGAATAACACTACAGCAATCAGTGTAGGTAGTTTAAATCTCATTTGCTTCAGGATCAAGATCCAAGTTTGTTGATTCTGATTGAAAAGTAATTTTCTGCATCACTAATTCAATACTTTCTAACTTTCTCTATCTAAATATAACCCGTTATTCCTCTTCATCAGAGCGATTGGGGAATTTCTTCACATCAAATCCTACATCAAACACTAATAAATGTTGATACTTCATGATTAAAATTTAACAGATCTACACTGGATCCTAAAGGAAAATTTGTAGGTGGAAGCTATACAGTCAATTTACATTGTTTTAATGATACAAAGGCTGCCTGCATATCCTTAGTTTCCCCTTTACTGGACAAAATACTGCCATTATCACAGTACAATGAGCAACTTAGACATGATGCTGCTGTGGAGATTGTTCATGGATGTTCTATAATATTCATTATATTGCACTGAACTTATCTGCATTACCATATTTTCCTAAACATTGGGCAAAATGCCTATTTCTTGAATATTGCAATCAAAATTTAAACCCAATAGAATAATTGAATCTGCATAGATACTGAACATTATGCTATGCAAATCTCTCACTCCAAATAAAAATGACATTGCACTAAAGGAAATTTACTTCCAGAGATCATTACTGATCATTACTAATTTTGTATTATACATTTGTTCAAGGCAAATTGTAATTTTTAAAAAATCACTTGTGCGATGTAGGCTTTGCTAACTGGGGGAGTATTTTTTGCCCATCCCTAATTGTCCTTGAGAAGGTGGTGATGAATTGCCTTCTGGAACTGCTGCAGTCAACCTGCTGAGAGTTGACCCACAGTGCCATTAGGGAGGGATTTCCAGTGTTTTGACCCAGTGACACTGAAGGAATGGTGATACATTTCCAAGTCAGGATAGTGAATGGCCTGGAAGGGAACTTGCTGGTGGTGGTGTTCCATGTCCTATTGTCCTCAAAGCAATAGCCTCTGGAAATTGGATTGTCATATCTATAAATGTAAAGATATACTGGTGTTATACTTTAGTTTTGCCTAATAGCTCTGTGCAATCTACCAACATTGGACTGAACAGTTCTTCAGAAACTGCTACAGGTATTAAGGGTGCTAGTTTAACTATGTGTTGAGATTTTCCTACGACCTGATACATATGGCATTGTTTTACAGCACTGCACTACACACTTATGAAGTCTTGGTCAGGTTAAATGCAATTTTATGATTGTTTGGTTTCTTATTCCTACATACCATGTTAAAGGAATTTCATGTGCTGATTGCAGTATTTTCTTATGATATCTAGACAGTACCACTATCTGATGAATAACCATCAATCCTCATTATAGGTCTGTGAGGGTGTCTCCTCTTCTTCATCAGAACTCTGATTCTTATCATAATACTCCAGAACTCCTTCAGTCTCAGCTTCAGCATGAATTGCCTGTGCTAATATATTTAATTCCACAATTGCTGTCTGAGCCTGAATTAATGAAGATATACCTCATTTGAAATATTTCATTTGAAATATCCCTCTTGTTAAGAAATGTTTTGGTTACTCTTGTGGTAATACCTTGACTTCAGGTGATGTAATTAAACTTCCAACAGCAGATGGTAATGAGAGATGGTGATGAGCATGAGCAGCTGAGCCAAGACCTTCATCAGGAGTTGGTGACAGTGAGGGAGGGCAGCTGGAGTGTTCAGATGGACTCTTTGAAAAATGGATGCCTTTGGGAAACAGACACCTCACTGGAAAAAGGAGCAGACAAAGGATTGCTCAACCCAATATAAGTCTCAGGCTTGATGCCATGTTAACCTTAATTTCCCTTTGTAATGACCTATTGCCAATGAAATCCCTGCTTCACTATCTTGGTTATTTTTCTGCTTTCAAATCTGATATCACATTTCTGACATAGCTGGCAAGGTACCACGGGCCAGGCATCAAGTCATAGTGGACGTTTTTGAAAGCCACATGGCCAAACAAATTAAATGATGAGGAGTTGAAACTAGTAATGTCCAAAAGGGAGACTGGATCTGCTCTACAATCATTGGAGACTTATGTATTAGCATTGGAAACTGATTCTTTAGACCAAACACAGGTAGAGGTTTCCCATGAGCATTTCCATTTTGCTATGGAGGATGAAGAATGTTGTGAAACTTGAAATAGTTCAGAAAGGATTTATAAGGATTTTGCCAGAGTTGAAGGATTTGAGCTATAGGGAGGGGCTGAATAGGCTGGGACTGTTTTCCTTGGAGCGTTTGAGACTGATGGGTGAACTTTTAGAAGTTAATAAAATCATGAGGGGCTAGGATATGATAAATAGACAAGGTCTTTCCCTGGGGTGGAGGAGTTCAGAACTAGAGAGCATATGGTTAGGGTGAGAGGGGAAAGATAGGAAAGGGATCTAAAAGGCAATTTTTTTCACACACAGGGTGGTGCCTGTATGGAATAAGCTGCCAGAGGAAGTGGTGGAGGCTGGTACAATTACAGCATTTAAAAAGCCTTGGGATGGGTATATGAATAGGAAGAGTTTAGAGAGATATGGGCCAAATGCTGTCAAATAGGACTAGATTAGGTTAGGATAAATGGTTGGCATGGACGAATTGGACCAAAGGGTCTGTTCCCGTGCTGTACACCTTTGTGACTCTAAGAAAGCAGTCTTCCTTATCATCCTTGCTGGATGAGTAGGAGGCTTGACAGATAAAGGGGAAAAACTGAAAATAGCTGAAAATGTGTTGCTGGAAAAGCGCAGCAGGTCAGGCAGCATCCAAGGAACAGGAGAATCGACGTTTCGGGCATAAGCCCTTCTTCAGGAATGAGGAAAGTGTGTCCAGCAAGCTAAGATAAAAGGTAGGGAGGAGGGACTTGGAGGAGGGGCCTTGGAAATGCTATAGGTGGAGGGAGGTCAAGGTGAGGGTGATAGGCTGGAGTGGGGTGGGGGCGGAGAGGTCAGGAAGAAGATTGCAGGTTAGGAAGGCGATGCTGAGTTTGAGGGATTTGACTGAGACAAGGTGGGGGGAGGGGAAATGAGGAAACTGGAGAAATCTGAGTTCATCCCTTGTGGTTGGAGGGTTCCTAGGCGAAAGATGAGGCACTCTTCCTCCAGGTGTTGTGTTGCCATGGTCTTGCGATGGAAGAGGCCAAGGAGGTCAGGCAGCTTCCAAGGAACAGGAGAATCGACGTTTTGGGCATAAGCCCTTCTTCAGGAATGAGGGAAGTGTGTCCAGCAGGCTAAGATAAGCAGGTCTTCCTGACCTCTCCGCCCCCACCCCACTCCGGCCTATCACCCTCACCTTGACCTCCCTCCACCTATCGCATTTCCAAAGCCCCTCCCCCAAGTCCCTCCTCCCTACCTTTTATCTTAGCCTGCTGGACACACTTTCCTCATTCCTGAAGAAGGGCTTATGCCCGAAACGTCGATTCTCCTGTTCCTTGGATGCTGCCTGACCTGCGGCGGTTTTCCAGCAACACATTTTCAGGTCTGATCTCCAGCATCTGCAGCCCTCACTTTCTCCTCGAAAAACTGGAAATACCCAATGATCCAGCAATCAACCCAGACTTGAGAATGCCTGACTGGTTATGGTATACAGGTGCTTGAACACAATTACGCAGGTAGCAATTATGATGGAACATCTGTGCAGGAAAGCCTGTGGGAAATACTGGGAAAAGGTACTGATATGCAATGAAGTCTACAGCAAACATTTGAGGCATTGATAAGGACTTCTGGGGACAGCATTGGTCTGTGTGATGTATGATTTTTTTCCACATATTTACAAATAAATGATGTTTGGGCTTTTAGATTTCAATCTAGTGCCATGTTGGTTTTTGAGTGTTTAATAATTGATTTGCCAGTATTTGTGAAGCTATGATTTTAAACTAATATGTGGTAGAGATCACATGACTAGGGCTCTTCTGCAGTTGTTTCTATTGTGAGAACTTTAGAATCTGAAAGAACAAATATTGAAAAACATTTTCTTGCTTTTGGGTTAGAAGAACCAAGAAGTGATCTTTGCTTTGGAACATCCCATAGATTGGGAAACTTTTGGTGGCAGTTCACAGACACCTGCTGGGGTTAGACATGCTGTAAGAACAGCTTTTCCTGGAGTGTTTGGTTAGAGCCCCAAAGGGGTTATTTGGAGGAAATAAAATTTAGGCTCAGTTGTGAGGAAATTCACAGAAGAAGGCATTGTGCTCTCAAGACTGTAAATTGAAAATAGTTACATCAAACTAGTTGTTGGATAGTGAAGAGAACTCTCTCTGGAAAGTGGTGGTGTTGGGTTAGATAGGATTGGTTTTATTTTGCTGTGTATTTTGAAATCTTTATATTGTAAGGAAGTAGCTTGGTTTGTTCGATTTGATCTTCGTTTCTTTTGTGTAATAAGTTTGTATTATTAATACCAAATCTATAGTATTTTGTCTGCTTATATTTCAGTGAAAGACTACCACGTTTAAAAAAACAACTACCAAGCCAGATTTCTTCCAGAGATCTGACTTGGCAAATAGTAATATCAGCTAGGATCTTAATATCCAACACAAGGTTGCAAAAGTTAGCAAGTAGAAAGGAAGGTCCTGGTTTCTGTATCCTTAGAACTAGTAAAATTGTTCAATCACATCATCATCCTTCAAATTGACCATAGCCAGGCTACCAAAGGACATCTAGCAGAAGCAGAGGTGGGAATATCCAAATAAATTGGAGGGGGCTTAATCATGACAAACCTCAGTTTAATCTTTTCTTGAAACATAGGATCACATTAAGAAGATCATGGGAAACAATCAGGAAAGAGACTAGTAACCAAGGGGCTTGGTTGTATGCAAAGTGTAAATATAACAAGATAGACGCACTGTGCCTAAATGACACAGGAACAGAGGTGTGAACTATTACCCATCAGTTTTTCTGTAAGTGTCTTGATTGATATTTCCTGTACTCTGGATCTCTGCTTCTTCACAAAGGCCAACATCTCCTTTAATGACTACAGTGTACTCTCCGTGTCTGTCCTCAACTCATACTTTTCATGTTCTGGATTTATTTGTTTTCATTTGTGTTCCAGTTAATTATCTGGTGGAAAGAAGATGAGAACATCTGTGCTTTTGGCATTAAATGGACAATTTTAGAAAACATGTCAGGGATTATCATGAATCACACATTATGGAGCGACAGTTGGGGCATCAAAATGCATCAGCTGATACAGGACCCTAGGACTGCTCTTGAGCACTCAAGCTGGCTTTTCCAACTGGTCAACATCAAGCCTCGCTAGGGTATCACATAATTCAAGTGGCCAACCTCCCACTTGGTGCAACTGTTGAAGTCGTCTTTGTCATTGTGAGAGAGTAGAATGTTGTACCTATGCAGTTTGCCAGTTTCAGTGACAAAGACGTTTACCTCCAGCCAAGAACCTCCATAGTAATCCTTAAACTTGACTAATTGGAGGAGACATCTCAAATCTCACTTTGGAGTTTGACATTGGCAAGTTGGAGGAGTCCTAAAGGAAACAGCTTGTTTCTACTTTCATAGTTTCAGGGCAAGTTTTGAAATAGATCATGACATTGGTACTATGACCTGGTAAGCACAGGATGGTAGTTAAAAATGCCCATTCATTAAAGATTCCTTACTGCCATATCCCACTATTGGGAAAAAAATTCCAACTACTTGCAGAAATCCTGAAGTGAGGTATCCTCTGAGAATTGTCAAGTCTATACGCCTCTCCCATAGTTTGTGAGGAATAAACACAGCAAACTGAGGATTAGTGTGAATTACCAAGCAATCAACATGAAGACATATAAGGATGCTTAGCCTCCAGCTGGGATTGAGGAATTTCTCAAAGGTGCAAACTACTTCTTCAATTTTCATTTGGTCCACAGTTATAACCAGCCATCCAGTGTTGAACAAGATATTAAAACTTTGGCATTCTGAACAGGCAAAGGGTCTTTCTGAATACTTGTGGATGATGTTCGGACTTTGTAATGGCTCTGGCATCTTGATGCATGTGATGGATACAGCTTTTGGTAAAGTCAATTTCCAGTCCCTCCTTGTTTATCTGGATGACATATGCTCTTTCAGCTTGACATTCTAGAAGACTGTTGCAAACCTAGACACTGTATTATCCCATTTATTGTAGTTTAATGTAAAACCCAAACTAGAGGAACAATAACTTTTCTGGACAAATGTTCCTTTGGCACTTCACTGCCAAGAAAGCAATAATGAGGAAATTCAAATGGTCAAGGAGTGGACCTAGCCTAAGACTGGATGGGAACAGCAGGGTTCCACTTGGGTTAACTGATTACTATAGGAGATTTGTGCAAGGCTAGGTCCATGGTTGGCTGCCCCATTCCATAATTTGTTGAGGAAATCAGAATGCTGAAGTTGGGAAAGAATGCAAGAGATACATCACAGAGCATCACAGGTGGTTGGAACCCAGCTTGTGATGAATTCTTTTGCACCCTCAAGCAGACATTTGTTTCATCACTTGTCCTTGGCTATGCAGATTTCAAATTCCTTTGCATACTGGATTCCAACAATTTCCTTGTCTCAGAAGCAATGCTGTCACAGGTTCAAGGACAGAAAAGTGTTTATTGCTAAACTCTATTGGTATCAAATGAAAAAAGCAGAATTATTCCAATGTAAAACTCAAACTGCCAGCTTTGAGGTGGTCTTTTTCCCAGAAGTTCAGAAACATCCTGATTGATGTAGACTTTGAAATATTTACAGACTCCAATTCAAACATCCACCAAGTTTGGAGCAATAGACCCATTGCACTGCTAGGCCCATGCAACTTTGATTCCTGATCCGGTAGAGGTTATGCATAAGTAATGCATGTGCTAACACCCTGGGGAGAATGGTTATCCCTGCCATGATGCCATGATGATATCCCAAATCAGAGACAGCATTCTGACTTGGTTCCCCATAACAATTAGTTTATGCTTCTGCTGAGTGTTACCCACGCACTTCTGAGCCAGATCCAATCCAGGTCCATCTATGTGTGGCTCCACCTTTGCCATTTCTCATGAAAGAGGACCTAAGACAGCTTCAGTTATTGTTGTTGACATTGGTAACCTGTATCATAACTGGAAGTCCCAATACTCACCAACCCAGCACTGCTGCTGCTGCAAGAGTCCCAACAGGCACAGAAACTATTGAGGTGCTAGAAGAGGATCAGTGAGGAGAATGAAGTCCTTATTTGGATGGTTCATGACAAGATGTGAGCTGAAGTAACACATCCTCCCTGACAATGCCAAATATGAAGTTTTGTTAACAGTTCATAATCATGTAGGACACCAACTTCAGAAAAGACAAATGCTCTGACTTGAGAGTGGTGTTACCTGCCTGGGGCATGAATACTGTTGAAATTGAGAAAGTTGTACTTCGGCAAAGCAGCGAAGCAACTTCACCAAATAATAGGACACTTATGGAAGTTCTTGCAATGAATATTATAGTCCTTGACTCCTGCAATGAAAGGACCAAGTGTGTTCTAGTCACTGATATCTTTACAGGACATCCCCATTTATGACCAAAAAGCGCCAACTATAGCCAGACTATTAGTGAGATGCCTTTCAGTGTTCCATGTCAGATTTAAGGCACAATTTCAAGCGCAAGAGCAAAGACCTTTGCAAGGCCTATAACATTGTCAAGAGCTACATCATTATTGTCCAGAGAGTATTGGACAGTGCAAACAATTAAAAATACTTTGCATGATAATTTGTGTACCTTGCCTTCTGACTGAACAAAAGTGACTGAGCAGCTTTTGGGACAGGATTATGATTATACTAGTACCCCACACTCATCCACAGGCTACTGTGACAGATAAGCATTGTACAAGGCTAAGCCAGGCATTCAAGAAGGTGGTCGAAAAGAAATGAGAAAAGCACCAAGGAGATAACCATTCAACAACTGCAAGGTTGACAGGACTGACTTTTCGTTATCCCAGCAAAATCAAAATGCCAGAAGTTGGAATAAGATACAGGATGGGATTCTGAACTTCAGATTCATCAAGCAACTGGATATAGTTAGCCACACCCTTGTTGTTGAACCAGTCATTGGAGTGTAGTCTCAGAAAACAATTCAGAAGGGAATTGCTAGTGGACAGGAGATTAGTCGATGGATGAATGCAGCTCACAGCTGTGTTGCAGAACCAAATGCACTGGAGCATGATGGGTAATGTGAAGTAGAGCCAGATAGTGATGTAGAATTCTGGAGTGGCCTGTATATTCTGAATCCAGGAGTTGTATGCAGTGTGTGGAGGCTGACACCTGCCCTGGAAAGTGATGCAGGGAGGACCTGCCCGAAATTGAAGCAACAATTGTCAATTATACAACTCCTGGAGCCCAAATTGATCGAGGCCCCAACAAGGTTCATACACCACAAGGAAGGTAGCAGTAGACAAGAGGCCAAGAGTCTTCAATCCAGTGCTGAATTTCATCTCAACCCTTCCCATTTGCACAGCATCAGAGAATGCTTCCATTCACTTGGACTCCAACATTTTAACTATTTGTGGTATAATTGAACATTCTACATCACATCCACTTACATTATATAGTTGCTAGGACAGTGCATTTCAAGCAAGGATATGTACAATGGAATTTCAGGCAGCAGGTGATGGAAGGAGTGGCTGCTGAGCAGGGAACCTCAAACAGATCTACGCCAGTAGTTAAAGTGAAGTGAAGGAAGGTAACTGGAGCAGTTCAATAGATAAAAGGGTGTGATTGGGAAATGGAGGCCTGATAGAAAGAAAGACGAAAAGGTATTTCTAAATCCAGTGTAAACCACAGGCTTCATTATGTGTAAATATTCTTTGTTAAATTTTCATTTCCCTTCATGTTTTTAATAATCTTATGTCAATAGAATTAAGAGTCCCTGCTTTGCAATTTTTGGGCCTTCTGTGTATTCAAATCTGTTCATTTATTTGCCGTTTCTGTAGTTACGACATGTGATAAAACATTTGTTCTGTCTCTTTAACCTGATTCGTGATTATGGATTTCCTTTACGATAACCAAATTATTTCTGCAGGAATAAATCAACTCTATTCGAAGATAATTTCTCAACAATGCTTAATATCACTATTCCAGAGAACAAATTACCCTCCAACTGCACTTGTATGATGAACTCAGATACACTTCATCTAATTTATGAGCACTTCAGCTTTCAAAGTACATCTAAGCGAAAGCGATGTCCTATCCCAACCAAACAAAGTCTTTGAGTAACTCTCCTGTATCCTTTAACATAGTTATGAGCTTAGGCACATTGTTTGAATAAAAAAGTCAGCCAGCTTTCCTTTTGACAAAAACTCTTTACATCTGTCATCTACTTTATTCACTTTCCTGCAGTCAGCAGTGTTTATCTCCAGTTAAAGCTTCAATTCTCTGTTTTCTTTCCCTTTCAGACTCTTAGACACTAAGTAGTTCTGTGGGTTTCCCATGCAACATGCAGCATTCTTAGTTATTACAATGGAAACACTTCGTATTTCAATTTTAATCTTTCTTTCTGCTCTGACAGATTATGGACATTCCCACTTGCCCTTTCATTTCTGTTCACTTTGCCTCCCTTCCCTTTTAACCTCCTTTTCTCTATCCTTCTTGAAGTTATGAGGGTGATGGAGAAAAGACTTATTTTGTAGATCAGTTTTAATCTGCCATTACTGCTGCCTGTCTAGCAGTTGCCACCTTCTGGTCTTCAAAAATGTTCTTATTGCAAGAAGAGCAGAATAACCTTCAAAGTCATCCAAAAGCATTATCTCAGTTGTATACACAGTTTCAACTCCTTATGCTCAAAATTATTTTGCTTAACACTTTAAAATTCAATGTAAGTTTATTCAGGTGGTTTCCACAACTTTATTGTCATTTATTTTGGTTATTAAGCTTCCATTTTATTGTTAAAACAAATTCTATAGTATTGCATGCTGCTGCTTCAGAGAGAGACCACCTTATTAAAACAAAGTATGAGGTCTCAAGCCAGATTTCAATCACGCATCAGAATTGTCCCAAAGTCACGAGTCAGGACCATAATATACTCACTTTTCCATCCCTGACTATCTCCTTTGAACTCCTGTTCAGTAACTCCCAAAAGAGGTTTCCAATAAGCGCCTCCCCTATTGCTGGACAGAATTGATCATGCCATCTAGTAACTTTTCAAAGAGAATTTACGGTATAGTATCTTTTCAGAAAACACACTAGCTCACTACAGAAAAAAAAGTAGACTGAACTATAAGTGTTAACTTGCAGATGAATATTACAAATATAGTTATAAGTGAACAATCATATTTTAAGCCTGTTCTTATACCTCTTTGGAATCCAATAATTATCAATGCACTGCTATTTTAAAAAGCACTTTTAACTTATTGTGATTGACAGTTTGAAAGGAAATGTATAAAATTATGAAAGCATTTCTAAAGGTGATGATGCACTTCACTCTACAATATCCACACAGACCCCTAGTCATCCTCAAGTGTACTGATGAATATTGCATTCTTCCTTTCCAGGAATAAATAAGCATTTGACTATTTATATTTATGAGACCTTAAGGGAGTGCCCAGTTAATGCCCACCACCTGCAATTAAACACAAGAAATATTCAATTAACATCCCTGTTTGGCAATAATTTAGATTTAAAATTCTCAGGCTTGTTTTCAAACCCTTTTGGGTTTTGTCTCTCCTGTACCTTCATTCAGCTTTACAGGTCTTGAGATCTTTGCACTCCTTCAATTGGAGATTCTTGTGTGTGCTCAATTTTAATTACTTCACTATTGGCAGCTCTGTCTTCAGCTACCTGAACTTAAAGGTGAGTTTTAGGTTCAAGTTGCACCTGCTCCAGAGGTCGTAACATGTCTGAACAGATTGATTGAAAATATCAAAAATTTTAACTCTATTTCTCTCTTCATGGATGCAACCAGGCAGTTGCTTTTTTTTTCAGATCTTCAATATATGCAGTGTTTGCCTCTCTACCTTCCTCTTTTTCAATAAGACGCACTTTATATCATACTATACATACTCAAGTAATACTCAATATCAAGTAAAAGTTGACCCCCTATTTTTGGCCAAAAAGTCTGGAATTTTCCTTATATCTCATATAAAAGCTGACCTTAGTTCTTCACAGATAGCAGGTCAATATTTATGAGTCAGTGTGCTAGCTGTCCCACGCCGCTTGGGGTCTTCTAGCCACAGCAGCCACGCTCTGCAAGAGTTTTTCAGAATTATCTTAATTTGTTATGTTTTTTTCTTTATTCGTTTAGAGATCAGTTAGGCCTCTGCTCATGATATGATATGAATTTTGACTGGCATGAATTTCAGCCACTCAAAAGTAGTATCCATGTAATTGTCAACCCCATAAATTTAACCTTAAAAGGTAGTCAAAAAATTTCCAACTCAAGTATATACAGTACCTGTTTGTCCAAGGTGTTTTTATCACATTGTCATAACCCCTTATCATTAAATTTTATTTAATAATTCTTCTGTGGCATGCTTGTTTTGGTTTGACCCTGTTAAAGGCAGAATGTAGATGTAATGTCCTTTAATCTACATAGCTAGAAATATACAATAAAGAAAATCATGTTTAAAATATCATACATTTTGTTGATTTGCATTGTATTTCTATTTGTAGATTGTATTTTGGAGAGCGTCTTGCCTTGTATTTTGCCTGGCTTGGTTGGTACACTATCATGCTGATTCCTGCGGCTGTATGTGGATTCATCGTCTTTATATACGGATTAATCTATTTTGGAGATAGCCAAGTGAGGTACTGTATAATTGGTGCTTCTGTCGCAAACGTAACAAATAATATAAGAGATAGAAATTATTTTATTGGAGAAAAATCTACTTTGCTAATGCTTTATAACATTGGACAACAGAAAGGTGGAAGAGTAGATAGACCCAGGTTTGGTAGCATCCTACACTTGAAAGGGCTGTTTATTGGAAGCATAATGTATGGAACATCATCTCGGCTAACGATCACAGAGGAAAGAGAAGGAGACTGCAACCTCACTTCAATGACTCATGAAGCTTTGAATTCATTTCCATATGAAGTACTTGAGGCTAAAATGTATATAAATTGTGAGGAGGCAGTGACATAGTGAAATTGTAACTGGGCTAGTAATCCAGAGATGTAGGCTAAAGTTCTGAGGATACATGTTCAAATCCCACCATGGTGGATGGTGGAATTTGATTTCAAATGATAAATTTGGAATTGAAAGTTTGACTAATGATCATGAAACCATTAGTGATGTAAAAACATCTGGTTCACAAATATTCTTTGGGAGAAGGAAGATCCACCATGTGGTCTGGTTCATGTGTAGCTCCAAACCCACAACAATATGGTTGACTCTTAATTGTCTGGAAATCTACCCTGTTGTATCAAAGTACTACAAAGTCTGATAAAAGGAATAAAACTGGATGGACCTTCTGTCATCAACCAACTCAATGGAAAACGTTAAGACATTCACAGCCCTCTCAACCCTGCAAAGTACTTTTATGCAAACACCTAGGGGCTCGTGCCAAAATTGGGAGAGGTGCACCACAGATTAGTCAATTAACAGCCTAACATAGTCATTTTCACAGAATCATACCTTACAATGTCTCAGATATCTTATCAGCACCCCTGCTGGGAAATTGGCCTCTTTCTCAAGGCTTCAACATCACCTTTATCCAATTTGATCACCATCATCAGCCCAGAGGTGGCTGCACAATGATATGCAGTTAGGAAGTAAATGCCCTGAGAGTCCTTAACATAAATACTAGATACCAAAAAGTCTCATTGCAATCTTACTGTAATCCTACAAGGTATTGGTAAGGCTACAGTTAAGTGCTGTGAGTAGTTTTGGTCTTCTTATGGAAAGAAAGATATAATTTCATTGCAGGTAGTTCAGAGAAGGTTCACTAGGATAATCCCCAGAATGGAAGGATTGTCTTCTGAGCAAAGGTTAAACTGTACTCTACTCAAAGGAATTTAGAAGAATGAGAGGTGATCTCATTGAAACATATTGAATTCTTAAAGGGCTTAACAGGGTAAGTGCTGAGAGGATGTTTTTCCCTCTTGGGAGAGTTTATGACCAGAGGGCATAGTCTCAGAATAAACGGGCACCAATTTAATACTGAGATTAGGAGAAATTTCTTCTATCAGAGGGTGGTAAATTTTTGGAACTCCTTGTTGCAAAGAGCTGTGGAGAAGAATTCTTGTGTAGATTTCGGGCTGAAATAGATCAATTCTTAATCAGTAGGGGAATAAAGGGTTATGGCAAAAGGACAGGAAAGCGGACATGAGGAATGTCGGATTAGACATGGTCCTATAGAATGGTGGAGCAGGCTAAAGGGGCCTCCTCTTCCATTTCTTAAGGTCTTATCAGATGAAATATGGACAGAAATGCTCTGGTAATTACCAGCTACCATGCCACCCCAACTCTTTCAGGTGGTGAATCAGTTCTTTTCCATGTCGAATACCATTTGGATGATGTACTAAGGTGGCAAGGACACAGAATATACCCTGGAGGATTTCAGTGCCAATCACCAAGACTAGTTCAGCAGTACTACTCATTGAGCTGTTGAGTCCTAAAGAGCTTAGCTGCTAGACTGAGTCTATGAAAGGTGGTGAGTGAACCAAGAAGAGAATACAATGTACCTGACCTCATCCTCACCAAAATAGCGTAATAACATAGGTAGAAGTGACCACATCTTGTGGAGATGAAGGCCCACCATTGTATTAACAAAGCAACTGGGACAGCACAGTGGCTCATTGGTTAGCACTGTTGCCTCACTGTGCCAGAGACTCGGGTTTGATTCCAGCCTCAGGCAACTGTGTATGTAGAGTTTGCACATTCTGCCTGTGTCTGCATTATTTTCCTCCAGTGGCAATGGTTTCCTCCCACAGTCCAAAGATATATAGGTTAGGTGGTAGAAGTCTGAGTCTGGGTCTGGGTGGGATGATCTTCAGCAGCTCAGTAGACTGAACAGCCTCCTTCTGTACTCTATGATTCCATGACCATTAACACTCCATCCCATGGCATTGTGTTATAAATGGGATATATTTTGAACAAATCAAGCAACTCAAGACTGAATGCCCTTGTGATGCTGTGGGCAATCAGCAGCCACAGAATTGCAACTAGACTTAATTTGTGACCTCATGGCCTGGCATACTAACCCTGATTTAATGAAGAATGCCAAGAGGAGCATCAACATACCCCTAAAAAGGTGTAGATACAGCCAGGGCTACTTGTATACTTATCTGTATTAGCAGCATGCAATGGACTGAGCTAAGCCAACCAACAGATCATATTTAAGCTCTACATCCAGTCATGAATAGTAGTGGACAATTAAACAATTCACTGGAAGAGGAGGCTGTAAAGACATCTCCATCCTCGATAATGGGTGAACCTATAACGTCAGTGCAAAAGGCAAAGCTGAGGTATTTGCATCCGTCTTCAGCCAGAAGTGCTAAGTGGTCTCCTCTTGAGATCCTAGGCAGCATAGATGCTATCTTTCACCCAGTTTGGTCACTCTACTAGATATGTAGAAGCAGGTGAAGTCACTGGATGCTATAAAGGTCAAGGGGCCTGTCAATATTCCAGTGTGGTATTGAAAACTTACATTCCACAATTAACTGCATGTTTGGCCAACCTGTACAAATACAGTTATTATGCTGGCCTCTACCTAGCAATTTGGAAAGTTGTGCAGGTATGTCCCTCCACAAAAGGCAGGCACATCTAATCCAGCCAACTGGTCCACTCTCAATCATCAGCGAAGTAATGGAAGGTGCTGTCAATAGTGCTATCAAGTGAATCTTACTGAACAATAACCTGCACGCTGATGCTCAGTTTGGATTCTGCTATGTCAGTGGGGTCCTGACTTTATTACAGCCTTTGTGCAAACATGGACAAAAGAGCTGAACTCAAGATGGAAAGTGAGGGGACTGCTCTTGACATCAAAGTAACATTTCAAGAGTGTGGCATCAAGCACCCCATTTAAAATGTAGCCAAAAGGCATCAGTGGGAAAGTTCTCCACTGATTGGTGTCATAAATTGCACAAAGAAATATGGCTGGATATCAATCATTTCAACCACAGGACAGCTCTGCAGGAATTCCTTATTGTACTGTCCCCAGCCCAATCATCTTCAGCTGCTTCATCAATGAACTCACCTCCATCATAAGGTTAGAAGTGAGAATGTGTTCTAATGATTGCACATTGTTCGGAATTATTTGCTGCTCCTCAACATCTGAACAACATCCAGGCTTGGACTTGTTAAGTGACAAGCAACATTCATGTCACACAAGTGTCAGCAAATTACCATTTTCAACAAGAAAGGATCTGCCCATATCCCCTTGATTTTCAATGGCATTACCATTGCTAAATTGCCCGCTATCAAAACAGTGGGAGTTATCACTGGCCAGAAACTAAACTGGATTAAAGACACAAATACAGTAGCTACAAGAACATGTTAGAGACTGGGAGTTTTGTGGCAAATAATTTATTTCCTAACTTCTCAAGCCTGTCGATGGTCTACAAGTCAGGAGTGTGATGCAATACTCTCTCCACTTGCCAGGATGAATACTGCTACAAAAGCATTCATGAACCTCAAGAACATGCAAGACAAAGCAGCCCAATTCATTGACACTCCATCTAACACCTTGAATATTAATTCCCTTCACCTTCGATATACGGTGTCGCCAATATGTATCTTCAATGTTCCTTGGTCAGTACCTACCAAAGCTGTGAGCTCAACGAACAAGAAGGATAAGATCAGCAGAATGCCACCACCTGTAAATTTCGTTAAGGCAATACACCCAACTCGGAAATACATCCCCATATCTCACTGTCACTGGGTCAAAATCCTGGAACTCCCCCTATACTAACAGCACACAAGCTTCAGTGATTCCGAAAGGCAGTTTTATATCTTCTTCTCAAGAAGTCAATACTGCACTAACAGCACTGTTGGTGCACCTACATCACACAAACTTCAGTGGTTCTAAAAGGCAACTTTATATCTTCTCCTCAAGGACAATTAATACCAGCTTAGCCATTGGAGTCCATATTTTGTGAATGATTGAAAAGGAACATAAAAGGGAAATGAAATACATATTTGAAAAGGAATAGAACACGATAGTAACGTAAGTAGAGTGTAAGTAAACTAATATGGAGCATAAACACTGTAAAATCACTTGAGCCAAGTGTCTGTTTGTTTTATTCTATAAGTTCTTTGGAACAAGCACTTGTGGTCTCTGTAGTTCAGTGCTGCAGGATGACTTAATCTTTTGTCTGAGTTATCTTTAATACCTGATCACTCCCACATTTTGCAAAATAGTTCCTTGGAAGATTAGAGCGGGAGTGCAAGACAGGTGTAGATTTAGAGTAATTTCTTTTGGTGCAGACTCAATGGCTGAAGGACCTTTCTATACTGTATGTTTCTATGATAAATGCAATTCTTTAACCATGTTTTTCTCCCCCACGTACCTTTAGTAAGGAAGTCTGCAATGCCCACACAATAATCATGTGTCCGAGATGTGATCAGACGTGTCCATTGTGGAGGCTTTCTGATACATGCTTCTATGCAAAGGTACGGTAAAATATTAAGGAAAAAGAATGCATCTAACAAAACAAAAAAAGTCTGTAATAACATCCACAGGAAAGATAAATCAGTTGTTTTTATATCCATCCTATTTCTTTTTCCTGAGTGTTAAGACGATAGGTGCTTGAAAACTGAATGAAATGAGAATGTAAGGTTTTAAAGCTGACATAGAATGAATACGATACATGCTACCCAGATTATTGAGCAAGAAAATGTGAGAAATTCTTTTCAAACGTCATAGTAAAAAAACACTCTTAAACACACACATGGTCTGTAATGATTCCTTTTCTGGAAAATCAACATTACAAAATTTGGGTATAATACACAATAATCTGCTGTGATGCTGAAGGTTTGCATGCTTAGCAATTGCTGAACTATTGAGACTGAAAATTATGTTACAACCTGATAGTTCATTACGTATTCACAGCAGCTGAGCAGTGCTACATATACTAAGCACCCAATTAATATAGGTGCTTTATGATCTTTCATCATTGTTATATTTAGATTTGTTTTAATCCTTCAAGGAGGTATGTGTCGCTGGTTAGGCACAGCATTTATTGTTCCCATTTGGGATGTTTGCTGAAGGAATTGTAATAATGGATTGAATTTTCATAAGACCATAAGACATAGGAGCGGAAGTAAGGCCATTCGGCCCATCGAGTCCACTCCGCCATTCAATCATGGCTGATGGGCATTTCAACTCCACTTACCCGCATTCTCCCCGTAGCCTTTAATTCCTTGTGACATCAAGAATTTATCAATTTCTGCCTTGAAGACATTTAGCGTCCCAGCCTCCACTGCACTCTGCGGCAATGAATTCCACAGGCCCACCACTCTCTGGCTGAAGAAATGTCTCCACATTTCTGTGCTGAATTTACCCCCTCTAATTCTAAGGCTATGTCCACGGGTCCTA
>NC_057725.1:51781821-51784225 GCF_004010195.1 Chiloscyllium plagiosum | reverse complement strand
CCATACTCAACTCAGCCCCCTGACTCCCTTTAATTGATGGGATATTACTCATGTCTTCCACTGTGAAGATTGATGCAAAGTATTTATTAAGTTCTCCTGCTATTTCCTTATCTCCCATCAGTAGGCTTCCAGCATCAGTTTGAAGTGGCCCAATGTCTACTCTTGCCTGTCGTTTGTTTCTTATGTATTGAAAGAAACATTTCCTATCATTTCTAATATTACTGGCAAGCTACCTTCATATTTGATCCTCTCCTTCCTTATTTCTCTCTTTGTTAACCTCTATTTGTTTTTGTAGCCTTCCCAATCTTCTGGTTTCCCAGTGCTCTTGGCCACTTTATAGGATCTCTCTTTTTCTTTGATAGATTTCCTGACTTCCTTTGTCAGCCATGGCTGTCTAATCCCTCCCCGGATAATCTTTCTCTTCATGTTTTTAGACTGTTATTTTTGGGCAGTTTCATGGCAGATATCCTGTCATGGCTGACAGTAAAGTGTCTTATGCAATTTCTACTGCTCACTTCATTATGCATTTAAGCTCTATAGTGCCTATCTTGTTCAATCATGGCAGCGGAGGCAGAGATGCTCGTCCCTGCTGGAACCTTTTGGCATTCAGGCCATTGGCACTACATTTAAATCCATGCTGCAAAGCAGGAAATGGCTTTCACACTTTGGCATTCGATCATTATTGAAAAGGATATGCTTGGAAAGGAAAGCTGACACAATGTTTTGGCAACAGAAACCTGGAGGCTGGTGATAGGACTGGCTGAGAGGTTTATCTTCTTTCTTGCGGATGGGCCAAAAAGGCCAGACTGCCACTCAAGTGGATTCAGATCGTGACGGGATCAGTGCCATTCATGGACTAAAAGGAATGGATAGCAGTGGTGAAAGAGGGTCAATGATTTTCTGCTAAAACAAAGAATTGTGGATGCTGAAGATCTCAAACAAAAACAGAAATTGCTGGAGAAACTCAGCAGATCTGTGAAAAGAAAAACAAAGTTAATATTTAAAATCCAGTGACCCTTCATCAACAGGTTGTCCAGGTGAGTTTCTTCAGCACTTTTTGTGTTTGTTGTAAGGGTTTTCTACACTCACAAGAAATTGCCACCACCCTCTCTCTGCTATCTCACATTCAATCCAACACTGCCACTGCACAGAAACATCACCAAGGCTAATAGTTTACAACTCTCACCATTTTATGCAGCATGTCCACTCAGTAACTCTCATCTTATCACTCTCCTAGCCCTTCCTGCTTTCTGTGCTTCCTACTCACTCACTGGGGACTGTCACCATCTCTCCTATTAGCACCACAACTAACAGCTTTTCAATGCTCTTAAATCTCAATATGTCTCTCCTTTTTCTGATTACAGCAGAAATGTTTCATAGTCAGGCAGTGAGCACCAAGACAGGTAGCAGTGTGGCCACCACTTGACCTGTCACCCCCTATGAGGAGAAGATCTTTAGGATGGTTGCAGAAACCTCCATGTCAAGGCAAACCAGTAAGCTTCATTTTGCTGTACTGCACTGTTCTGCCATTACCAACAGAGTTAGTTAGCTTATTCTCAAGCTCCTGCCTCTACCACACAACCAATGATCTTTCCTCTCTTATGCAGACACTAGTGGTATTCACAAAATCTCTGTCCTGAAGAGGCAGCCTCTCATGCCATCAGTTCTTCCTCCACTCTGAACCACAGATTTCTCAGAGGATGCAATGGCACAGCTTTCTTCTACACCCTCCACCTGCTCAGAAACTTTCACCTTGATGGGTACTCTATCTAGATTAGACTTGAAAGCAGTTCTACTGAGCCAATTACTGGCAAGTCTCTGCAGCTGGCTGACAAAGGAAGCCTCAAGGTTATTGGTCTTCAGAAGACTACCAGTGGTCAGAAGAAGTGATATTGATTGGAGTTCAGTTGGTGTGCAGCATGCTGAAAGAAGCCACTAAACTAATCCTCTTTCACCTGTTTTTAGCATTTTATATGGCTCCAACATGACTGCTGAAAAAAACTGTTGCAGCTCTCCCTCTGAGGAGTTTCTAAAATAATCCCATTAACCAATCCCCAAAATGAATTGCTCATCTGAAAGTTCCCTGTAATAACTGCATATATTTAATGATAACTATCTATGGAGAAAGTGAGGACTGCAGATGCTGGAGATCAGAGCTGAAAAATGTGTTGCTGGAAAAGCGCAGCAGGTCAGGCAGCATCCAAGGAGCAGGAGAATCGACGTTTTGGGCATAAGGCCTTCTTCAGGAATGAGGAAGGTGTGCCAAGCAGGCTAAGATAAAAGGTAGGGAGGAGGGACATGGGGGAGGGACGTTGGGAAAGCGATAGGTGAAAGGAGGTTAAGGTGAGGGTGATAGGCCGGAGTGGGGTGGGGGCGGAGAGGTCGGGAAGAAGATTGCAGGTCA
>NC_057725.1:51760224-51781569 GCF_004010195.1 Chiloscyllium plagiosum | reverse complement strand
TTGGTGGGGAGTGTGGACCTGACGAGGGAGTCGCGGAGGGAGTGGTCTTTCTGGAACGCTGATAGGGGAGGAGAGGGAAATATATCCTTGGTGGTGGAGTCTGTTTGGAGGTGGCGGAAATGACGAAGGATGATACGATGTATCTGGAGGTTGGTGGGGTGGTCGGTGAGGACCAGTGGGGTTCTGACGTGGTTGACGATGTTCTCCACCGCATCTCCTACACTTCCCGCTTCTCCGCCCTTGAACCCCATCCCTCCAATCGAAAACAGGATGCTTGGATGCTGCCTGACCTGCTGTGTTTTTCCAGCAACACATTTTTCAGCTCTGATAACTATCTGTGCCGAGTAACATCTGTCTACATGTACGAGGATGCTGAACTAAAAACCATGCGGAATATTTCCTATCTTTTTTTCATGAATCAACAATTATTTGATGAAAGAAGTCTTTTATTATAGTTGACCTCTGCAGAGAAATATTCTTTTTTAACTATTGTGTGTGTGTTGCAAAGGATATATATTCAAACTGCCATATTTCAATTTGTATTAATAAACTTTATATCTCTTATGAATAAGCCTGGTTTTATAATAAGTCAGAACTTTCATTGTTTATTAAAGGAGCATCGTTAGTGGGTTTGTATCCTGAAACAAATAGATTAGCATGTGTAATTGGCCATATCAATAACTGGGTAAAACTTTTTTTTAACATATATTGTGTCTGTTAGAGTAGTGGAACTTCAGTGACAGTGCATTTCTCCCACCTTGATTTGAAACAGTTTGCAGACTCCTTATGTCTGCTTCACAATTTATTTTCTGGCATTTCTTTGAATTGTCAGCAAATTTAGCAACAATACATTCAATCCAAGTCATTTATATAGATTCTAAATCATTGAAGCTCCATCGTTGATCGCCATGTCATACCACTTGACACATCCTGCTAACCCAAAAATTACCCATTTATATTTATTTTCTGCTTTGTATCAGCTAAACAATCTTCTATCCAATGTTGCATTATAATACATTACTCACTATTTGTATTTTTCATAGTAGCCTGTAATGCGGCATATTGTAAATGTTTTTTGGATTACAGTGTATCAACTACTTCCTCTTCATCTACATTGCTTTTTACTTCCTCAAAGATTTCAATAAAGTTGTCAAACATGATTTCCTATGTTGTCTCTGCATGACTGTACTAAGAATTTGGAAATCCTATTTTTTTCAATTACCTTAATAACAATTTACAACACTTTCTCTACTAAGACATCTAAAGTCCACCATCTGAAATGTTGCAGTAGCTGTTAACCTATATTTAAAAGTATATCAATAGCAAGAACTGAGTAAACACTGGAAGTCTTGTTAAAATTTACTGGAAATTTGCACAAAAATTAACAAAAAATGGTGCATGGGTCATGAAATATATTAAAATACAAATTTCTTTTTTATTCAGTGCAATAACTGAATAAGTTGAAAATAATGAGGAATGTCTAGGTCACAATAAACTGATAATTTGGAGGATGCCTGGATCCCATCATCAGAGATTTAGAGTTGAGGATTCAATTAATTAAATGAATACTATGCTTACATTATTGGAACTGTTCAAAGATGGAGGGATTGATAGAAGAGCAAGTGGAGGAATCCTCAAAGTGCCTATGATGCTGAAATGGCAGTATGCTTGGTTGGCACGAAATAAATTTACACTTATTGATTCAGTATTGCTAAGGGAAAATTTACAATTAGAGAGTCAGAGTATAAGACACAATATATGCTATTGCAAGTGTCCACTGCTGCCAGTAATCAAACATTTTTCATTCTATCCATGCAGGTTACACAGCTATTTGATCAAGAAATAACAGTTTTCTTTGCTATGTTCATGGGAATCTGGGGTAGGTACTCTCCTTATGCAACATTACCTTTGAATTTTATTCTCATATGCAAAATTAAAGCCTGGTGCTGAGTTTAAATGGGATACATGATTAATAAGATTATAATCAAAGGAGAGTATGTATAACACACAAGATTAAACTTTATATGGGTTACTACGCACAGAACATTCTGAAATATCTTGACAGCAACATTATGTAAACTTTTTCTGGGTTCATCTTGACAGAATCCTCTACTGCCCATTGCTGTATTTATTCCTTGTAAATACACGTGGATGATGAGAGATAACTGTTAATTCAGTGTTTTTTAAACTCTCAGTAATGGGCATTGGTAGCAACTTTGACAGTTATTGCTCATCCCTAATTGCTGTTTTTCTTGAACTGTTGTGGTCCAATGTGATGGAAGTACTTCCACAATGGTGTTAAATAGAAACATCTAGGATTTTGACCCAGTGACAATGAATAACTGTGATATATGTCCAAGTTGAACTTTGCTTTTATGAGGAACTCAAAGTGATTTTGTTCACATGTGCCTGTTTCCTTGTCCATCTAGATAATGGAGGAACTATTGAAAAAACCTGGGATTACTATGAGCCTGAGTCAGTTCTTATCTAGTCATCATATATTTTACTATTCTTAGGAGAGGGAAAAATATGGTATCAGTGAATAAAATCATTGTTGATTTCCTTCCTCCCCTTTCAAATTAGCTGTAGAATTCCAAATAAGGTGAATAGCAAGGGTCTTTTCCCTACAGTGAGGGAGTTCAAAACTAGGGGGCATATTTTTGAGGTTAGAGGAGAAAGATTTAAAAAGGACACGAGGGGCATCTTTTTTGAGGTAGGTACTCTCCTTATGCAAAAGGAAGTGGTGGATGTGGGTACATTAATATTTAAAAGATATAAGTACATGAATAGGAAAGGTTTGGAGGGATATGGGCCAAATGCAGGCAAGTGAGACTAGTTTGGTTTGGGAACATGGTTGATGTGGATTATTTGGACAGAATGGTCTGCTTCCATGCTGTATGACTTTATGACTCTACCACTGTATTTAAGATCATCTAACTTACCACAGACTGGGACTATTTTGGTCTGTACAGCTTGTTATAACATTAAATTTCCAATGTATTCAATTTGAGAATTTGACCAACAAGATTTTAGAAAAGTACAAAATTAAGCCCACTCTTATAAAATTGCACTTATTTGTTTACATTATAATATTCTTTATATTTAAAGAATGAAATATTGGCATTCTCAGCAAATATCTCTCTCTTAAACTGTAGCCACTGTGTTTTTGGAGTTGTGGAAACGAGCCCGAACAAAAGTTGTCAGCGAGTGGGATTTGTACCACTGGGATGAGGATGAGGTGATCACCTTAACTGATTTGCCCACTGATGGATAAGTGCAATAACATTAAATCACAGTTTGAAAAATAATGTGATATCTTATGATTATGAAGCTGATATTAACTTGAAATATTTTGGGTGGAAAATGATACGTTTGATAATATGTTGCAAATCCTAAAGTAAACTTCTTTGTCAGTGATATTTAACATAAAGAGGTCATTATCCTTTTACTTATGGAATTTAAATTGATTGTGTGGAAATGAGTATGGTGAGGACACATATGAGTTAATTTCAATTAAATTATCAGTAGGGCCAATTAAAAAATTCCACAAGCCCACATTCTAAATCTATGAATGGTAGGGGACAGATTGAAAAGCAAAAGTGATACAAGAAAAGAAATTCCACTAGCAGGAGTTTGGTTTTGAAGGCAAAAGAAAACAAAGTGTAACAATGGATTCGGAATGCTTGAAGACTATGCCCATCATTGATGTACTGCTGGGGTCTGTGAGAAGCTGAATAGAGATACTTCCCCCAACAATGGAAATCTACCTAGTAACTGAAAGAGGCCAGGAGATTAGGAACAGGACAATTGTTCCACTATTTCTGGAGTCAGTGCTTTAATGGCCTAAGCAGGTCAGGAAAGTGCAATTCAGTTCAATGTTCACCTATAGGCTATCTGTATGCATCAATCTCACACCTATCTCCAGTCATTCTTACATGTCAAACCCACTCTATCACATCACCACCATGCTCAATTACTCTGCAGACTCACCCATCATTCTTCCACATAATTTTTCATAGTTTTAACTGTGCATGCATCACTGTCACTCACCCCCATTCTTCTCTAATTCTCGGCTTCTACCAATAGACATCTACCAAATGCACCACATTTATTGTCTGAACAAATGGCTTTAGAATATGCCATACGTTTTCTCTTTCTGTCTTTCAAAATGAGAGTCCAGTATATGACTAAAAGAGAGAGGTGGGGAGGTAGACCTCCACAGACTTCTGAGCTAATAACTAGAAGAGAATAGCTTGACATCAGAAAATATTTGGCAACCCTAGCCATTGGAGATAAGGAAATGGCATCTTTCCAGGTACTGGTGACACATTTAAATATCAAAAATCCATAGTTATTCTTCACAGTCATGGTGTTTTCTTTACAGTTCAAATATGACCACAGTCATAATAAAACTATTATTATAACTATAACAATTCAAGCTTACAATAAAACAACTTAGATGCTTGTACTTGAATGGGCCTAGTTAGGCAACTTCATGGCACACCACTCAATAGTGTGCAAAGTTATTAAGTTCTGATCAGTTGACAAGGAAAAGGAGATTAGAGTGGTGCTCTATGTTTGAAGGGCATATGTCTGAAGCATCAATTTTCCTGCTCCTCGGATGCTGCCTGACCTGCTGTGCTTTTCCAGCACCACTCTAGTTTTGACTCTGATCTCCAGCATCTGCAGTACTCACTTTCGCCCAGTGAAAAGGAGATTGAAGAGTAGCAGAAACTATTTGATGCACACAGAGGTCATATAAACACATTGATCATAATTACAGAGAAAATAGGGCAGTTTGACTCAAGCATGAGTATAGTGATGCTGCAAAGAATGGCTTATTGCATTATTGAATCATGGACGCCATGGAATTTCAAGTATCACAAATAAATGATCCCTGGTGAGTCAACTACACATGATTAGTCTCTGCATTAAACCATTACTAGCTAAGCCAAAGCCATTACCTTTGCTGTCATTGCTGGCTTTCCTCAGATAGGAGGAGCCATCAACTGCACATACATCAAACTCAGAGCTTCATGGTATTTTCGAGCCTGCTTCCCAAACAGGAAGGGATTTCACTACCTCAACATCTACCGTGTTTTTGACCACAGGCAAAACTTCTTGGATGTGAGCAGTCACTATCCAGGAAGCTGCCATAGTTCCTACATTCTGGACAGCTCCAAGGCTCAAGCCTGCTAGGACTTTCCCGCACAGATGCAGTGCAACTTCCTTGGCCTGAGCTTATGAATGCTTATAGGTTCCTGTTAGAGGGGAAATGGAGTAGCAGGGCTTCTCTGGAGTGTCCTGAGAGGAGACCTTCTGAGTACCTGTCTGTTGCTTCCCTGTATGGGTGTGCAGTGGCACCTTGCTCACTCTTTGAGAAGCTGCAACAATTGGAGTTAGATTAACATCCCTCTGCCAATCTATACAATGAATATCTCCATGCTTTTGATGATGAAGTGACGATCCAAGTGCACTCTGGCTGAAGCTAACTGTTTGACTACACATGGAGAAAGTGAGAACTGCAGATGCCGGAGATCAGAGTCAAAGAGTGTGACACTGGAAAAGAGCTTATGCTCGAAACATCGACTCTCCTGCTCCTCAGATGCTGCCTGACCGGCTGTGCTTTTCCAGTGCATTACATTTTGACTATGTTCTACTATATTTGACTCTCAGTGACAGCCACCGCTCAATACATGGAGACAGCCATGCACTCACTCACTGGCTTGTTGAAGTCACAATGTCAGATAGAGCATGGACAGATTCCTATGTCCTTTGATCTGCTCTTGTATGATTTCTGTCACCTCTTCCAAATGTTCCCCAGCTTGCTGTTCCCTCTCTCTTAGCTAGTAATGTTTTAGTGCAGAGACTAATCATGTGTAGTTGTCTCACCAGGGATCTACTCTTCAGCAGTGCCCTTGATCTTAACCCTTTTGTCTTGCTGTAGCTGCAAACCCATATGATGCTGTGTTCACCAGTTTATGGCCCAGGCGCTAATTGGGGTAGCAGTCTTATCAGTGCTATCTCTGAAGTTCTTGGCTGCTGCTTCTCAGATATATGCTGTCTAGGAGTAGGGAGAGAGGGCACTGGGAAAGGTGCTCTTCCCTGGGTTTGTGTTTGTGAAACAGGCTGCAGAGAGAAACATAAAGATGTGTTTTGTCATGAGGTGCCACTCCTAGCAAAGATTGTATTGAAATTTTGGTACCTATTATGCAGATGTGAGAAGCTTTATGGAAGTTTGGCTGTCTGTATACAGAATTGGCTGCCTATAGAAGACAGAGGGTAATAGTAGATGGAAAGTATTTAGTCTGGAGTTTGATGACCAGTGGTGATTTTTATGAATGACTTGGATGAGGAAGTGGAAGGGTGGGTCAGTACATTTGCCGATGACACGAAGGTGGAATTGTGGATATTATGAAGGGCTGGTGTAGGTTGCAACGGGGCATTGACAGGATGCAGAGCTGGGCTGAGAAGTGGCAGATGGAGTTCAACCTGGAAAGTGTGAAGTGATTCATTTTGGAAGGTTGAATTTGAATGCAGATTACAATGTTAAAGGCAGGATTCTTGGCAGTGTGGAGGTACAGAGGGATCTTGGGGTCCATGTCCATAAATCCCTCAAAGTTGCCACCTGAGTTGATAGGGTTGTTCAAAAGGTATGTGGAGTGATGACTTTCATTAGCAGGGGGATTGAGTTTAAGAGCCGCTGCAGCCCTTTAAAGCCTTGGTTAGACCACATTTGGAATATATTGTTCAGTTCTGGTCACCTCATAGGAAGAATGTGGAAGGTTTAGAGAGGATGCAGAGGAGATTTATCAGGCTGCTGCCTGGACTGGAGGTATGTCTCATGAAGAAAGGTTGAGGCACCTCAGATTTTTTTCATTGGAGTGAAGAAGGATGAGAGTAGGCATAGATGGAGTGGACAGCCAGAGACATCTTCCCAGTGTGGAAATGGCTATCACAAGGGGTAATTGGTGATTGGAAGAAGACTTAGGGGAAATGTCAGAGGTTGGTTATTTACACAGAGAGTAGTGAGTGTAAAGGAATGCACTGCCAGCAGTGGTATTAGAGTAAGATACATTAGGGTAATTTAAGCACTCTTGGATAGGCACATGGATGCTAGTAAAATGAAGAGTATGTAGGTTAGTTTGATCTTAGAGTAGGATAAAAGGTTGGTACAACATCGAGGACCTAAGGGCCTGTACTGTGCTGTACTCTGAAGTACATGCAATCAGGGTGTCTTTGTACATAAATCATAGAATTGTCATTGTTTTTTGGTAGAGTAGGAAATAGAAAAGCAAGTGAAATGTTGATTTTTGCATGGAGAATGAAATATAAAAATATGGATGTTTTGCTTTAGCTACATAAAGAAATGGTGAGGTTACACCTAAAGTAATGCGTAGCTTTGGTCTAATTTAAGAAAGGATATGAATAATGTGTTTGTGTGGTGTGTGTGTAGGTGTTCCTAGGTGATCTCACATAGAATGAATTCAGCAAAGGTGCATTTGACTGATAACCCAGATGAAGTGTTATTATATGAGGAAAAGTTGGAAAAACTAGGTCTGTATCCATTGGAGTTCAGAAGAATGAGAGGTTATCTTACTGGAACATATAAAATCCTGAGAGGACTCAACAAGGTTCAAGCTAAAATAATTGTTCCCCTTGTGGGAGACACTAGAACTAGGGAACATATTTTAAATATGGGGGTCTCCCAGAGGTTCTCCCATTTAAGATGGAGAGAGGGTAGTTTTGTAAATGAACATATATCTTCTTATTCTATGTGAAGAAAAAGTGGAAGGTATTGAACTGCTTGGACACTTTCTCTTATAAAAAATGTTTATTGTTCTAAAATTTTGGAACACCTAAATTTGGAAGAGACCACGGGGCCTCTGCGCTAATGGTTGCCTAGCAATCTTGGATGCACTTGGCTTGTACTTCAAACACCTAGGTGTCAGAAAGAAAATATCTCAATAAAGAGCAATAAGTCAGCAAAATCTCTCTAAAAGATTCCAAAAATTGAACCAGGTGAAACAAAGTCCACATATCAGTATTTTGACGACCTTGCAAACTCCAAAGTCACGGAGTTTGCAAAATCTTCCACCATATGGTTGTCTCATAGCTGTCAGCAATTTGATTTGTCAGCATGAAGCTTGGTAGCGAGTGAGAATTCACCAATTTTTATCCTTTGTTTTATGATCATTGGTTAATAAATGTGTTTCATTCTTTTGACTTTTTAAAAATATCTCTGCAGAGCCATTGTTGACTTGTGCAAGTGTGTTTGCTTGGGATTAAAAGGGATTTTGTTTTAATTCCGGATTATAGTTTTTGCTACATGAATTTTGAATAAATTTTGAGTTATAATGAATAGATTATTTTGAGTTTATTGAAGAAACATGGGAGAGTCTCTTTTATTCTGGATAGTGGTAACAAATGGCCATTTTGGTGATTTAACTTAAATATTTATATGAATGGTGCAATTTGTGAGGGAGCTTCTTCACCAGTGCATTCTTCCTGCTGCAGTTGTAACAATAGATTCTTGACTATCAAGAGATTTGAAGGTTATCAGCGGTAGGTGGGAATGTGGAGTTGAGCCTATAATCCAATCAGTCATAATCTTGGTAAATGATAGAAAAGACTAGAGGGACTGAATGACCAATTCCTGCTGCTAATTCATGTGTTAGTATGTTCACTTAAAAATCCACTGTCAAAATGAGTAGAGATTTCATATTCACTTAACAGTGCAGGACTAAAATTAATGAAACTTCATCATTAGTTGGCTAAGAGAAAAATCTACTCAAAATATTTATCTTATGTATAGGAGGAACTTGCTCTTGGGCTAATATATGACCCTGATGTGCCACCAACAAAATATCAGCATTCGTACCTGCGAGCCACAATAGTCCTCATACTAGGATTTCTTCTGGTAAGAATATCTTCAGAAACTATGGCATGTTTGATAGATGTGTTAGTTTGCACCCTCTTGTTATGTGTGAATTTGCCCTACAGTGGGCTGGGCAGAATATCATTCACCATGTACAACTCTGTTTGTGTTATGTATCTGTCATAGCTGAGTCACTGGAGGCATGTGGAATGTGCAAGAGATGGGTTACTACATAAGAAAGAGGAGCAGGAGTAGGTCATCTGGCCCTTCAAACCTTCTCTGCCATTCAGTAAGATAATGGCGGATCTTTTTGGGACTCAGCTCCATTTACAGTCCCTCACCACAATCCTTAATTCCTTTACTGTTAAAAAATTCATCTACCTTTGAAACGCACGCACGCACACACACACATACACACACACACACTCTCTCTCCCTCACTTGCCCGCACACACACACACATACATATAAGTCTATTGTGTGAAGTTACATTTGCGGAATTGTATTTGCAGGCAGTCAATCCATGTGACATTTTATAATTCCTACTTTGGAAATAGAACCAGTCTGATTCGAGGTTGGAATCCAGACAGACTCTAACCTCACACCTTTAATGCATTGTCTGAGCTGAGACATCACTTTTTTTATAAAACCTTAAGTTATCTCGAGAATGTGACTTGAAAGAAGTTCTGAGATTTGCATATTAATGAATCAAAACTTGCAAAACATTCTAAAAGATAAAAGACTTAACAGCCATCTCAAATATCATATCAGTTGCATGACACTACGATCTTGTGCTATTAATTCTGTGTCTTATGATTCTGCCCCACTCGCTACCTGAAGATGGAGCAGTGCTCTGAAAGCCAGCATTTTCAAATAAACCTGTTGAACTATGTGTTGTATGATTTTTTTACTTTTTCCACCCCAGTCCAACACCGGCATCTCCTCTTCAACACATTCAATGAGGTCACCTCAACTGCTTCACTGAGCAGGGAATTCCACAGACTCACAATCCTTTGGATGAAGAATTTCCTCCTCAACTCAGATCCTAAATCTCCTCCTCCTTATTTTGAGACTATGCCCCCTAGTTCTAGTTTCACCAGCCAGTGGAAACAATCTCCCGCTTTTTTCTTATCTGTTTCCTTCATAATTTTATGTTTCTATAAGATCCCCTCATTCTTCTAAATTCCAGTGAGTATAGTCCCAGTCTACTCAATCTTGTTTGGGTTTTATGCTACCATCATTAGAAGACGTGTGTGTAGGTGACATGTAGTTTGTGAATGTTAGGCACAAGTCCACAGTGCTCCTGAATGCTGCTGGGTAAGATAGCATAGTTAGTAGTCTAATAATCCAGAAGCTTTGAATAACAATCCGATTTAAATTCAGACAAGAAATCAACTTGTAACAAAACAATAGTCCCACTGACACTGACCATGTAACTACTGGATCGTTAGAAAAATCAATCTGGTCACTAATGACCTTGCGAGAAGAATGCCTTCTTACCTTGTCCGGCTTACTTGTTACTCCTGATTGTCATTTCTCACCTGCTCTCTGAAATGGCCAAGTAAATGACGATGTTGTATCAAAGAAGTTAGCTGGTCACCATCTTCTAAAGGGCAATTAGGAATGGCCATTCAGTGCTGGTCTTGCCACTGATGCCCACAGCCTGTGAATGAATAAAATAGAAGATGCACAAGAGGCTGGTGCTCCATTTGGTGACATCTGATGTGACAGTGCATTCACTGACCTTGGCCATATTCAGTTTTCTTCAGTATTTACAGCCAGCTTTTGGGCATTGGCCTCCCTTATTACATACTCTACTTATTATTGATGGGTTTGCCTTGAGGGTCTCCTAGTTTCTTGCAGAAAATTTGCCTTTCTTTTTCTGTCCAATTTAATGACTAATGCCTCCAGTATTGTTCTGAGAACCTCAAAACCTTCTACTTGGTGTGGTGTGACCTTTTCGGCTTTAAGTAAAACAGAATTTACTTAAACACTACAATTGAAACACGAACAAAAGAAAATGGTGTGGCCTTTTTACTTATTTAGATTTCATCAGCAGCTTTTGCTAATTGAGTGAATTCCCCTTAAGAGTTGAAGGCAAGCTAAGCACATGTTTCTCACATTTATTTACTTTTAGGCCCCTTCTTGAAAGTGAAGTCATCCAGCAGCATGAGTCATATGAGGTTGTACACTTCCACATCAATGATAATGATATCTGAAGTCATGAATTATGACCCCAACACACCGAGAAATTGAGCTAATTAATTTCTCATCACTAGTCTTTTCACCAGTGTGGATTTGTGCTTCTTTGTTTAAATGTTTTGGATTACTTTGAATGTTGTGTACAAAAGAGAAAGAGTAAATAATCCTCAATTCATCCTGTGTAAGTTTATTTTCACAGTTATTCACTGTAACATTGTGACAAGGCTGTCACTTTAACAAGGTTATTTTGTCCTTGGGTATTTTTAAAAAGAGGTTGTAAGGGCAGAGGGATCTGGGAAGAGTCAACTTTAACAATGGGAGGAGAGTGGCCAGTACTCCCTGTTCAGGTTTTCTCATTTGTTTTTTAGCTGTAGTAGTCAAAAGCTTCAGCAGATGATTCCTAACTGACTTTTCTCTCTGAAATCTCTTTGGAACTTGTTCCCTCATATCTGTAAGAACCTGTGTTTGAATTTACTTTTGGCCAAGGGGTGTGTTTGTGGGATGTTATGGGATTGGAACAACTCCTTAGTTAAGTTTTCCAATTGTTAAATTATTCTAAATTCCATTTTCTTTTGTTCGTGTTTCAATTGTAGTGTGTAAGTAAATTCTGTTTTACTTAAAGCCGAGTGGCTTGAACACCTATATCACACCTGGAATATCCACATCACATCCGCCTTTAGAATAAAAAAAATTAGGGTTGAGGCTACCTTCTTAAAATATCTTGAGGGGGTCTGGCTTGGTCCATGACAACATTCAGATAAATCATTATTGGTGGAGAAGAAAATTGTATGTTATATCAAATTTAAAGAGAAGATATTAATTACATAGAATATACAACACAGAAACAGATCATTCAGCTCTATTAGTCCATTTTGTCTTAAATGTAGTACTTGGGTAATCACTAATGCTTTGTCATCTGTCTCTTTCAGCATAATACAAGAATCTTCAATTGTCATTTTTAAAATATCCTTAACTAGCTTTCCCTTCAATACAGCATTTACCACAGCAACTTCTGTGGTAGGGAGTTCCACATGTCCACCTTTCTTTGGTAAGGATTTTCATCTGAATTCCCTGATTTCTTATTGACCACCTTTTGTAGACTCTTGTTTTGCTCTTCCAAAAGTAGAAATATTCTCTCTGTAAACTTTTGTCTTAAATTACAGAGAAGAGTTGACATAAGAGCAGTTATCAATCAGAATGTTTCAGGTGAGAGATGTATTTCTTTTGGGAGGTTGGGCATAAGTCTATCAATGCTCTCTCTGCATGATTACAAAAGCACTCTCAATCATTCCTGCCAGATAAACCTCACCATATCCGATTGTCCCCAGTAGTTTATTGACACTGTCAGTTTAGTTGTGCAGATGTGCCTATGTGTGCAGTGGTCTTTGTCTTAACTGCTTCAACAGAAAGCATTCTATATTCCCACAAGTGTTTTGGAAAGATTAGTTTTGGAAAATTAATAATAATTAATAATTCGCGACTTATTAACCAAAGAAAATATTCTTTCCCTAGTTCTTCTATTCAACTTCCTAAGATTTTGAAAAGCTTTTTTTTTCTCTTGCTCTCTCATCAAGCATTTCGATTTCTTGAAGTAATTCTTCTGTCTTCTATTTTCATAGTTTCTCATCCTTGTTATCACATTGATAAATCACTGTTAATTTTACTGTCATTTCCATAATGAAGTATTGAATGTTGCATACTGTGGGTGGAATTACATTTCCTCTGGAAGCAGACTGGTAGGTGGGGTAAAGGGACAATTAATTGATTACAAAATGAGAGGAGGAGAACCTGTCATCTTCCTGATTACCGTTTGAATCCCATTGGGATTCCTTGAAATGACTGCAATGAGATTTGATTGCCATTGACTCTTGGTTAGTGTTCCATTTTTAGCTTAATCAATGTTTCTTGTTTCTTATGAATATATGGGTTGTAGGGGTATGGTCGTAAACATGAAACAGTAACTCTTTTCCCTTTCCACAGATGCTGCAGAGTATTTCCAACATTTTCTGGTTTTATCACATTTCTACACTTATACTTTATATCTCTAATTACAAAACCTAAAATTACATTGACCTTTTATACGGCCTTATTTACCTATACTTGGATTTTAAGAGAATAATATAGTTGAGTCCCTAGATCTCTTATAATACTAGTTGATGATCATATGGACAAGTCAGAACCCAGTGTAAAATAGGCTGATAGACTAGGGTTTTTTTTGTTTATTTTAAATTTATTGTTACTTGAAACAGAGGAGTACTAATATCCTGGGTGGGAAATTTGCTCGTGCTATTCGGGTGGGTTTAAACTAGCTCAGCAGGGGCATGGGAACCTGAAGTGTAGTTGCAGTGCACAGGAGGACATGGACAGCATTTCATGGTCACAGGAATGTGCTGGCAGACAGCAAACTGGTTTGAAGTATGTCTACTTCAACGCCAGAAGTATCCGAAATAAGGTAGGTGAGCTTGCAGCATGGATAGGTACCTAGGACTTCGATGTTATAGCCATTTCGGAGACATGGATAGAGCAGGGTCAGGAATGGATGTTGCAGGTTCCAGGGTTCAGGAGGGGGAGGTGTGGCTTTGTTAGTCAAGGATAGTATAACAGTGGCTGAAAGAACTTCTGATGAGGACTCGTTTACTGAGGTAGCATGGGCTGAGGTTAGAAACAGGAGAGGAGTTTTTTTATAGGCCTCCACATAGTTCCAGGGAGATGGAGGAGAGAATTGGCAAAATGATTCTGGGTAGGAGTGAAAGAAACAGGGTGGTTATTATGGGGTCTTTAACTTCCTCAACATTGACTGGAAATGCTATAGCTATACATCGGATGGATCAGTTTTTGTCCAATATGTGCAGGAGGGTTTCCTGACACAGTATGTCAAAGGCCTGACAAGAGGACAGGCCACACTGCATCTGGTGCTTGGTAAGGTCACCAGGCCAGGTGTTTGATTTAGTTGTAGGTGACCACTTTGAAGAGAGTGACCATAATTCAGCTATGTTTAGTTTAGCAATGGAAAGGGATAGGTACATGCCACAGGTCAAAAGTTATCGATGGGGCATGGGCAATTATAATGCGATTAAGCAAGAATTAGGATGCATAGAATGGGGTAACAAAATGGAGGGGATGCAGACAATGGAAATGTGGAGCTGGTTTAAGGAAAAGACATTGCATGTCCCTGATAGGTATATCCCTGTCAGGCAGGGAGGAAGCGATAAGGTAAGGGAACCGTGGTTTACTACAGAAACTGCATCTCTTGTTAACCGGAAGAAGGAGGCTTATGTATTGATGAGACAAGATGGTTCAGATGAGGCGATGGAGAGTTATAAATTAGCTAGGAAGGGTTTAAAGAGAGAGTTAAGAAGAGCAAAGAGAGGACATGAGCAGTTTTTAGCAGGTAGAATAAAGGAGAACCCTAAAGCTTTCTATAGGTGTGTGAGAAATAAAAAGATGATGAGGGTAGGAATAGGGCCAGTCAAAGACAGAAATGGGAAGTTGAGTGTGGACCCTGTAGAGATTGGAGAGGTGCTAAATGAACACTTCTCATCGGCTTTTAATCAGGAAAAGGAAAATATTGTAGAGGAGAAGAATGAGAGGAGATATTAGATTAGAAAGGATCAAGGTTAGTTACGAAGAGGTGTAATCAATTCTAGAAGGAGTGAAAGTAGACAAGTCCCCTGTGCTGGATGGGATTTATCCGAGGATTCTCTGGGAAGCTAGGGAGGAGGTAGCACGGCCTTTGGCTTTGATATTTGAGTTGTCATTGTCTACAGGTTTAGTACTGCTGGACTGGAGGATTGCAAATGTTGTGCCCTTGTTCAAGAAGGGCAGGAGAGATGACCCAGGTAATTATAGACCAGTAAGCCTTACTTCTGTTGTAGGAAAGGTTTTGGGAAAGATTATAAGAGATAGGATTTATAATCATCTCGCAAGCAACTATTTGATTTCAGATAGTCAACATGGTTTCGTCAAGGGCAGGTCATGTCTCACAAACCTCACTGAGGTTTGAGAAGGTGACCAAGCATGCAGATGAGGGTAGGGCAGTTGACATGATGTACATGGACTTCAGTGAAGCCTTTGATAAGATTTCACATGGTAGGCTGCTGGAGAAAATGCAGAGGCATGGGATTGAAGGTGATTTAGCAGTTTGGATTAGAAACTGGCTTTCTGAAAGAAGGCAGCGAGTGATGGTTGATGGAAAATATTCAGCATGGAGTCCGGTTACTAGTGGTGTGCCACAAGAATCTGTTTTGGGACCATTGCTGTTTGTCATTTTTATAAATGACTTAGACACAGGCATAGGTGGATGGGTTAGTAAGTTTGCAGATGACAGTAAAGGCAGTGGAGTAGTGGGCAGTGTAGAAGAATGTTGCAGGTTGCAGGGGGACTTGGATAAACTGCAGAATTGGACTGAGAGGTGGCAAATGGAGTTCAATGCAGCTAAATGTGATGTGATTCACTTTGGGAAAAATAACAGGAAGGCAGAGTACTGGGTCAGTGGAAAGATTCTTAGTAGTGTGGATGTGCAGAGAGATCTTGGAGGTAATGTACATAGATCCCTGAAAGTTGCCACCCAGGTTGATAGTGCTGTTAAGAAGTGTGTTAGGTTTCATAGGTAGAGGGATTGAGCTCCGAGCCGCAATGTCATGTTGCAACTATACAAAACGCTAATGCAGCCACACTTGGAATATTGTGTACAGTTCTGGTTGCCCCATTACAGGAAGGATGTGGAAGCATTGGAAAAGGTGTAGAGGAGATTTACCAGCATGTTGCCTGGTCTGGAGGGAAGTTCTTATGAGGAAAGGCTGAGAGACTTTCCAATGTTCTCATTGGAAAGAAGAAGGCTAAGAGGGAATTTGATAGAGACGTACAAGATGATCAGGGTGGACAGTGAAAGTCTTTTTCCCAGGATGATGATGTCAGCTTGTATGAGGGGGCATAACTACAAATCTAACACTGGGGTGATAGATTGAAGACAGACAGCACAGATAGCTTCTTCACTTAGAGAGTGGTAAGGGCGTGGAATGCCCTCCCTGCCAGTGTAGTTAACTCAGTCACATTAGGGAGATTTAAACAATCCTTGAGTAAGCACGTGGATGATGATAGGATAGTGTAGGGGATGAGCTTAGAATAGTTCACAGGTCAGCGCAACATCAAGGGCCAAAGGGCCTGTTCTGCGCTGTATTGATCTATGTTCTATGAAGTCACCCCATCTTCAAGCATTTTGCTCAGCTGGCATGGCAGTAATCAGTTTCCTTTTGGCAATTTTTAAAGCATTCAGTAGATTCTATTTTCTTTATTTAATGTCTGTCCCTATAATCCTTAAAATAAGTTGGTAACTCAGCTCTCTAATTCATTAACAAGGGTACCCTAAACTCATGTCTTTAACAGCCTTGTAGAATATCTTCTCACTGACACCCCCAGAGCTTTCTGCTTCCAGAACTTTCTTCTTATTGACTTCTGAGGACCTCAGTACTTTTCTGTAGCCTTTGTTGATTGGATACTGATAATAACAACCCCTCTGCTGTTATGGATCTCTTCCCTCTGTGTTAACCTGCTTCTGACTCTTCTCTGTTATGGCTGTAAAACTCAAGACAGCAAACACTTTAGTGTTGGGTTGCTGGCCACTCAACTGAAATTGTATGACATTTTGTAAATGCTGTTTATGATCTTTAACAAAACCAGGTCAGATCTCTGCAGAACTGATAAACTAAAATCCATTTTTCTTCACCTTTGAACCCAAGTTCTCAGATAATAACAAAATATTCAGAATCTAACATCATCTACATATTTCAGTTTCCTTACACTGAGAGTATTCCAACTTTTTCTCCCAAAAGATACACATCTACATTACATTTTATCTACTGTCCAACCAGTTAGTGGCTTGTGTCTTCTTAAAGGTTTTTTCTAGTCTTCTTTACTATTTTCTAAACTTCCCACTTTTGTATCATCGGCAATTTTTATCAGCATGGTTTTTTTCATGCTCTTTAGTATGCTCAAATAAAGAAATAAAATTCTTGCTTGGCCTCAACTAGAGTATTGAGTCTATTTCTGACACTACCCTTTGAAAAGAATATGAAGGCTGTATCAGGTTTGTCATATAGAGAGACATGAAATAATTGTAAAAGCGTAGCATTCCTAATCTAGAGGCCCAAGTTGACTGGTAGTGGGGTAAAGAGACAATTAATTGATTACAAAAGGAGTGGAGGAGAACCTGTCATCTTCCTGATTCCTGAATCCCATTGAGATTCCTTGAAATGATTGCAATGGGGTTTGATCGCCATTGACTCTTGGTCTTTAAACTGTCATATTTAGATAGCTTAATTTAATTTCTTCCACTTTTTTGTTTTATGTAATAAACTTGTTTTATTGTTAAAACTAAATCTTCAACCTTATGAGCTTATGCTTCAATTAAAGAACACAATGTTTAATTTTCAAAGAACTAAATGTGATCTATTGTACCAGATTTTATTTGAGTTTTACAATCATAACAGAGAGGAGTGAGAAGCAGGTTTACTTGACCAGTAGTAATATCAGCTAGGATATTAACAAATTGAAACTCTTTTCAAACTCAAAGAATAGCTTGTCTTCTGGTTACGCACCGTTCAGTCTTCAGGATGGAACACCGAGTTAAACAATTTTGACACCATAACCAGATTTTGGTATTAACTTATTTTTCACTTGTTTTGGTTTCAGAATGCAACTGTTCACTATTTTTCTATTCACTCCTGCTTTTAAGCAATTTGTACCATTACCACTCCCTTTGGTCTTGCTTAACAGACTTTTTTCTCATTTAAACTGTCCTGTTACTCACCCTATCTCATACTTTCATTCCTTCCTCCACCCACTCTCATTCACTTGCTCATTGAACTAAAATGATGGTTTTATTTCTCTCTCTAATGATACTATCTTTCAGCTATTTTCTGCACTTTTTGTTTTTATTTCAGACTTTCAGCCTTGCAGCATTTTATTTTTATAATCATTTTATTGTATTTTACCAGGAATACTAAAGCTTAAAAGGGAAAGTTGAGATCAGTTCAATGTTTTCATGAACATTGCTAAGTGTGTGGCCTGAACAACACTTGCTGTGGAGGAAATTACTGGCAGTGACTTCTGGATTTCTGAATTTAACTGCATATATGAGGACATCTGAAGTTTCTGTCAGTTTCAAAATTATATTAGCAATGAATATTGACAGTTTCACAGTTAACATGTACAAGATCTGGGCCACTATAATTCTTTTAGTATCTCCTTGCACCTCTAGCTGCTGTAACCTCACAACTCAAAATATTCTGCTCTCTTGCTTCTTTTTACTTTCCTATAATCACTGCACCATCACTTCTTTGCACCTTTTAGTCCTTAACTTCATGCACTTTTGCAACACTCACTTCCACACAACTCACATGTGCCTGTGCTATATAGGAGTTATTCAACCATGATATGCACATTCTCTTATTATTTGACATTCTCACCAATACATTGCCTTCTGGTAGGATAAAGTTGACTACAACTCTAGTCAGGAGACTCCCAATGAAAAAGACAGAGCTTTTCATCTTTCACCCCAGCTGTGGAAGATATGAACAGAGCTCTGACATTTGAAGAAGAGACCACTTCCTGATGATGCAGTGTCACTTAAAGTAACCTTGACAAGCATGTTTCAGATACTAACACCACGGAATGAATTTTACAGGCCCCCACAGGTGGCCACTCCACTATCTTCCTTCTTCCCAAAGCTGACCCTCATATTACAGTTGGCAGGTCAGATGCCAGGCAGCTATCCACTGATGTCATTGTTATTGAGGTACTTAAGTTGGCTGGGGAAAGCAATAAGAGGGCATGCAGCCTACAACATTTACACCTCAACCTAAAAGAAGGGATGGATTGGGGTTAGCACCTTTGTGATGTTGGGATTCCACTTGTCCATTGGGGTTCAATCCCCACTCTTCCCCAAGTTGGTAACCCCTTTATGTCTAGGCATCAATTTGAGGCAGCTGGACAGAGTGATAGGATGCTACAGTTACCAGCATGCTAATGAATGAGAAAATGCACCAACTCTGCTGCAGTTGAATACAAGTGCACAAGAATTCAAGGCACTTTAAAATATACTAGGAAATAGTAGGTATATTAGGTATTGTAAGGGCTGATCCTTCATGATCATGAATCTGGAGCATGCATAATTGCTGGATATCCATTCAAAGCAATACTTGTAATTTCTCTGCAGGAGCATTGTTGAGGATATTTTTGGATCATGCTTTAAAATGTTGGATAAGTTTAGCAATTAGGCTAGTTCATACCAAAATCACCATCGTGCAGGATGCTTATTCACAAGTTCATTTTCTCAGTCATTCTGATGTGTACTCCAGGCACCTGTGGAGCAGCCTGATTTAATATTGAGTGACAGATTAACACTTTGAAATGAATGTATTAGCTACCAATCGCACTGGAGGCTTATGCATTAATTTAGCACCTGAAACAAAGGACAACCTGTTCGCATTTCGAAGCCTACATATCCCCCAATGTTTCTATTTAATGCATTATGACAACGTTACATGTCCTTGTCCATCCTTATTTTGTGAAACTGTTAACTAACGTTCGTACACTATTTATTTATTCATTTTCCATTATTTCTCTGCCTGTGGTGGTTGTATGAATGTCGTGGGTTCCACCTTTATCCAACCAAGACTGATCATGTCAGTGTGGGATACCTTTGTTGTGATCCTCATTTAGCATTTTTGTAATTCCTTGGTGCCCCTATGTCTGTACATTCTGCTAGTATTGTGGATCTTTCACAATGACTTTTGCTTGCTGTTCCTGATCTTCTTTGACAATGTTAAAGGTATTTTTTTCTTCTGTTATTTTACAGATTGTTGTTATAATCAGTATCGCATTTGGTATTGTGATATTCCGAATTGTGGTGAATGTCATACTAACAAAAACATCAGTGGATTTTGTGCATGAACATGCCAATTCGCTAGCTGTTATAATTAGTGCTATGCTGCACTTGGTGACGATTATTATCATGACTAAGGTATGACTGAGGCAAGTTACTTGTCTTATTTATGAAAACTTCATTTCTAACATGGAGCATACAGATGCAACCATTTTAAATTTTTCAGTTGGCACCTGAAGACTTTTATCAGCGCAGACCTATTTTTAAACTTGGATAAACACCAGATGAAGCATTTTAGGTACAAGTTACATAGACAACTGAAATGGGAAATATCTGTGTTATAGATATTTTAACTTCACGGGAACTCAGTGGATTAATAGTGACCTGTTTGATATTAAGAGTAGAATGGCTGAGACGATTTCTAGATTTTTAAACAAATATTTCCTCACATGATATGTTATGAAAGTAACGTAAAAACATAATAAGAACAAAATTGTTGAAAACGTTAAAGCAGCATCTATGAAGGGGAACAGAATTGACAAGAAGATAGTTCAAAAGTCGCCAGTGGCTATTTCTCTATTAAATGGATATTCCATTTTTGGAACTGTTAAACAGGATAGTCTTTCTGAGGAAAATGGAAGGGGCAGTCAGTTATTGGACACTTTGAATTCTTATGTTAGACAGCTTTGGACAAAATTTAATAAAATTATTGTTATAGGGGACTCTGCTGTCAGGGTGATAGACAGGAGATTCTGTGGCAGTGAGCTTAAATTTAGGGTGGCTTGTTGCTTCTCTGGTGCTAGGATTTCTAAACGTTTCAAGCATATTGTTAAAGGTGAGATTGAAAAGCCACATCAGTAGAAAATACACTTTTAGGGAAGTGATTAAAGCAGTACAGAGTGAATTTAAGAGGTTAGGTAGAAGATAAAAAAATACAACCTTAAAAGAACTAATTTCTGGTTGACTCCCAATGCCAAACTCAAGGGTCAAATGTATATTTGGAGGGAAAGAACAATGACGTTTCTGTGGCCAGCAGAGAAAAAGCAGAATGGTGTATTTTTTCCCTGGTGCCAGGATCAAGGATGTCTCAGAGATGGTGCAGAATGTTCTCACGGGGGAGAGGGGCCAGCAGGAGGCCATTGTCCACATTGGAACCAACGACATTGGAAGGGAAAAGGTTGAGATTCTGAAGGGAGATTACAGAGAGTTAGGCAGGAATTTAAAAAGGAGGTCCTCAAGGGTAGTAATATCTGGATTACTCCCAGTGCTACGAGCTAGTGAGGGCAGGAATAGGAGGATAGAGCAGATGAATGCATGGCTGAGGAGCTAGTCTATGGGAGAAGGATTCACATTTTTGGATCATTGGAATCTCTTTTGGAGTA
>NC_057725.1:51733772-51757948 GCF_004010195.1 Chiloscyllium plagiosum | reverse complement strand
GTTCCCCATGGGAGACTGATTAGCAAGGTTAGATCTCATGGAACACAGGGAGAACTAGCCATTTGGATACAGAACTGGCTCAAAGGTGGTGGTGGAGGGTTCTTTTTCAGACTGGAGGCCTGTGACCAGTGGAGTGCCACAAGGATCGGTGCTGGGCCTCTACTTTTTGTCATTTACATAAATGATTTGGATGCGAGCATAAGAGGTACAGTTAGTAAGTTTGCAGATGACACCAAAATTGGAGGTATAGTGGACAGCGAAGAGGGGTTCCTCAGATTACAAACAGGATCTTGACCAGTTGGGCCAATGGGCTGAGAAGTGGCAGATGGAGTTTAATTCAAATAAATGCGAGGTGCTGCATTTTGGGAAAGCAAATCTTAGCAGAACTTATACACTTAATGGTAAGGTCCTAGGAAGTGTTGCTGAACAAAGAGACCTTGGAGTGCAGGTTCATAGCTCCTTGAAAGTGGAGTTGCAGGTAGATAAGATAGTGAAGAAGGCTTTCCTCTATTGGTCAGAGTATTGAGTACAGGAGTTGCCCTGCTCCTTAGATACTGCCTGACCTTCTGTGCTTTTCCAGCAACACAGCTTCAGCTCTGATCTCCAACATCTGCAGTCCTCACTTTCTCTTACAGGAGTTGGGAGGTCATGTTGCCACTGTTGGAATATTGCGTGCAATTCTGGTCTCCTTCCTATCGGAAAGATGTTGTGAAACTTGAAAGGGTTCAGAAAAGATTTACAAGGATATTGCCAGGGTTGGAGAATCTGAGCTACAGGGAGAGGCTGAACAGGCTGAGGCTGTTTTCCCTGGAGCGTCGGAGGCTGAGGGATGACCTTATAGAGGTTTACAAAATTATGAGGGGCATGGATAGGATAAATAGACAATGTCTTCTCCCTGGGATCGGGGTGTGCAGAACTGGAGGGCATAGGTTTAGGGTGAGAGGGGAAAGATATAAAAGAGACCTAAGAGGCAATGTTTTCACGCAGAGGGTGGTACGTGTATGGAATGAGCTGCCAGAGGAAGTGGTGAAGGCTGGTACAATTGCAACATTTAAGAGGCATTTGGATGGGTATATGAATAGGAAGGGTTTGGAGGGATATGGGCCAAGTGATGGCCGGTGGGACTAGATTGGATTGGGATATCTGGTCCGCATGGACTGGTTGGACCGAAGGGTCTGTTTCCATTCTGTACATCTCTATGACTCTAAAAGGATAATGGAGATAAATCAATGGCTGAAGACCTGGTGTGTTGTTCAGGAATTCATATTTTTGAACAATTTGAATGACTTTTGTGATAGAAAAGACCTTTTCAAAAAAGGGTGGGTTTAAACTGAACTGAAAAGGGACCAATATCTTAGCAGGGAGATTTGCTGAATGCATTAAGGGAAGCTTTATACTGATAGAGAGGGGGAGTGGAGGAATTCTAAGTGGCAGTGTAAATAGAATGATTGGTGGGAAAGGTTCTGAATCTGAAGAGACCTCGTTAATTAGAAAAGAAAGACAGGAGAGAGTCAGAGTATGTGTAACTCTGAAGAACTAATTTGCATTTATTTCAATGCAAGGGGTCTTACAGGTCAGGCTGATGAATTCAAGGCATGTTTAAGAACGTGGGATTGGGATGTCATAACTATTACAGAAACTTGGCTGAGAGAGGGACAAGACTGGCAGCTCATTGTTCTGTGTTTTAGATGCTGTAGGAAGATTAAGAAAGGTGGCAAGAAAGGAGGGGTGGGGGTAGCATTTTGGATTAAAGAATACATTACTACTGTAACTGGAGAAGATATTTCTGAAAAATCATCCAGTGAAAATATACAGGTAGAAATTAGAAATAAGAAGGGAAAGATCACCTTGATGGGATTCTCCTATATGCCCCCCCAATAGTAAGAGGGAAATTGAGAATCAAATATGTGGGGAGATCGCTGATATATGTAAGCATAATAAGTTTGTAATAATGGGGGTTTTAATTTTCCAAATATTGACTGGGGCTATCATCCAAGGTTTGGATGGTGAAGAATTTGTCAAATGTATTCAATGAAAATTTGCTTTATCGATATGTGGATGCTTCCATTAAAGAAGGAGCAAAACTAGACCTTCTTTTGGACAATAATTCAGGGCAGGTAACTGAAATAAAAGTGGGGAAACACTCTGGGTCTAGCAATCATAATTCTATTAGTTTCAAAATAGTTATGGAAGAGGATAAGCCATACAAATTAAAGTTGATAATTGTAGTAAGGCAAATGTTAATGATATGAAACAAGAACTTACAAAAGTTAATTGGAGTAGACTGTACACAGGTAAATGGACAGGTAAGTGGGAGGCTTTTAAGAGTCTGATAATGAGAGTTCAGAGGCATTATGTTCCTGTTAGAGTGAAGGGTAAAGCTGGTAAGATTAAGAAACAATGGATGAATAAAGACATTGAGGTTCTAGTCAAGAATAAAAGACAATCTTATTTTAGATATAGACAACTTGATTCGATTGAGTCTCTTAATCAATATAAAGAGTGTAGGGGCATTCTCAAAAGTGAAATCAGAAAGCAAAGAGGGGATGTGACATATCACAGACAGATAAGATTAAGGATAATCCAAAGAGATTCTACAACTACATTAAGAGCAAGAGGGTAACTAGAGAGAGGATCATAGGATCACTACAGTGTGGAAATGGGCCCTTTGACCCAACAAGTCTACACCGACCCTCCAAAGAGTAATCTACCCAAACCCATTCTCCATTACTCTACATTTATCCCTGACTAATACACATAACTACACATCCCTGAACAGTATGGGCAACTTAGCATGGCCAATTCACCTACCTGCGCAAGTTTGGATTGTGGGAGGAAACCCACGCAGACACGGGGAGAATGTGCACACTCCACACAGACGGTCGCCCAAGACTGGAATCGAACCTGGGTCTCTGGTGCTGTGAGGCAGCAGAACTAACAACTGAGCCACTGGGTCTCCTAAAGATCAACAGGTCATCTTTTAACCCCAGGAGGTGGGAAAGATACTAAATGAATATTTTATATTTTCACTGTGGAGAAAGAAAGAGAGTCCAGAGAATGCAGAGAAATAAACTTTGATGTTTTAGAAACAGTTCACATTACAAAAGAGTAAGTTCGGGAGGTCTTAGAGAATATAAAGGTAGATAAATCTCTGAGACCTAATCTAATGTACCCCAAAACGTTGTGGAAACTAAGGGAGGAAACTGTGAGACCTCTTGCAGAAATATTTGCATCATGTATAATTACATGAGGTGCCTGATGACTGGAGGGTGGCCAATGTTGTACCTTTGTTTAAGAAAGGTTGTAAGGAGAAACCAAGGAACAATAAACCCATGAGTCTGACTTTATTGTGGGTAAATTGTTGGAGTTGATTATAAAAGGTATGATTTATGGACATTTAGAGAGGCAGAAATTGATTAGGGATTGTTAGCACGGTTTTTGTGAGGAAAATCGTGTCTCACCAACTTGATTGAGTTTTTTGAGGAAGTTACCAACAAGATTGATGATGGCAGAGTAGTAGACATTGTTTTTTTGTATTTTAGTAAACCATTTGACAAGGTTCTGCATGGTAGACTAATTAGTAAAGTTAGGTCACATGGCATTCATGGTGAGCTTGCCAATTGGATACCTAATTGGCTTAAAGGCAGGAGACAGAAAGTGATGGTGGAGGATTGCTTTACAGACTGGAGGCCTGTCATCAGTGGTGTTCCATAAGTGTTTGGTTCTGGATACTCTTTTGTTTGTAAATGATTTGGATGAAAATGTAGAAGGCATGATTAGTAGGCTTGTGGGTAACACCAAAACTGGTGACAAAGATTTACCATGAAGAAGGTCTACTATGACCTTCTTGAGGGATCTTGATCAAATGGGTCAGTGAGCTGAAAAATGGCAGATGGAGTTCAATCTGGATAAATATGAGGTATTGCATTTTGGTACAACAAACAAGGGGTAGGGCATATATGATTAATAGTAGGACCTTGGGTCATGTTGTAGGACAGAAGGACTTAGGGATGCAGGTACGTTATTCTTTGAAGTTTGCATCATGTATAGACTGTAAGATTAGAAAGGCATTTGGCATGGTTGCCTTCATTACTCAATCCTTTGATGATACGAGTTGGGAAGTCATGTTGGTGAGGCCTCTTCTGGAATACAGTGTCCAATTCTTGTCGCCCAGTTGTAGAAAAGATATTATTAAGCTGCAGAAGGTTCAGAAGAGATTTACCAGGATGTTGCCGGGTGTGGAAGGTTTGAGTTATAAAGAAAAGCTGAACAGGATGGGATGTTTTTCACTGGAGTGTATGAGGTTGAGAGGCAACCTGATGGAAGTTTTTAAAATAATAGACAATAGACAATAGGTGCAGGAGTAGGCCATTCTGCCCTTTGAGCCTGCACCACCATTCAATATGATCATGGCTGATCATCCTTAATCAGTAAGAGGAAGTGAGGACTGCAGATGCTGGAGATCAGAGCTGAAAAATGTGTTGCTGGAAAAGTGCAGCAGGTCAGGCAGCATCAAAGGAGCAGGAGAATCAGGAAGAAGGGCTTATGCCCGAAACATCGATTCTCCTGCTCCTTTGATGCTGCCTGACCTGCTGCACTTTTCCAGCAACACATTTTTCAGCTCATCCTTAATCAGTATCCTGTTCCTGCCTTATCTCCATAACCCTTGATTCCACTATCCTTAAGAGCTCTATCCAACTCTTTCTTAAATGAAGCCAGAGACTGGGCCTCCATTGCCCTCTGGGGCAGAGCATTCCACACAGCCACCACTCTCTGGGTGAAGAAGTTTCTCCTCATCTCTGTCCTAAATGGTCTACCCCGTATTTTTAAGCTATGTCCTCTGGTTCGGCACTCACCCATCAGCGGAAATATGTTTCCTGCCTCCAGAGTGTCCAATTCTTTAATAATCTATATGTCTCAATCAGATCCCCTCTCAGTCTGCTTACTCAAGGGTATACAAGCCCAGTCACTCCAGTCTTTCAGCGTAAGGTAGTCCCGTCATTCCAGGAGGTATAAATATGGTTAATGGTAGTTGTATTTTCCTTAGGATGTGGGATTTCAAGAGTAGGGTGCACATTTTTAAGGTGAGAGGAGAGAGATTTAAAAAAGACACAAGGGCAAATTTCTTTACGCAGAGGGTGGTTTGCATGTGAAATGAATATCCTGAGGAAATGGTGGATGTGGGTGCAATTACAATCTTTAAAAGACTTGGATAAATACATCAGTAGGAAATGTTTGAAGGGATATGGGCCACGAGTAGGGAAGTGGGATCAATTTAGTTTGGGATTATGTCCAGCATGGACTGGTTGGACCGAAGGATCTGTTTCTGTGCTGTATGACTGAATGACTATGTATTAGCTTTCACCAGAATTGAGGAAAATTCAATTTTTGAAAAATTCACTCATGCGATGTTGGTGTTCGTGGCAGGCCAACATCTACTTACTTATGCAACTCACCTGTACACCGCCGACATACACCCCGCCCCCCCCCCAATAGATCCCACTGTCACCGCCCTGTCCCCCAGAATTCCAGGGTGAGCATCACTTATGCTAATGATGTCACCCCACTACCTCCACTACCATGCCCACTCCAGTTACAGTCTCCACCCCCACTCCCAGTTCAGCCCTATACCAGGTCCTAGCTTCCAGCCCTACCAAATTTTCACCATCTGCCAGACCTCCCCCTTACTGAGGATAAATGATCAGTCCTCAACAAAGGCTTTACCTTCATCCCCGTCCATTCACACATCAACGAGTTCAATACACATTGTGACGTCGAACACTTCTTCCACCGCCGCCAACACCGAGCTCACTTTTTCAATCAAGATCCTGCCCACCTTCCGAGGACCTCTTCGCCTGCCTCCAACACACCCCATCCACCTGGACACCCTGTGCTGGTCTGTTACTCACCCTCAACCTCTTCATTTCCAACTGCCGCCGAGACAGTAACTGCCTCAACTTGTTCACCCTCCCTTCCCCACCCCAACCTCTCACCCTCACAATGCTCAGCCCTCCACTCCCTCTACTCTAACCCTAACCTCACCATCAAACCAGCGGAAAAAGGGGGAATACAGTGGTAGTTTGGCGCACTGACCTCTACACCGCTGAAGCCAGGTGCCAACTTGAAGATACCTCCTCCTACCGCCCCCTTGACCACGACTTCATCTCCCATCACCAAACCCCATCATCGCTCAGAACTTACACAAACTCATCATCTCACGGGATCTCCCACACACAGCTTCCAACCTCATAGTTCAGGAACCCCGCACCACCCGATTCTACTCCTACCCAAAATCCACAACCCTGACTGCCCCGGCCGACCTATCATCTCAGCCTGCTCCTGCCCCACCAAATTCATCTCCCCATAACTCGATACTGTCCTATCTGCCCTTGTCCAGGAACTCCCCACATTCATTCGGGACACCACCCACCTCCTCCAAGACTTCGGTTTCTGCAGCCCCCAATGCCTCATCTTCACCATGGATATCCAGTCCCTATACACCTCCATCTGCCATGACCAGGGCCTCTAAGCCCTTCGTTTCTTTCTCTCCCGATGTCCCCACCAATACCCTTCCACTGACACTCTTATTTGTTTGGCTGAACTGGTCCTCACCCTCAACAATTTCTCCTTCGAATCCTCCCACTTCCTCCACACGAAAGGGATAGCCATGGGCACCTGTATGAGCCCCAGCCAAGTCAGTCTCTTTGTGGAACAGTCTATCTTCCGCAGTTACACTGGCACCACTCCCCACATTTTCCTCCACTACATTGATGACTGCATCAGCGCCTCCTCGAGCTCCCATGAGGAGGTTGAACGGTTCATTAACTTCACCAACACATTCAACCCCAACCTTAAATTCACGTGGACCACCTCTGACACCTTTCTCCCCTTCCTGGACCTCTCCAACTCCATCAACGGTGACCAATTCAGCACTGACATTTTCTACAAACCCATTGACTCCCATAGCTACCTGGATTACACCTCCTCCTACCCTGATTCCTGCAAAAATGCTATCCCTTATTCCCAATTCCTCCACCTCCGCCATATCTGATCCCAGGAGGACAAGTTCCACCACAGAACACATCAGATGGCCTCCTTCTTTAAAGACCGATATTTCCCCTCCCATGCGGTTGATGATACCCTCCAGTGCATCTCATCCACATCCCACACCTCCGCCCTTGAACACGACCCCTCCAACCGTAGCAAGGACAGAATCTCTACCCCCCCCCTGCAAAACCCCAGTCCTCACATTCCACCCACCAACCTCCATATACATTGCATCATCCTCCACCATTTCTGCCATCTACAAATGGACCCCACCACCAGAGATATATTTCCCTCCCCATCCCTATCCGCCTTCCGTAAAGACCGTTCCCTCCACGACTACCAAGACAGGTCCATGCCCCCTAACAACCCACCCTCCTCTCCCAGCACCTTCCCTTACCACCATAGGAATTGCAAAACCTACGCCCAGACCTCCCCCCCTCACCTCTGTTGAAGGCCCCAAAGGAGCCTTCCACATCCATCAAAGTTTCACCTGCACTTCCACACATGTCATTTACTGTATCTGCTACTCCCGATGCAGTCTCCCCTACATTGGGGTGACAGGGTGGCTACTTGCAGAACACTGCAGAGAACTTCTCCAGATACCTGCATCAATCAACCTCACCACCCTGTGGCCAAACACTTTAACTTCCCCTCCCACTGTACCGAAGACATGCAGGTCCTGGGCCTTCTCCATCACCACTCCCTTACCAGCCAACACCTGGAGGAAGAACACCTCGGGATCCTCCAACCACATCAATGTGTATTTCACCAGTTTCCTTATTTCCCCATCCTCCACCTTACCCCAGTTCCAACCTTCCAGCTCAGCACTGTACTCATGACCCGTCCCATTTGTCCATCCTCCTTCCCACCATCCACTCTACCCTCCCCTCCGATTTATCATCTTTACCCCCACCTCCATCCACCTATTGCACTCTTAGCTACCTTCCCGCCAGCCCCACCCCCCCTCGCATTTATCTCTCCACACCCAAGACTCCGAGCCTCATTCCTGATGAAGGGCTTTTGCCCAAAATGTCGATTTTCCTGCTCCTTGGATGCTGCCTGACCTTCTGTGCTTTTCCAGCACCACACTCCCGACTCTAATATCCGGCATCTGTGTAACTCACTCTCGCCTAGGCTAACATCTATCCCTAGGCAAAATGAAGACTGCAGATGCTGGAGATCAGAATCAAGATTAGAGTGGTGCTGGAAAAGCACAGCAGGTCAGGCAGCATCTAAGGAGTAGGAAAATCGACGTTTTGGGCAAAAGCCCTTCATCAGGCTTCATCAGATGAAAGGGGTAACCATGGGCACCTGCATGGGCCCGAGCTATGCCTGTCTCTTTGTTGGCTACGTAGAAAAGTCCATCTTCTGTAGTTAGACCGACACCACTTGCCACCTCTTCCTCCGCTTTATTGATGACTGCATCGGCACCACCTCATGCTCCCACGAGGAGGTTGAGCAGTTCATCAACTTCACCAGCACATTCCACCCCAACCTTAAATTCACCTGACCATCTCTGACACCTCTCTCCCCTTCCTGGACCTCTCCACCTCCAACAATGATGATTTCCTGATGAAGGGCTTGTGGTGATAGGTCAGTGGGAATGTGGAGCGGACAGGTGGGAAGGAAGATGGACAAGTAGCTCAGTCAGAGGGAGGAGCTGAGTCGGAATATTGGATCTGGAATGGGGTGGGGGAGGGGAAATTTAGAAACTAGTGAATTCAGTGTTCATGTCGTGTGGTTGTAGGTTCCCAAGGTGAAAGATGAGGTATTCCTCAAGTTTGTGGGTGGCCTTGTGTAGGCAGTGGAGGAGGCCCAGAATGGACATGTCCTCAGTTGAGAGGGGGAATTGAAGTGGATGGCCACCGGAAGGTGGGGTTGGTTGGTACATACAAACCTGAGGTGTTCCCTGAACCATTCTGTGAGTTTGCACTTGGTCTGTCTGTTGTAGAGGAGACCACATTGAGAGCACTGGATGCAGTAAATGAGATTTTAAGATATCCAAGTAAAGCTCTGCTGGATTTGGAATGATCTTTTGGGGCCTTGGACTGAGGTGAGAGGGGGTGGTGTGGGCACAGGTTTTGCACCGCTAATTGGCAGGGGAAGGTGCCGGGTGTGGAGAGGGGGTTGGTGGGGAGCATGGACCTAACATGGAGGGAACAGCCCCTATAGAATACAGATAAGGGTGGGAAGTGAAATATATTTTTGGTGGTGGGGTCTGACTGTAGGTGGCAAAAATGACAGAGCATGATATGCTGGATTTGGAGATTAGTGGGGTAGAATGTGAGGACCAGGGCAATTCTATCCTTGTTGGAATTGGGGGTTGGGGTTCGAGGGCAGAGATGCAGGAAATGGAGGAGACACAGTTGAGGGCACTGTCGATCACAAGGCAGGGGAAATCATGTCCTTGAAGTAGGAGGACATCTGGGATGTCCTGGAGTGGAACTGCTCATCCTGAGAGCAGATAAGATGGAGGAATTAGGAGTAGGGAACCACATTTTTACAAGAGGGAGGATGGGAGAAGGTGTAGTCAAGGCACTTGGTCTCTCTGTTGTAGAGGAGACCACATTGAGAGCACCGGATGCAGTAAATAAGATTGGAGGATATCCTAGTAAAGCTCTGCTGGATTTGGAATGATCTTTTGGGGCCTTGGACTGAGGTGAGTGGGGGTGGTGTGGACGCAGGCTTTGCCCCTCTAATTGGCAGGGGAAGGTGCCGGGTGTGGAGAGGGGGTTGGTGGGGAGCATGGACCTAACATGGAGGGAACAGCCCCTACAGAATACAGATAAGGGTGGAAAGTGGGAGTCTGTGGGTTTGAAGTAGATGTCAGTGTTGAGTTGATGACCCAAGACCGAGATGGGAAGGTCCAGGAAGGGGAGGGAGGTATTGGAAATGGACCAGGTGAATTTGAGGTCGGGATGGAAGTGTTGGTGTGGAGAATGAGCTGTTCAAGCTCCTTGTGAGAGCACGAGGCAGCACCGATAAAGTCATTGATGTAAGTGAGGAAAAGGGGGGGATGATGCCAGTGTAGCTGTGGAAAAGACAATATTCCATGTATCCTATGAAAAGGCACTCAGGTACCCATAGTCACCCCCTCTAGTTTGTAGCAAATGGGAGGATTGAAAGGAGAAGTGGTTAAGGGTAAGGACCAGTTCTGCCAATCGAATAACAGTGTCGGTGGAGGGAGGCTGGAGGAGGAGGGTGGGGAGTGGGGGTCAGTGGGAGAGGAAGAAACAGAGTGCTTTTAGGCTTTCCTCATAGGGGACGCAGGTACAGAGGGACTGAATTTCCATGGGGAAGATAAAGTGTTGGGGGGCCGGGAATCGGAAGTCATGGAGGATTGCAGGGCGAGGGTGGTATCTCAAATGTATGTGGGAGGTTCCAAGACCAAGGGGGACAGGATGGAGTTGATATAAGCAGAGATTAGTTCAGTAGCGCAGGAGTAGGTGGAAACAATCAGTCGACCGGGATAATTGAGCATATCATGAATACTCCTTAACAGTGCAGCCCAGTTCATTAATGCTAGTCAAAAATGGGTAACACGTTCGTTCAATAATCTGACTATAAAAATGGGTCATGAACAGGGCAAAGACAGAAATCATGGACACCGGTGTTGCTCATGGTCTAGGTGCTATCCCTGGACCTAACACTTTGGCCTCACCCTGATTGAAGCTCACTCAAAGAACTGGATCCTGAATATTGGGCAGATGGACCCCAGTCCTGGCCGTGAGCATGAACTTGGCTAGGTAGACTTCTTCCTCCAAAATCTGTTGAGTACAAACATCGTCTGCTACTTGGTTCCTTTGAAACCAAGCTATTTATTTTTGCAAACATTTGGGCCATAAGAGGTAAAGCCTTTCAAAGTCGATTAGCTCATGATGAGAAGTCTCAGTCATATGCAGTACAGCTTGATGTTGATAAAGCCTAGGGCTGAATCTTGAGTTTTTTTGGCTAAGTCCAAGTTACATCAGGCTTTGGAAGATTTTTCACCATGAAGCCCTGCAGGTTCTCTCGCTGTGTTTTACCAAACTTTCTGCCTTCTTACCTTCTCCATCGTTATGGCATCTTTCAAATTCAATTCTGGCCATATCTTACCATGCTCCATTCCCAGAATAATTTGCCACTCAGCAGATATCTCAGAATTCACTGGTATGCCTTGTGCCTGTGCCATCTTTAAAAGCCCATCTGCATCTGAACAAGCAATATCAGTCTGGAGTTATCCTGCATAATTCCTGACAATTGCCCCGGACATGGCAGACAGGAAGAAACTGAGCTTTTGTCTTCCATTCAGTTGAGTTCCCCCATCTGCCCTTCTAAAATCTCCAGCTGCCAAGGAGAATTCTCTTTCTCCTGGCCTCCACTTGTCTCACCACTGCTTTTGGGTTGATGTCACTGAGATAAAGTGCCTTTGTTTGACATTGTGTGACATCACACATATCCTGACTCATCCAAAGTGATTGTCCAGGAGCCTTCAGCACTTTAATTTTACAGGAACCATGTGTTCTAATCTGTTCTTCCATAGATGCTTTTAAAAGGTGAAGACTCCTTGTCGAATGAGATTTGCTCACAACACTAGTTGACCTGAGGTGCATGGAAGTCTGCACGCTGTAGGGAGATGTGTGATATGGATTCATTGGAGTTTCTGATGTGATCAAAAATGGGTTGGCTACATCAATTTGACGTGTGTCCATGTGAGATTTTCTGGCTGTAGGTCACTAAATGAAACAGCCACACCTAAAAAATAGGGCACATCAATTTTAGGCTTAATTGTCTAGAAGTTTTTTTTCCTATAATAAGCAAATAAAAAAATAATTGTCATCGTTTTATATTCCAGGTCAATTATTTAGTTGCAAGGAAGCTGTCTGAGTTGGGTATGTAAGTTTATAATTTTGCAATATAATGTAATTCTTATTCAGTCAATGGTTCCCAAAATCCACAGGCCAAACCCTTGGCAAATGTCTTCCCCATCTAACAGGACAATCCAGTTTCTGTTATTGATTTTGGAAAGTGTGCAGGCTGCCACCAAAACCTCAGCACATCCCTTTCAACTCTGTGGTGTGCTAATTGAAAATATATTTTAACTTGAATTTGCCACTGGGGCCCACCCAGGCACATTTAGAAATCAAGAGTCTTTAGCTCCATGTATGGAAAATCCTAAACCGTAATTGCACCTTGAGACACCTTTGTTACATCATTCGACTCATAAGGGGAAAACACAGATTTTACCACTTGCAAAGCCAACAATGATAGTGATCCTGCACATCCAAGCCCTTGCTTTTTTCCAGCAGGTTGCATTGGAATGCAACTGAATATGACAAGAGAGTCAATTGAAACTGAAGTATTATAGCGGCTGTGTACATCAGAGTAATTATAGGAATGTTTCAAACTGCAGAACAGTTTAGTTGAGCCAAGGATGTCAGTGTTACTGAGTTCTTCAAGGGGTTAGATGCTGCTTTTCCAACCTTTACACCTGAATTTAAGTGCTGCCCTGATAGGTCAGATAGATGTTGCAATGTGGTCAACAGGAGCAGTCTTAATTCATTTTTTAAACAGTCAAAAACCAAAGCACAACATGTAATATCAATAAGCAAATCCCAAGAAAACTACTGGTGGATGGGAGATATACTAGTAGAGTTGGGGAAGTTGGACTTGAGTCACAATGTGAGAGAATAGAACTGTTCTGATTATACAGGGTATACAAAACGTCACTTATCACAATGTATTGGTGTTTTTCAGAAAGGATGCGTACTGTGTTAGCCCGAGAAAACAGCTTCACTGTAAAAATGTTCACATTCCAGTTCTTCACAATGTTTACTTCTATTGTTTACATCGCTTTTTTTCTGGGAAGGTGGGTACCATTAAACACTTCAATTTGTATAAATCAGCAAATCTTATAATTCATTGTGGATAATAGTATGGGAGATTTAGAAGTGTGGTAAAATAACTTATGCAGAATTTTAACTCACAAGTGGCAGGTGTGAGTTTGGTTGCAAACTGGGGGTAGTAGGAGATTGATTGCAAGTGGTTTGGTGAGACGGATGGTGGTGTAAAGACCCAGAAAGTGGTGCTGGATCAGGAACTCAATCTGTTCCTGCCCATATCTGAGTTTAACCTAGGTGAGTTTGCAGATGAACAGGAAAACCATGGAAGCTGTCAACTGTCATTAAAATATTTAAGTCCCTGATTATTTTAGGATTTAACCCAGAATTCCAACTTTTAACAGTTAGTGCTTGTGTTTCCTAAAATGTGTTGAACTCGGAACAACCATGTGAAAGCGGGGACGGGGGCATGCTTGGAATCCATCAAAGTGTAGCTAAATAGCTGTTTCCCTGCCTGGGTAAGGGACAGATAAGCACAGCACTTCTTTCCAGCTTGATTCATGATCTCCAGTTGTTTGAAAGTTAGATTACCTGTATTGTACTTCACTCACCTTGACCTATAATTCCTTGTCGTCAGTCTTTCACTACAGCATAGGAACAGCTTATGCAGCTCTAACTTGATGATGGACAAGAGTAGTAACACCAGCAATACTAATGGCGGTAGGAGCAACACCAGTACCAGTGTCAGCTGTCTTCTCCTCAGCTGTATACCACAGAAATGAGATTCAGCTTGAAGGAGGTAGACTCCCAACACAGGATCAACAGAACAGAGGATCAGTTCTCTCAACACGTATGCACCAGTGTCACAGGAGGCTGAGGCATTCATAGCCAATCATTGCTGATATATTTAGCATCATAGAACAAGACCTCCTTCCAGTAGACCAGATACGCATGCATTTTTAGTGGCCATCAAGTGGCTATTACAAAGGACATACTCCATCACTCCCTGTTCTCTCCATCTCCTTGGTACATTCATATATATAATCATTTGAATTAGGAGCAGGATTGGATCATATAGCCACTTACGCCTGCTTCACCTTTTGAAGAGACCATGCCTGATCTGTGACTTAATAACCTACGAGTCTGTTTGTAAATTAAGAATCTAATTCAATCTTAAATTTATTCAATGACTCTGTCTTCATTATTCTCTTGGGAAGATAATTCCATGATCTAATGACCCATTGAGATAAAATCATTTCTCCTTATCTTCATTTTAAATGTGTGTTCCTTTATTTTAAATGGTGCTAGCAGAAACTACCTCTCAACATCTCAACAAATCTTCTTATAATGTTATATGTTCCAGTAAGGTGACCCCTCATTGTTCTAAACTCCAATGGATATAGGCTCAAACTCTCCAATCTTTCCTCTTAGAATAGCTACCTCATTTCAAGAAACAGTCAAGTGAACTTTCTTCAAACTACTTCTTGTGCAATTTTATATTTCCTAAGTAAAGAGAATAAAACTATATTCAGTATATTTCCAGATATGGTCTCACCATTACCCTATACAACTGTGACAAAACTTCCTTATTTTCATTCTCTTTGACCTTTGCAAAATATGCAATTTCAATTACCTTTCTAATCAGTTGCAGTACCTACATGCCAATGTTTTCTGATTCATACACCAGGGCATCAGATTCCTCTCTATTGCAGAGTTATGTAAATTTTCACCATTTAAATTATATACTGCTTTTCCATCCTTCAGTTCATATCATCCGTTATTAGCTTACACAGTTTAGCTCACTCATTTAACACAGTTAAACCCTTTTGCAGACTCCTTATGTTCCCTTCACAATCCACTCTCCTACCCTTACTTCATCAGCAAACCTATCGAGCTTTACAATCAGTATGGCCGCTGCTGCCCGTTACACAAACTGTACTAGTTTGATGATTCCTTCGCTTTTCATCCTCCTGATTTCTGGTTCTACTTTCACGCATAAGGCAAATAGCACTCTACAGGCTTGCAGAATCATGGAATAGCTTCCTAGTCAACATGGCCTAGGTTCCTCTGATAATCCCAAGACCTTCCTGAAAAACATCCAGGTATGTAATTAGGACTTCAATCAGGCAACCAATTTTGCCCCATCAAGCTTAGGCCCTCGCTTTTTACTACAATCAGTGGTAACCAGCTGCTTCTCGTACAAGACCAGAACTGCAGTTAAACATTTAATCTGTAAAGATTCCATGGTATAGGTTCTCAGTCTAGTTGAGATCTTACACAAACTTAAAAATTGGAGTCCAAATCGAACTTTGTTGAAGGCTGCTTCTACAATAACTGATATAGCTGCACTGGTATCAACCTTCATTAGAATTGAGTGACCATTTAACCAGATATTTATTTTGATTGATTCCAATTTGGATGTTGCTGAACAACTTAACTGTTCCAAGCCAGATATAGCTGGGCTTTCCTGGGTGTGCACTCTCTTGGATACCGGCCTATGAGTCCTCTTACTCAAGCTAGATAGATTCTTTTGCTGTCCTGAGTCTGCATACCGGCAGCAACTACAATGGCTTGCTGGCCCAGATCCTGAAAAAATGTTAACCGTTTGGTCAAGGCTTGGCTTTATTTTGAGGTTTTGCTGTAGGTTTACCTGGAGTTCAGGAAATGTCCTGAGTGAGGCTATTCAATTGTCTTTGCTCAAGTGGTGTTCCCCAAGCTCAATCAGCCTGGCAGGGTGTCCACTTCCATTGGCATACCCTTTAACTCATAAGCTCCATTTGCAGCATTTTCTCATGACAAAGTCAATTGTAGTGTCTGTTTGAAGGCCAGGTGGGCTTCAGCTAGTAGGTGCTTTTGCATGGTGACATCATTAATTCCATATACCAAACAGTCTCTCAGCATCTCATTAAGGGTTAAACCATGACCCTGCCAGTTGTCTTCATCAAAATTCCCAACACAGATTGTCCCCACTCTCAAACTGCCGAGTAAAACCGTAGCATCTCAGAATTAGAGGAGACCTGGGTCATTATATTCCTTAACTAAATCTATTAATTCTTGAAAGAGTTTTAGTATTTGGTGCTTCAGGAAAAGTTAGGCTGCTAATAACCAAAAAAAGCTGCGGATCCACAAGTGGTCAGGAAAATGACTCATTGCTTTTCATCTGCCCCACTGTCATTTGTCCAGAAAAAAATAACATATTCTTTCCACATAGTGGGCTCAGTCTTCAATGGCAGGATTGAACGAGTCAAGCCTCCCAAATAATGGTATCGTGCCAAGAAATATGTAGCCCAACTCAAAGATGACTGTTGCAAGCAAATTTCTTCAGGAGCACTTTTTTTTGTCTCAAAAGCACAGAAATAACTCCACAGAGACCAGTACACCATCACAAAGTCACCCTTCATTTACATGTGCACAGTAATTGACACTGGTCTGGTTTCCTCAGAACCAGCTCTCAGCGTGAACAGAATCTTGGACATTCCTGTTAATTTTCTTTCTTAACACATTAGTTAATATTTTTTCTCCTGTTTTTTTGTTACCCCCACATTACCGCCTAACTGCGGTAGTGCTTATTTATTCCCCCGCACCCATGTGTGTGTGTGCAGGTGTGAGACACAGTGAAAGACAAAAGGTGCACAAATCTTTATTCAGTTTACACCACCAGGAGGAAAGGAAACACCCAAATGGCCAGTGACAAGCAATGCCCTTCACATCAAAGGGAACACACTTATTACTTTTTTTCTTTTTCTAAATACACTTGTTAATTTTTTTCTCTTTTTTTTTTCTTTTCCTTCCCTTCACTCCACTCTGATCCAGCTCCCTCAGAGGCATCTCTCAGAGTGAACAGAACCGCTGACACTCATGTTCTTTTTAAAAAATTTTTTGACACTCCTGATTTTTTTCTTTTCCTTTTCTACCCCCACACTACCGCCTAACTGCTTATTTTTTCCCCAGCACCCATGTTGTGTGTGTGCAGGTGTGAGACACAGTGAGAGACACAATGTGTACGAATCTTTATTCAGTTTCCACCACCAGAAAGCGAAGAAACATCCGAGTGGCCAGTGACAAGCAGAGCCCTTCACATCAAAGGGAACACACTTGTTAATTTTTTTTTTCTTTTTCTAAACACACTTGTTAATATCTGTCAGGCAAGACTAGCTGATTGAACTAGCTTAACAGCACCAATCAGGGAACTAATATCCTATGAGGTCGTCCTGGCTGACCTTGTTGCAATCACTATATTGGGCTAAGTTGAGACATGTGGCAGAAGCAGATGAGAAGTCTGGCAAGGAGAAAGTGAAGACTGCAGATGCTGGAGATCAGACTCAAGAGGGTGGTGCTGGAAAAGCACAGCAGGTCAGGTAGCAACCGAGGAACAGGAGAATTGGCGTTTCGGGCATAAGCCCTTCATCAGGAAGTCTGGCAATACCTATCTCGATGAAGGGAGCATCTTGCTACATCTTTTATGCTTTCGCCAAGCAGAGTGGCATGTTTCTCACTAGGCAACAGTGACTTGCCAATTAAAGGGAATTATAACTTAGTAAATGCTTTTTTAACACCACAACTTGACTCACTAATATCCATCTTGTCAATTTACCAAACATACCAACTAAGTTAGACATCAAGAATTCTCAACATAGATCTGTTTACTGGAAACTTGAGCTCGTTGCTGTCTGTGAAGTCTCAATCTTGGACACTGGGTGCCAGCATCATAGGGTACCCTTCATGGGCATTGACAATACATACCATATGTTTGCATTCATCATATTCCAGTCTCTAACAACCCTCATGGTACATCTCCAAACCAGCTTTTGACACCTCTGCACTTCAATCTGCACTTAAGGCTACACTGACAACTATCATTGTAATGGCTGCTGCAAGGACATCGTGCACTCAGGGACACATGTCCAGATCATCGACTGAACCAGGCTGCATCTCTGGGCTTTTTGCTTGTCATCTCAGCGCTTACTCATTCTGGACTTAGCTGAATTCTCATAGCTTCCCTTATATTGTCTTGCTTTAGTCATTTGTTAAACACAGAGCCAGGAAGCTTCTCATGGTTTTCAAAAATTATGAGTCATATCAACAGAGGTACTGTGTGCTCAGAGTTTTCTGGTATAGTGAGTCAAGGCCAGCCTCCCATACCTCCTTCAAAGGGCCTGGACATGGTCAGTGGGAGGTATCAAAGAAAAGACGGTTGTCGTGGAAAATGTAATTCAAATTTTCCCTACACTGCCGTCATTCCTTTAGACAGCTAAGACAGCACTGACCTGGGTGGCAAACTCAAACCAAGCATGATCTGGTGCCAGGAGAAAGAACATCTTGCATCTGCACCACCACATCCACTTCTATGTCCCTATCCTCAAAACAAAAGCACCCATTTTGTCTGTCTGCCATGTCCAGAGCAATTGTCAGGAACCATACTTATGCAATGGGCTTTTAAAGATTGCGTGGACATAAGCAATGCTGGTCCTTTGAGGGAAATATCAATGAGTGTCAGGTTGTATATAGTAATATGGGGATAGAATTGGACATGAAGAATGCCGTGGGGTGGGCTAGAGAGATAGTAAGATGCATTTGGTAAGATATGATGGAAAATCTCACTGGTTTTTTTGGCGAGAATCCCTTCCAAAAACTCTCATTGAGCCAAAACAAAATCCAGCAAAGTTCAGCCCATTGATTTTGTCTCCATTCACATTTTTTTCATGAATACAGAGTACAATTCCATGTGAGGGTACAGTGGTAGTTCACTTGCAGTGCATGTGTAGTATTAGTATCCTGTAATTAACTTTCGTAATTAACTTATTTCTCTGTTAGGATCAATGGGCATCCAGGTAATTATGCGAGAGTAGCTAACAAGTGGCGATTAGAAGAGGTGAGCAAACAATTCCTGATTCTTTACATTCCCTTTTGAGAAACATAAATACATACACTATATGTTACCGTGAATGTAATTATCAATACAGGTTAATGAGTTGTTTATTATATAGAAAACCTAGGGAAAATAATTTCGACTAGTATATTGAACACCTTTTATCTAGTTTCTTTTTAAAATATTGTCTAAATTGCTTATCTGTTTATACAATCAAATTTCAGGGATAGCTCTTTTTCATATCCTTTCTGAGGAAGAATAGTTAAATATTCTGAGTATAAAAAAGATTTTCAAGCTTCACAGATTATTTTCTTACTGTTATGTGGCATTATCACAATGCTAAATTGGATAGACTTTGAACAGATCTAGCAACTCAAGATTGGGCATCCATGAAACACTGTAGGCCAATAACAGCAGCAGAACTGAACTCCAGCACAATCTGCAACCTCATGGTCTGGCATGTCCCCCACTCAGCCATTGCCATCAAGCCAGGGAATCAACCTGGTTCAAAGGAGAGTACAAGAGGGCATACCAGAGGCAGCACCAAGCATACCTGAAAATGGGGTGTCAACCTGATGAAGCTACCAAATAGGACAACTTGCATGCCAAACAGCATAAATAGCAAGTGATAGAGCTAAGCAATCCTGCAACGAGTGGATTAGAACTAAGCTTTGCAGTCCTGCCATCCAGTTTTGAATGCTGGTGGACAATTAAATAACTCACTACAGGAGGAGTCTCCACAAATATTCCCATCTTCAATGATGGAAGAGCCAGGCACATCAGTGCAAAAGTTAAGGCTAAGGCATCTGCAATAACTATCAGCTAGAAGTGCCATGTGGATGATTAATCTTGGCCTCTTCCAGTGGTCTCCAGCATTACATATACCTGTCTTCAGCCAATTTGATTTGTTCTGCGTGATATCAAGGAGACACTGGATAATGCAAAGGCAGTGGGTCCTGACAACATTCTGGCAATAGGACTAAAGACTTGTGCTCCAGAACTTGCTGCTCCCCTAGTCAAGCTTTTCCAGTACAGTTACAGTGCTGACATCTATCTAACAACGTATAGGATTTACCAGGAAGGTTATGTCCTATACACAAAAAGCAGGACATATCCAACCCAACCAATTACTGCCCCATCAGTCTTCTCTTGATCATCTGTAAAGTGATGGAAAGTATCATGAACAGTTCTATCAAGCAGCTCAGTGACGCCAACTCTGGGTTCTACCAGGACCACTTAGTTTCTGATCTAATTACAGCCTTAGTTGAAATATGGGCAAAAGAGCTGAATTCCAGAGGTGAGGTTAGAGTGACAGCCTTAGACATCAAGGCGGCATTTGACCCACTGTGACATCAAGGAACTCTAGAAAAATGGAAATGAATGGGTATCGGGGCAAACTCTCCACTGGTTGGAGTTATACTGGCACACAGAAAGAAAGTCGTGGTTGTTGGAGGTCAGTCACCTTAGCTCCAGGACATCTCTGCAGTAATTCCTCAGGAAAGTGCCTGAGGTCCAACCATCTTCAGCTGCTTCACCACTGACCTTCCCTCCATTGTTACTGATAATTGCACAATGCTTAGCATCATTCATAACTCCTCAGATATTGAAGCATGTCCTTTTCAAATGCAACCAGATCTGGACAATATCCAGGCTTGGGCTGACAAGTGGCTAGTAACATTTGTGCTACACACATGCCAGGTTATGTTCAGTACCAACAAGAGATAATCTAACCACTGCCCATTGAAATTCAAATGGAGTTACCATCACTAAATCCTCCACTATCAACATTCTGGGGGTTACCATTGACCAAAAACTCAACTGGACCCACCACATAAACACAGTGGCTGCAAAAGCAGGTCAGAGGCTAGTCACCCACCCCCCCAATTCCCCAAAGCCTGCTCATCATCTACAAGACACAAGTCAGGAGTGTGTTGAAATTTTTGATTTGATTTGGTTTATCATTGTTACATGTACCTAAGTACAGTAAAAAGTTTTGCTTTGCATGCAGAACAGACAGGTCAAACCAAACAAAGTGCATAGGGGTAATAGAACAGAGCGAGAAGTACAACATTATGGCTGCAGAGAAGGTGCACAAAGAGCGAGGTTAACATTAAATTGAAAAATTGAGAGTTCCATTCAGAAGTCTAATAACAGCAGGGAAGAAGTAGTTCTTGAATCTGTTGATACGTGTGTTTAAGCTTTTGTATCTTCTGCCCAAAGGAAGAGGTTGGAAGATATTATAATCAGGGTGAGGAGTCTTTGATTATGTTGGCATCCTTTCCAAGGCAGCAGGAAGTTTAAATGGAGTCAATGGATTGAGGGTTGGCCTGCGTGATGGACTGAGCTGTGTTCACAACTCTCTTTAGTTTCTTATGATCCTGGGCAGAGTAGATTTAATACCACGTTGTGGTGCATCTAGATAGAATGCTTTCTATGGTGCATCTATAAAATTGATTTGGAGATGCTGGTGTTCGACTGGGGTGTACAAAGTTAAAAATCACACAACACCAGGTTATAGTCCAACAGGTTTAATTGGAAGCACACTAGCTTTCGGAGCGCCGCTCCGTCATCAGGTGGTTGTGGAGGACACAGTTGTAAGACACAGAATTTATAGCAAATGTTTACAGTGTGATGTAACTGAAATTATACATTGAAAAATATCTTGATTGTTTGTTGAGTCTTTCATCTGTTCGAATACCATGATAGTGTCACTTCTTTCATATGTAAATCACAAAACCTTTTTTTAAAAGTTACAGTCTCAGGTTAATTGTAACAATTGGTGTTAGCCAGATAATGTTGAAGGTGTTAGCCCCCTGTGTTCTCTGCCTGTGCCATAATGTTTAGACTGATTCTAAGCTAAAAAGTGAGTTAACACAGTCTTACATGAATTCATGCAGTTTTTGAGCAAAGTACAATGTAACTCTGCAAGTACAAATTCACCCCACAAACGTATATGTTTATGTGTGCATGTGTGTGTGTGTGTATGTGTGTCTGTCTGTCTGCCTGGGGTGGGGGTTGTGAGTGTGAGCGAGAGTGTATGTGAGTGTAGAATGTCTAAGTCTGTGAGGGGGTCAGTGTGGGGGTGTGTATCTGTAGGAGCGTGTGTGAGTGTCTGTGTGCATGTCTGTGTATACGTGTGTCCGTGTGTATGTGTGTGTAAAGGAGTTGCATGTATGTGTGTGTGTATAGGACTGTCTGTGTGTGTGTATAGTGCAATGGTGGTCACCTGTTGTGTGACATGAACCCAAGGTCCCGGTTGAGGCCCTCTCCATGGGCTGTTAGCCTCTGCTCGGCCACTTTTCACTGTTGCCTGTCCCGAAGTCCGCCTTAGAGGATGGTCACCCGAAAGTCCGAGGTCAAATGTCCTGGACTACTGAAGTGTTCCCCAACTGGGAGGAAACACTCCTGTCTGTTGATTGTTGTGCTGTGCCCATTCATTCATTGCCGTAGCCTTTGCCCAGTTTCCCCAATGTACCATGCCTCAAGGCATCCTTGCCTGCAACATATAAGATAGACAATATTGGCTGAGTCACTTGAGTACCTGCCACATATATGGTAGGAGGTGTCCACACTCTGACATGTCTTGCAGCGCCTACTTTGAATGGGTTGTAAGGAGTTGTCTAGAAAGCTGGGCAGCTTGCTACGAACAATGATCTATTTGAGGTTTGGCGGTTGTTTAAAGACAAGCAGTGGAGGTGTGGGGAAGGTCTTGACAAGGTGCTCACCCTCATTGATAATGTGTTGCAGGTCACAAAGAACATGGCGTAGTTTTTGAGCTCCTGGGAAGTACTGGACAACGAAGGCTATCCTGTCGGTTGCAACAGGTGTCTGTCTCCTGAGGAGGTCCTTGCTGTGGCATGTCAAAACTGGTGGTAGATGAGTTGAGCATCATACCCTGTTCTTATGAGGGCATCCCTGAGTACTTCCAGATGCCCGTCACGTTCCTCCTCATCTGAACAGATCCAGTGTACGCGAAAGGTGTGGTCCGATAAGTTGATAGTAGACTTCCCCGCAGGGATAATGTTATCCACTGTAGTGCCAGGGTGGGCTTTGCTGCTACTGGTCAGAATGCCAAGTTTTTCCAGTTTTTTGTTCTTGGTGTGCATGTAAGTGGTGTGGTTTTGTCGCCTTGTCTGTTTGGCAATGTCGTGTAATTGTACTGCTGTATCCTGAGTGCAGGATGAGAGTGTGGACTCCATCTGAATTTCAATGTTGTGGCGCCTGCTGTAGTGTTAGTGCACAAGATGATTGAGGAGTTTGCGAGAGGTGCGGTGGCAAAGTTTCTCTGCGTAGTCTGTATTATATGTTGACTTGAGTGGGTTCATGATCCGTAATCTTTTTGGAATCTTTCCTGCTTGCCTGCATTTCTGTAGAAACTTGATGCCAGTGTCGATATGTACGATCTTCTTGGCGATCCTCTCCACTTTAAGCCAGCAATTAGTAGTGTTGATAATAGTCATGATTTGGAGATGCTGGTGTTGGACTGGGGTATACAAACTCTATAAAAATTGATAAGAGTCTTTACGTTCATGCCAAATTTCCTTAGCCTCCTGAGGAAGTAGAAGTGTTGTTGTGTCCTTTTGACCATTGCAATAATGTGGGTGGACCAGGAAAGATTGTTGGTGATTGTCACTCGTGGAAACTTGAAACTCTCGCCAACCTCCACCTCAGCTACATTGATGTAGAGAGGGGCGTGCCCTCAAGCTTGCTTCCTGAAGTCAATGAGTCCTGAAGAAGGGTTACACCGGAAACATTAACTTCTCCACCTCTTGATGCTGCCTGGCTTGCTGTGTTCTTCAAGCCTCCTGCTTATCTACCTTGGATTGGAACCGAGCCCCCAGATTCTTACGACACAGGGTAAACTCTTCAGCTTAATGTAAACCAGCAACACAGAAAAGATTTATCCTGTACAGTAATCTGTGAAAGTTCGAGAGGCCAAGGACTATTCAAAGTAAAAATTAGCAACTTTATTTCTTCAAGTATAACAGAGAATAATTAACAACTATTTAAAATTCCTTCCTCTGACCTATCTTTTACTTTCTCCTCTACAATACCAGTCCGATAAAACCCTCTGATTAAGATTTATAAAAAACAGAACTTCTTATCTCAAAATAAGGCAGCTTGCTTTTGTTCACCCTACCTCTTGCAAAAATGCCATCCCGTATTCCCAATTCCTCTGCCTCCGCCTCCGCCGTATCTGCTCCCAGGAGGACCAGTTCCACCACAGAACACACCAGATGGCCTTCTTCTTTAGAGACCGCAATTTCCCTTCCCACGTGGTTAAAGATGCCCTCCAATGCATTTTGTCCACATCCCACACCTCCGCCCTCAGACCCCACCCCTCCAACCGTAACAAGGACAGAACCCCCCTGGTGCTCACCTTCCACCCTACCAACCTTCGCATAAACCAAATCATCCGCCAACATTTCTGCCACCTCCAA
>NC_057725.1:51624101-51733474 GCF_004010195.1 Chiloscyllium plagiosum | reverse complement strand
ATAGAGTACAATGGGTGAGTGGGGGAGGGGATGTAGGTGATAGGTCAGGGAGGAGAGGGTGGAGTGGATAGGTGGAGAAGGAGCTGGGCAGGTCGGACAAGTCCGGACAGGTCAGGGGATCGAGTTTCTGGAGGTTAGAAGCTAGGATGAGGTGGGGGAAGGGGAAATGTGGTAGCTGTTGAAGTTCAGATTGTTGCCCTGGGGTTGAAGTGTTCCGAGGCGGAAGATGAGGCGTTCTTCCTCCAGGCGTCTGGTGGTGAGGGAGCGGCGGTGAATGAGGCATTTTTGCAAGAGGTAGGGTGGGAAGAGTGGGCGCCTCCTAGCAGAGCGCTTTAGGGAATATCTCCGGGACACCCGCACCAATCAACCACACCGCAATGTGGCCCAATATTTCAACTCCCCCTCCCACTCTGCCATGGACATGGAGGTCCTGGGCCTCCTTCACCGCCGTTCCCTCACCACCAGATGCCTGGAGGAAGAACGCCTCATCTTCCGCCTCGGAATACTTCAACCCCAGGGCATCAATGTGGACTTCAACAGTTTCCTCATTTCCCCTTCCCCCACCTCACCCTAGTTCCAAACTTCCAGCTCAGCACTGTCCCCATGACTTGTCCTACCTGCCTATCTTCTTTTCCACCTATCCACTCCACCCTCCTCCCTGATCTATCACCTTCATCCCCTCACCCACTCATCTATTGTACTCTATGCTACTTTCTCCCCACCTCCACCCTCCTCTAGCTTATCTCTCCACCATTCAGGCTCTCTGCCTTTATTCCTGATGAAGGGCTTTTGCCCGAAACGTCGATTTTACTGCTCCTTGGGTGCTGCCTGAATTGCTGTGCTCTTCCAGCACCACTAATCCAGAATCTGGTTTCCAGCATCTGCAGTCATTGTTTTTACCTAGCTTTTGTTCTTCTCTGTATTTCAGTCTTCCTTTCTTCTCCTTGGGGATACTGCTTCACAGGCTATTGATCGATAAAGGTACCTTTTAAGAGAGCTATTTTTTCTGGGCAGTGTGCAGATATTGTTGGCTTGGCAGTTCTTCTCTCAACTATTCAATTTTCCCTGGTCTTATACCCCCAAAGCATTAGATTGTGTCATTGGTTTTTTAAGATTGTCAATATACTAAATTCAAACTGGATTGGAGTTTGGTATTTTTTGGGATATAATTTAAACTGATTAACCTAATTCAAATCTGTTTTGTCGTTTCTGGGCAACCCGCTAATTTAGCTTTCAACCAAGTATTTTGTTTAGAACACTTGGTGCTGTCAGGTAGCTCTACCAGCTTTTAACTCCCCTAAAGGTACAGTACACCCACATCTTCAGAACAATCTATAAAAATTGATAAGAGTCTTTACGTTCATGCTAAATTTCCTTAGCCTCCTGAGGAAGTAGAAGCTTTGTTGTGTCCTCTTGACTGTTGCATCAATGTGGGTGGACCAGGAAAAATTGTTGGTGATTGTCATTTGTGGAAAGTTAAACTCCATTTTGTAGATAGGGGCGTGGTCTCAAGCTTGCTTCCTGAAGTCAGTGATTCCTGAAGAATCTAGCCACAAAAAGACATGACCCTCTCTCACTAGTATCCTCACATACAGATGAGAAAGGCACCACTTCGACTGGGACAATACATCCATCCTAGGACAAGCCAAACAAAGACACGCACGAGAACTCCTAGAAGCATAGCATTCCAACCGGAACTCTATCAACAAACACATCAAGTTAGACCCCATCTACCACCCCCCTGAGAAAAGGAACAGGGAGTGACTTCACCACAGGAAATAACATCGCCACAGGAAATGACATCACCAACCCAAAGAAACCCAAACATTTAAATAGAAAACAGGAATTTTAAGCATTGCTTCGCCTGAGGTCCACTGAAGATGTTACCTAGTAAGATAACAAAACGTCTGGAAATGAACCTTTCAGCTCAGCAAGCAAACCTACATCCAAAACCTCAACCTGAGCTACAAATCTTCTCGCTAATTCCTGAAGGGTTACACCCAAAACATTGACTCCACCTCTTGATACTGCCTGGCTTCCTGTGTTCTTCCAGCCTCCTGCTTATCTACCTTGGATTCCAGCATCTGCAGTTTTGTTGTCTCTTCCCAAAGTCAATAACAGCTCTTTAGGTTTGCTGACATTGAGGAGAGATTGTTATCTTTACAACACACCACCAAGTACTCTATCTCTTTCCTGTGTTCTGTCTAACCATTGTTTGAGATCCAACCAACAATGGTGTTTTAGATTAGATTAGATTAGATTACTTACAGGGTGGAAACAGGTCCTTCAGCCCAACGAGTCCACACCGACCCGCCGAAGCGTAACCCACCCAGACCCATTCCCTTACATTTACCCCTTCACCTAATACTACGGGCAATTTAGCATGGCCAATTCACCTAACCTGCACATTTTTTGGATTGTGGGAGGAAACCGGAGCACCTGGAGGAAACCCACGCAGACACAGGGAGAATGTGCAAACTCCACATAGAGAGTCACCTGAGGCAGGAATTGAACCCGAGTCTCTGGCGATGTGAGGCAACAGTGCTAACCACTGTGCCACCGTGCCGCCGTGTTGTCGTCAAAGAACTTGTAGATGGAGTTAGGATGAAATTTGGCCACACAGCCATGGGAATATAGTAAGGGGCTGAATGTGCAGCCTTGCGGAGCACCAGTGTTGAGGATTGTCATGGAGGAGGTGCTATTGCCCATTCTCACTGATTTCAGTGGGTCAGGAAATTGAGAATCCAGTTGCAAAGAGCAGAGCAGAGATCCAGGTCTCAGATATTTGAGAGTAGTTTGATTGGTAATATATTGCTGAAGGTGGAGCTGTAGTTAATGAACAGAAACCTGATATGGTTAAGGGGAATATTCCACATTTGCCTGAATGGGTGCAGCTCTAACAACACTCAAGAAGCTTGACAGCATCCAGGACAAAGCAGATGCTTGACTGGTATTACATCTACAAACATCCACACCCTCCACCACTGATGCTCAGTAGCAGCAATGTGTTCTATCTATAAGATGTACTGCAGCAATTCATCAACATCCTTAGATATAATCTTCCAAACACAAGGCCACTTCCATCGAGAAGGATAAGGGCAGAAGATACATGGGAACTTCACCAACTACAAGATCTCCTCTAAGCCACTCATCATTCCTGACTTGAAAATATATCATGGTCACTGGATCAAAATTCTGGAATTCCCACCCTAATGGTATTTTGAGTCAACCCACAGCAATGGACTATAGTGGTTCAAAAAGGCAGCTCACCACCATCTTCTCAAAGGCAACTACGGATGAGCAATAAATGCTGGGCAGCCAGCAATGCCCACATCCCACAAATGAATGCGAAGAAAATTTTCCTGTAAAGCTGTTAAATGTCCAAGTATTGCCCACATATTTGCATGTTTACTTTCTGGATCCTTTTTAGCATTTTGTTGAAGTGTATTTGTTTGTTTGTTATATTTTTAATTGATATTTCCTGCATTTCTTCATCCTTTGACTTTTTTTTCTCATGATCCAAATTGAAGAGCTTACAAGTAATTTTAAGTTGCTTAAAGCGCTCCATGGGCATTATGTCATGAATTCTACTTTGATCAATTGGAGATCAGAAGGTTCCATTTTTTATGAAGTAAACAGCACACCCTTCTATTGTATTGGCACTATTTCGGTCCATGCATCTTCCCTAAGTTTCTTGGACATATCAAAGAGAAGAAGTCTTTGCCACCTATATTTCACCCTTATTTTGGTGATGTCTTTCTGTAGCATTGGCCTTGATCTTGTAGTACCAACTTATTGTTTTAGCATAAAGGTAATCACAAATGTTTGGAATTATATATGCAGTGATGCATATATACCCAATCTGCAGACTAACTTAGATGAGGTAATTTAAGGTCTTGTTATATGGCCACACAAAAACATACAGTGTAAAAGCGTGATTTGGGCAATAATAAATTCCAAAACAGTTGACATAAGCTAATCCTGGCCATTATAGCTGCTATATGATGTTGTTGGTGAATATAATGCCATACGTCTTAAGGTGCATTATCTTCTGCTTCTGTTTTCAGGTCTTGCAGCTATTGGCTGGAGACCACCTGCTGAAGGATATACTGCACTCTCTAATGCAAGGGTCTTAAGTAATGAAAGAGAAAAGCCTGCATTTACTCACTTAATGCAGAATGTAGAGGCTGGGTGCTGTACTACCCTATTACATGCCCACAAATACTGTTTCATTTCCATACTCTCAGGTTCCTTCCAGACAGAGTGCTAAGCATTTTCAAATCGTGTAGGGTAAAAATCATCCCAATTAACTCTGTAAACAAACATATGAATAGAGCAATGGTTGACACCCATGTTCTCTTTTTTAGTGCCATCCAAGTGGCTGCATGGCGGATCTTTTAATTCAAATGTCTATGATTATGGTGTTGAAACAATTGCTGAGCACCACTATGGAGTATACTATTCCGTAAGTTTAACTTCATCAGCAGTAAACTTGTTTGTATCACACAAGCCAAAATGTATGACATACAAGATAACACTTTGCTCAAATTGAATCTGTTAAGTCATACAGTCATAGAGTCTTAGAGATACACAGCATGGAAACAGACCCTTTGGTCCACCTCATCCATGCCGACCTCATATCCTAAACTAATCTAGTCCCATCTGCCAACACTTGGTCCATATCCCTCTAAATCCTTACTATTCATGTACCCATCCAGATGCCTTTAAAATGTAAATTTACCAGCCTCCACCACTTCGTCTGGCAGCTCATTCCAAACATGCACTACCCTCTGTGTGTAAAAGTTGCCCCTTAGGTCCCTTTTAAATTCTTCCCCTCTCACCCTAAACCTATGCCGTCTAGTTCTGGACTCCCCCACCCCAGGGAAAATACTTTGTTTGTTCACCCTATCCATGCCCCTCATGATTTTATAAACCTCTATAAGGTCACCCCTCAGCCTCCGATGCTCCAGGGAAACTAGACCCAGCCTATTTAGCCTCTCCCTATAGCTCAAACCCTCCAACCCTGGCAACATCCTTGTAAATCTCTTTTGTACCCTTTCAAGTTTCACAACATCCTTCCTATAGGAGCCCTGGCATAATATACTACTAAGGACACCATTTTACAGCTATTAAACATAGAGTCATAGAGATGTACAGCATTGAAACAGACCCTTCAGTCCACCTGTCCAACCCAACTAGATATCCCAGCCCAATCTAGTCCTACCTGTCAGCACCCGGTCTATATCCCTCCAAACCCTTCCTAATCATATACCCATCCAAATGCCTCTTAAATGTTGCAATTGTACCAGCCTCCACCGGATCCTCTGGCAGCTCATTCCATACACATACCACCCTCTGCGTGAAAAAGTTGCCCCTTAGGTCTCTTTTATTTCTTTCCCCTCTCACCCTAAACCTATGCCCTCTAGTTCTGGACTCCCCAACCCCAGGGAAAAGACTTTGTCTGTTTATCCTATCCATGCCCCTCATAATTTTGTAAACCTCTATAAGGTCACACCTCAGCCTCCGACGGTCCAGGGAAAACAGCCCCAGCCTGTTCAGCCTCTCCCTATAGCTCAACCCTTCAACCCTGGCAACATCCTTGTAAATCTTTTCTGAACCCTTTCAAGTTTCACAACATCTTTCCGATAGGAAGGAGACCAGAATTGCACGCAATATTCCAACAGTGGCCCACCAATTTCCTGTACAGCCGCAACATGAACTCCCAACTCCTTTACTCAATAGTCTGACCAATAAAGGAAAGCATACCAAATGCCTTCTTCACTCTTTGGTACCATTTAGACACAAGATCATTTTGTGGCACCCTTAGCCACCAAAGGTTCATTAATTTGTTAGGTTGTATTATGCTATATACAATCAACAGCATTCTGTATTTAGTTTAAACTATAAATGCTTCCCCCTGATTTGAATAACTTCTGCAAATTTCAACCAAAACTTTATGCTGGTGAAAAAAATTTGTAGCCTCTTACAAAGAGGAAAAAAATGAGAAGACATGGGTAAGCAGCAGAATTAGTAAGCCACTTTGAATAGAAAGATTAACATGAAGGTTTTATGGTGCAGACCATAACATTCATAGTACCTTTTTTTTAAGCTTAACAGATACCATTTTGCTTCCAAACTAGTATCTATGATATAGACATGTACTTCTGGTGTATGTAAATATATGCAAACATTTATCGAAGTCACGGAGATTATACAGATACAGCAGATCATGATGACAAACAGCATGTAATGCTAATTTGACATCACTAATGCCATTCTAGAGTTTCATATTTTATAAACTACCCTTTAGATATTTTCCTAATCAACTTGTTCAGAAATACTATTGCTCTCCTCTGAAGCAGGTAGAACTTGAACTGAAGCCAGTGGTAAGGATATTACCACTGCACCGTAAGGTACCCGAGATATTTTCTAATCATTCTGTTCAGAGCTGGTATTACACACCTCTGGAGCAGGTGGATCTTGAACCTGGGCCTCCTAGACCAGGCACTGGCACATTATCTATTCTACCTCTCTATGTTAACCTTACAAAGCTGAACATCTTTTTAGCAGCAGGAAAGACCCCTTGTGTAAGGGGATCATCAATTACATTTAGGCTAGTTGTTTAATTTTATTAGTTAAATCTGTATTTGTAGCAATATTTGGTTGTTTGCAGAGTTGTTTAAAATTACTAGTCTACATGGAGCATTGGGGTAAGTGCTGAAGTGCTAATGTGACAAGTAATTAAATGGGTGATTGGGTTAATTGACTAATTCATTGGTTGGGTAGACACAAAAACAGCAGTGGAGCTATCTTGTGGCACAGTAGTAGTGTCCCAGCTTCAAGTTCCATCTATTCCTGAGGTGTGTAGTGATATCTCTGAACAGATTGATTAGAAAAATACGTTAAATAAAATATCTATAAAAATTTAAAATGGAGCACTTTATTTTAATGTAATCTCCTCCCTCTCTTCCTACCCCCTCCTAGTAATGTCCTTGTTACACTGTCTGTTAGGTAGTGCTTATACATTGTTAATTTAATGAGATTTGATGGCACTTTAATAATAAAAAGTTAATAAAAGAGGAGGAGGTGGGACTTATTTGTGAAACAAGTTATAAGACTGAGCAAGGAGCCCTCTTGTGGTGCACTGCTAATATCCCTACCCCTGGAGACCTGGGTTAAAATTCCACCTACTCCAAAAGTATGTAATAACATTTCTGGACAGATTGATTAGAAAAATAGGTTTTAAAAATTATAGGACTGAGCAGTTAATAAACTCAATCCACAAAAAAGTATCATGAGGCAGAATCTTTTGGCTAAATTTAAGTTTAGTTAATTTTTTTTAGAGAGTTTCATACTGCGAGACCCAGTGAGTCCTCTTGCTATATCTTACCAAATTCACCTCATTAACTGCCTCCCTTTCGCTTATAGTGTCTCTCTAGTCCGACTTCTGCTCCATCTTATTATGACATCCTTCCTACAACAATTCACCACTCAGTGTATATCTGCCACAAGAGTGGCATCCCTTGCAGCCGTCTTTCAAACATCGCCTTGCAGCTGGACAAGTGTTGAAATTTAGCATTGCCTTTCACCAGCAACGTCATTGCACTGCAGCCACACTACCAATTGCATATAGGCAACATGGCTGACAGTCCCTCACATGTACAATTCATTCTCTCACCCTAGATGCTGTTTAACCATCGTGCCATACAATTTTCCTTTCCTTAGCTACAGTCTGTCTGTTACCTTCTAAATCAGTGTGACCCTGTCCCCATTAATCCTGCATCTTGCCATTGGCTAGTATGGAAATATCAATTACAGGCATGAAATTAGCCAAATATAAACACAAACACTTGTGTGGGAATTGAACCCATGCTGTCAGCATCACACACCAACTGAGCTAAACTGACCCCCACAATAAATAATAAAGAGAAAAGAGTAATGGTGGAAAAGATAATGAACAATTTGATAGGAACTGGACGAGGGAAATGCATAATTTCCAACTGACAGTGAAGGGGTTCTATGGCAATGATGAATTTGAGGATTCTAGTGACAATATGAATATTGTATAATGGATATGGTAGTAGAAATCCCTTGAGCGAGAGACTATGGGAAAGAAATTACATTGTAAGAGGTGAGATGCTTTATGGACCAACAAAATGAAAAGTAACATCTGACTGGCACATGCAGTCAATGCAAATTATTAGAGGCTATAATCTAAGTAAATTTTTCTTTGTCCAAACATTTTTTCAGTAATGAGTGATTAACCCTGGCTTCAGAAGGGATTACAATTAGCTTCACTTTTTGTGAGAACTTAAATGCCTTGCATGCAGGACAGAAGAGCATTCATTAAGGTTAAATTTTCAGAGAAAATTTGGTGAGCCTTAAGGCACAATATAAAGCTACCGTAAATAAATTTTAAACCTGGACTCATGATATCTCACAAAAATCAGAAAGAATGGAAATGTCCAGGTAAGATTGTAGATAGTGATATAAAAACAGTAATTTTATAGCAACCAAAGTGACAGTATGAATTCCCAAAATTAATTGTCACTGATAACACACTCAAGAAACTGAACAAGTCATTCAAGGTGATGAGTTAGTACACACTTTGCATATGCATATGTTGGACAGTCTTGAGGACCAAATAAACGCCTATGAAGAGTTGACTAAATATGAACAAAGTGACACGGAGCATTTGCTTTTTCTATTTGCCCCAGAAGTCAATAACCAAAAATTGTTACCAATGTAATGTACATGCAAGAGGGAATTAGTGAATGGAGGAATATCACCATTAGGGATAGTAGGGAAAAGTATCAGCACATAGAAACATTAGCGAAATGTGCAAAATGAGTGAAGTGACATAAGATCCATGGATGGGCAAAATGAGATAGAGATGTGGAAGGCCTAAAGAATTCAGTCGGAATTTTAAACTGGATGTTAAAGTGAGTGTAGCCCTAGGAAAACATCTCAAACTTGTGAAAATAATTTTGATTATTGGAGCAGGAGCTATTCTAGTAGTGGCCCAGAATTAAGTAGGAGGGTAATTAAGAACATAGAACATAAGAACCAGGAGCAAGAGTAGGCCATCTGGCCCTTTGAGCCTGCTCCGTCATTCAGTAAGATCATGGCTGATCTTTTTGTGGATTCAGCTCCACTTACCTGCCTTCTCACCGTATACCTTAATTACTTTATTATTGAAAAAAAATCTATCTTAGCTTTAAAATCATTTACTGAAGTAGCTTCAACTACTACACTGGGCACCGAATTCCATAGATTTACAACTCTCTGGATGAAGACATTCCTTCTCAATTCAGTCCTAAATCTGCTCCCTCTAATTTTGAGGCTATGCCCTCTTGTCCTGGTTTCACCTGCCAGTGGAAACATCCTCTCTACTTCTATCTTACCTATTCCCTTCATAATTTTATATGTTTCTAAAAGATTCCCCCTCTCATTCTTCTAAATTCTATAATCCCAGTCTACTCAGTCTCTCCTCATAAGCCAACCCCCTCAACTCTGGAATCAGCCTAGTGAACCTCCTCTGCACCCCCTCTAGTGCCGGTGTATCCTTTCTCAAGTAAGAAGACCAAAACTGCATGCAGTAATCCAGGTGTGACCTCACCAGCACCCTGTACAGCTGCAATATTACCTCCTTGCTTATAAACTCAATCCCTTTAGCAATGAAGGATAACTACTTGTTGTTAATTACTTGTTGTATCTGCAGACCAACCCTCTGTGATTCATGCACAAGGACATCCAGGTCCCTTTGCATAGCGGCATGCTGCAACTTTTCACCATTCAAGTAATAATCCCTTTTACTGTTACTCCTACCAAAATGGCAGACTTCACATTTATTAACATTATATTCCATCTGCCAGATCTTTGCCCACTCATTTAAAGTATCTATGTTCCTCTGCAAAGCTTTACAGCCTTCTGCACACTTTGCTCTGCCACGCATCTTAGTGTCATCTGCAAACTTTGACACACTCCACATGGTCCCCAACTCTAAATCATCTATATAAGTTGCGAATAATTGCGGTCCAAACTGATCCACAAGGTACATCACTAGTTACTGATTGCCAACCAGAATAGCACACATTTATCCCCACTGTTTGCTTCCTGTTAGTCAACCAATCCTCTATCCATGCTAAAACATTGCCCTTAACACCACGCAACTTTATCTTATGCAGCAGCCTCTGTGCAGCACCTTGTTGAAGGCCTTTTGAAAATCTAAGTACACCACATGCATTGGGTCCTGGTTGTCCACCTTGCTCATAATGTCTTCATAGAATTCCAAAAGATTAGTAAAGCATGACCTGCCCTTCATGAACCCAGACTGCCTTTGCCCAACAAGACAGTTTCTATTTTGATGCCCTGCTCGATAATAGTATCTTCCCCACTACAGAAGTTAAGCTAACAAGTCTATAATTCCCCATCATTTGTCTATCTCCCTTTTTAAACAGTGGTGTCACATTTGCTGTTTTCCAATCTGCTAGAACATTCCAAGTCCAGTGAATTTTGGAAAATTATCACAAGTGCACTTGCTATTTCTCCTGCCATCTCTTTTAGTACCCTGGGATGCATTCCATCTGGGCCAGGAGACTTGTTTATCCTTAACTCCATTAGCTTGCCCAACACTACCTCTTCTGTAATAATGATTGTTTCCAGTTACCTTCGTCTCTTTGTCAATTGCTGGCATGTTATTAGCGTCCTCCACTGTGAAGACCAACACAAAACACCTGTTCAATGCCTCAGCCATTTCATAATATCCCATTACTAAATGCCCTTTCTCATTCTGTAAAGGACCAACATTTACATTAGCGTATCTTTTTCGTTTTATATTATTATAGAAAGTTTTGCTATCTGTTTTTATATTCTGTGCCAATATTTTCTCATGTTCTATCTTACATTTCTTTATAGCTCTTTTCGTGGATTTCTGTTGACCTTTAAAGATTTTCCAATCTTCAAGTTTCCTGCTGTTTTTGGCCACTTTGTATACCTTCCCTTTCAATTTGATAGGGATTTGGCCTCCTTTTTTCCTTAGACACCCATGGCAGATTACCTCTTTTCTGACAGTCCTTCCTTTTCACTGGAATATGCTTTCGTTGAGCACTTTGAAAAATTGCTTATTAAGTTCTCCACTGCTCGTCAACTGTCCCACCATAAAATCTTTGTTTCCAGTCTACTTTAGCGAAGTCCTCCCTCATCCTATTGTGGTCTCCCTTGTTTAAGTGCAGGACCCCGGTATTGGATTTTAATTTCACACTCTCCATATTTATTCTTAATTCAACAATACTGTGGTCACTGCTTCCAAGAGGATCCCTAACTATGAGGTCAATTAATTATAAGGTTGCAGATTAATAGGAACAAGGATAATGGAATAAGCTGTGAATAGTATGAGAAGTAGAAGTGCTTGTGATCAAAATATTTTAGTGGCTACAAAAAAAAGAAGATGAATTAATAAATAATGCATATCAAAAAGAGTTGGAGAGCTGAAATTTGATGCATATACGTACCAGATACAGCCGACCTTTACATAAGAAGTGCTCCCTGTTGGGATATGTAAGACCAAAGCCAAACTAGTGACGAAGGGTTTCAAAGACAAACTTGGTTGTAAAGCTGTTCAAATGGATTCCATTGCTGCAGGATGCTATAGTATTTTTTAGTTAGGTTTACCTTGCTTAACATAGGCTGTTTTCAAACGGAAGTAGACCCACTAATGTCCAAATGGTATCACAAAGAGAAACTTCATGATGCAATTTCAAGGGATAGTTCTGTGGAATTTGAAGCATGTGTGATAAATAAAGGGGTTCATGATTGGAGGTCACCTAGAGTTAGGTAATAAGCAGTATAGGTCAGGAATGACTTTTTATTGTTAGTCTTCCTTGGAAAGTTTTAATTTCATCCTGATAAATTGGGTCAGATCGTCGCAGATAGATGACTTCATAGCCAGGGAGCAAACTCAAATTAAGATGCTTGATAAAACAGTTGAACTGTTTGAGTACTGAAAAGCTGAACTTGCATTGTAATGTTTTGTTATTCAAGAGCATTGAGTATAGGAGTTGGGAGGTCATGTTGCAGCTATACAGGACATTGGTTAGGCCACTTTTGGAATATTGCATGCAGTTCTGGTCTCCTTCCTATCGGAAGGATGTTGTGAAACTTGAAAGGGTTCAGAAAAGATTTACAAGAATGTTGCCAGGGTTAGAGGATTTGAGCTATAGAGAAAGGCTGATTAGGCTGGGACTGTTTTCCCTGGAGCGTTGGAGGCTGAGGGGTGACCTCATAGAGATTTATAAAATCATGAGGGGCATGGATGGGATAAATACACAAAGTCTTTTCCCTGGGGTGGGAGTGTCCAGAACTAGACGGCGTAGGTTTAGAGTGAGAGGGGATCAATATAAAAGGGACCTATGAGGCAACCTTTTCATGCATATATGTTGGAATAAGCTGCCAGAGGAAGTGGTGGAGGCTGAAATATTACAGCATTTAAAAGGCATCTGGATGGGTATATGAATGGGAAGGATTTAGAGGTATATGGGCCCAAGTGTTGGCGAATGGGACTAGATTAGTTTGGGATATCCGATCGGCATGGACGAGCTGGACTGAAGGATCTGTTTCTGTGGTGTACATCTTTATGACTCTATGCACTAGATACATATCCCTTTGCATTTTAGATCACTGCAGCTCTCAAAAGTGAGATAAAATGCTTATATTTATTCTTCCTGCCAAAATCAACAATTTCCTATTTTCCTACATTGTTCAAGTCTTTACCTATTCACTTACTAATGTATATCCTGAATATTGCTGCTAAAACATTTTAATGATGCTTTTTGTCTTGCACAAATCAAGACATTTTGCAAGAGTACCAATTCAAGGGGAAATCAACACTTATACTGCACAAGGGATGCTGATTATTGGCTTAAGACAATTTGGAGCTGCTCATTTCATGCTCTACAAAATTTTCTGGGAGTTGCCCTGTTTCTCTAGCATTTCCTGGTGTATGCCTGTGTACTACCTTCAGTAGGCAGGACCCTCTAAGTTTGTATCTATGTCAGAACTAGCATGCAGTCTCACCCTATTGCAAAGTGGCATGTTTGATACCCTCTTTCCTGTGCACCGATGGCTGATGAGTCATTATGCAAATATCTTCCTCTAACTCTCACTGAGAGTCTGTGAGCATAAAGTGATTGAGGTAAGTGTACTATACGTCATAACTAGAGGAATGAATGGGAGTGTTGTGAAGACTATCGGTGTTATAATTAATGTGGCTCTAAGTAGCAACGATAAGGACATACTTTCAACTGTTTTTATCTGAACTCTTTTTGAAAATAATATCTTTTCTCTGTCATTGCAGCCGAGTCCTTGGTATACTGCTTTTGACATTGAGACACCTGTTAAGCTTTTCCAACTTTTTCCTAAATGTATATTCAGGAAGGCTTTGTGTTCCATGGAAACAAATTGATGTCTCCTTTCTCCTCTGCTGCCTACACCAAGGTCTCCAGTGCAGCATCAGATAATTTTGCTGTCAGCTCATTTCCTTCTTCAGCCAATTGCCCTTGGATTTTCAGCCAGAGTATATCTTTTTATGAGGTGCTGGCTGTTTTAAGTAGAACTACATTTGCCTAATATTGCTAACAATCTCAATAAGTATGCAGCCAATGAATAATGTGGGAAAAATCAGCACTATATTTGTCTGATTAAAATTTTTAGGTAGCATGAACATTACATGCTGGCTACTTTAATCTTACCCTTAAACAAAAACAATATGTGCTCGATCCATTACACAAAAATATCTGAATGAAATCTGATTTCTAGGCAATACTACTGTATGATATACATGTACTGTACTTAGAATTCATATTTTGATGTTATATGTTAAGTCCATCCTTATTTAACTTAATTATCCTTGGTGTACATTACAGAATCTTGAAGTTTAAGTGGAGGAAGAAATCAATGCGCTCAACAAAGAAAGTTGAGGACGTAACTAAACACTGGATCAAAAATTACAGTTTAAATGAATTCAACTCTTACTCATTTTTCAATGAGTTTTTAGAAATGGGTAAGTCCATTACTCTCAAACCTAATCCCTCTTTCACTGTACTATATGCCCAACCTAAATGCTTATCGTATTGTACTGTAACGTTAACTCTAATGATTTGGAGATGTCGGTGTTGGACTGGGGTGTACAAAGTTAAAAAGCTTCCAGTTAAACCTGTTGGACTATAACCTGGTGTTGTGTGATTTTTAACTTTGTTAACTCTAACAGTTGTTTCCTCAAGTGTTTAAAACTTGTTTTTAATATTTGCCTTCTTGAAGGAAAGAGGACAGCTTCTCAGTAGCACTTTTTAGATGTTGCAAATCTCCTGAACTTCTTTGTGCTTAATTATTATTTTGAATTGTTAGGAAATTTTATATAGTCCAAGAGCAGGAAACTGGATAAGCAAAATGACTTAATATGGTGGAAAAGTGAAATTTCCATTTCCCATCAGTAGATTGAGGTAGAGCAATAAAGTTATCAATGTGTTTTTGGAGTGTTGAACAATATGCCAGGCTGTGGCTGCTAATGATTTCACGTACTATAAATGCTTATTTACAGAAAAATGACTTTTTAATTATGTCCTACCTTAAAGATAAAGTCAGTGGAGCATGAGGATCCCATGGCATGTTGTTCAGAATTATTTACAAGTAGTATGCATCTGCCAGCTTTCTGCAGTTATGTGTATTACCTATCGTTTTCCTTAGTTAACACCAGTTGGTACAAGGGAGGACCACAGGCAAATGAAACTTTGCATCAAAACTCAGCTCAACAAGGGCGAATTGATGGTGAGATGATTTTGGATTAGGTCGGGGAATGGAGGTATGGAAGTGGGATCCAGTAAATGATAGAGGGTCGGATGAGGAATGAGGAGGAGAAAAGTGGGGTGGGCCTGGTGCACTGGGTGTGGTGGAGACAATCAGTCAAGATAAAAATGAGAAAATTACATGGATGAGTCAGTACTGTCCAAATATGTCTTCATCTCAGGATGGTCAGGTAGAAAATTTACAGAGGTTGAAGTTCACCGATGTCATTTCACTTATTCCATGAATGATTTTAGGTAATATCCTTTAAAATTGAAGGAAGGAACAGTTGTGGCTGCAGGTCAGCCATATTTCAGAGAGTGATAAGGACAATACTGAACCCTAACATGATCATTTAATAAAGACTAAACAAAAAAGACAACAGATGGAGTCTTCCAGTCCCTGCATAACAAGGGCAGTGAGAAAGTTGAGAAAATAACATAGATAACCAGTGAGGATTTTCTCAATGTTGAATGAAACATTTTCCAACCAAGTGTTGAGTGACAATATGAGATTCTTGCTAGTGAGCAGGGAAAGGCCTATTTGTGTGTATTCAAGTCCAAGATGGCTCTGAAAGAGCAGGGCTGCATCCGAGCTCCTAGCCTGAGGCTCGTCGACTTTCATCTGCTTTCTTTATTTTTTCTTTTTACTTTTGCTCTCTTTTTTCCCCTCTTTGGAGGTCTTTTCTGCTTCCTCGGTAGGGTGAGAATGAGCCTCCCAAGCATGTACAGTAGCGGCAGCAGGAGTTGGCTCTTCAGGAAGTGCGAACCCAGCATGGAGGAAAAGAGTGAGCTCTCAGAGAGTTTGCGACAGCAGCAAGTTGGGCCCAGCAGCGAGAGATGGTGTCGGAGCATGGCAACTTCAACATTGGTGGGCCCAGTGGATCACTTGAGACAGTAGCAATGGCACCAATTTTCAAGATGGCAGCAATAGCAGCTTGGCCTCTGTGGTCGGCAGAGAAGGCAGCAGGGTGGCCTCTGCAGCTGATGTCAGTCAGCTGTGGCAAAGCGGTGAGCCCAAATTAGTACTCCTGGTAAATTGATGGGAGCACCAGTTGCATTGGCAGCATGGTAGGCCCAGTATGATGCTCCTGGTGAGGGACCGGTGGTGGTCCCAAAGTCAGACTTCTGGAACGGACTGTGATGTGGGGGGAGTTGGTGGACAAGGAATCTCCTGATGTTGAGTGGAGCAAGGGAGGAGGAACTCTGTTTTTAGCTGTATCTTAATATCCTCTGCAACTTAAAATAGGGCTGGCATGTGCCGACGTATTACATTTTTCACTATTTATTTGTTAAATACAAGTGGCAATAAATCATTCAATTCAATTAACATCTCATTATTATTTAATCTCATCTCATTATAATACCATTTCCCTATGCATCCTCCAGATACAAACTAGCTGTGGACAATTTCTGACATGAAAGTCAGGACAGTTACCTGGTAACTAGATTGCTGCTTGTTCCTATAGACCTCTCTGTTGGAGATCTAGCACCGACATCTCAGGGCATGCTTGAAGGGCAACAGCTAAAAATACACCAGGCCAATGGGTGTTAGCATCTCACATGTGCCAACATTAAGACACCTCATGACACATCTCTCGTTCATTTTCAGTACGTCGTAGAAGCATAGAGTTCTGCAGCACAAAAAAGCCCTTTGGCCCATCGAGTCTACTCATTCAGGGCAGGTGACCTATTTGCACTAAAAGATTGATTATCACAAAGTCAATGTAATAACAAAGATAAAATCCTTTCAGATTCCAAGACTCAACTACTGCCTTAAAGAAATTGAACATGCACAATTCATTACCAAAATTGACTTGTAAAGCGATATAGCAAGTTGTTAGAACTAACAAAGTTTAGACCATCAGAATTGTGAAAGATTCATGCCTGCAGAGTTAGAAAAAAATAATAAAATTGTTTCCACAGTTCAAAAAAACAAAAATAGGGAAAGTCAGTGAAGTAAAAATTTTTATAAAACTGAAATATATGTGAGAGATGAGTAATCTCTGGGATTAAGTTACTTTAATAGATGATATTTGGAAATAGATTGAAATTCTTGTGTTAAGGTGTTTCTAACGGCCTACGTGTACAGCTTTGTTTGTTTATTTCTTCATTTGGGAGAAGTTCTCCAGTTCTGAAGAAGGGTCACTAAACCTGAAACATTACTTCTGGTTTATCTGCACAGATGCTGTCAGACCAGCTGAGATTGTCCAGCAATTTCTGTTTTTGTTTCTGATTTCCAGCATCCACAGTTCTTTTGTTTATACTACCATAACAGCTTATGAATTTAAACTTAGTTCAATAAATCTTGAACTTAAGAAAGAAGTATTATAGGTAATGGCAATCATGAAAATGGCAATCATAGTTATTTTTAAAAAAAGATTTCTCTAAAACCCTTTAGGAAAGAAAATGTGAATCCTAGTACTGAAGATGATTCTACCAGATGCAAAACGTTAACTCCGCTTCTCTCTCCACAGATGCTAGCCCTGCTGAGTTTCTCCAGCATTCTCTGTGTTCCAGCATCTACAGTATTTTGCTTTTATTAAGGAAGGAAATCTATCATCCTTACACAGTCTGGCCTATATTTCACTCTAAATCTGCAGCAAAATGGTTGTCTCTTAACTGCTGTCTGAACTGGCCTACTCAATAATTCAGGGAAATAGTTCACCATCACCTTCTCATGGACACGAAATGGTGGCTTGCTCGTAGCACCCCATGCACAAATTACTAAAAGGTTATACGTGTTCTAAAATGGTGAGGAAAAGACACAGTGCTGTATTAAAGGAGAGACTGTCCCGAAAAAAAGTTAACTTCTAACATCAATTAACTGTGCATGAGGTGCTGGTGTTGACATTCATTGCCACTGCCACTACCCTTTCCACTGGTTTTGAATTATGCCTTTCACTTGATCCTTCCAGATATGGTATATAGATGGGTGCTTCTTTTCTGAATAGCAATTAAGTTCAACACAAGGATCTTTAGGTTTGTTTGTTAGCAGCAATCTGAAAGATAGTGATGGACTATACTTTGAAGAAGGTCACAGGACCCGAAACATTTACTCTGACATCTCTCCACAGATGCTGCCAGACCCGCTGAGTTTATCCAGCGATTTATGTTTTTGTCTCTGATTTCCAACATTCACAGTTCTTTCAGTGTTATGTTTTGGGTACCTGGGTTTGAATGCATTTGAAATTAATAAAAATCTGGAATTATGAATTTTTCGATGACTATTGCGAGAGAGGAAGTAACAATTTTGTTCAATAGTATATTTTAGGGAAGTAAACTGAAACCCATACTAGGTCTGGCCTACATGTGATTTCAGACTCATAGCAATGTGGTTGACCCTTAATAACCCTCTGAGCAATTAGGGATTAGGAGTAAGTTCTGGGATAGCCAATGATGCCTACAACCTGTGAATTAATAAAAGCAGAATGCCTCCAACAGTGATCATCAGCGTTGTCGTTATTTGTCTTGATACATAGCTGTGATAACTCTGTAATCAATCTCTTTTCTTTTTCAGCAATTCAGTATGGTTTTACCACAATATTTGTCGCAGCGTTCCCCTTGGCTCCATTACTTGCATTTTTAAATAACCTATTTGAAATTCGATTGGATGCTAAAAAAATGATTTGGCTTCTCAGGCGACCGATACCACGAAAAGCAAAAGATATTGGTAAGATATAACCAATGCGATTTATTTGGCTGTGTGGTACTCACTGTATGTGTTATGTGTAATTTTGACAAAGCAGAGTTTGATCTGTATTAGGTGAGATCACAGAAAACTTCTATATTCTACCTTACAAACTATTAATGCGCAATTTGCTCGATTGTTGGTGCTCGATAGTACATGCTACTCAACTCCCATTATTTAAGCAGCTTCACTTAGCTGGCCAGAAGTACATCCATCTGAAATTGATTGGCAGATGCTGGAGATTAGAGTCAACAGTGTGGGGCTGAAAAAGCACAGCAGGTTAGGCAGCATCCGAGGAGCAGGGAAATCAACATTCCAGGCAAAAGCCCTTCATCGAGAATGAGGGGCTTTTGCCCAAAACATTGATTTTCCTGCTCCTTGGATGCTGTCTGACCTGCTGTGCTTTTTCTAGCACCACATTCTCGACTGTTTTTCAAATATGCAGATCAGTGGTTAATAGATTAAAATAATACCACAGATGATTCGGTGATGGTTAAAAAAAAAGTTCAGTTGTGTGTCAGAGCACTTCTGGATATACAGAAAAAAGAAAAAAATGCAGATCAGTGTATGGTAATGATGTGAAGGTAATGTGAAGAAAATCCAGGGCCAGTAGAAGTGCAAATCGGAAAATTACAGACAGTAGAAATCTGCTAAGTGTTCAAAACTTTTCTGTTTTATTTTTTGAGGAAGTCAAGACAGGTAGATTTTCTTTAACTTAATAGTCAAGTAACTTGTCAACACTTTAAATGATCTTTTTGAAACTATGCTTCCAACATAGACCTCACCAGTCATAAGTACATATTTGGAATTGAATGATGTGTGGATTTGGACGGAAAAGCATGGAGCTGGAGGCTGGAATTCTCAAAATATCAAAATGCCCTCTCAATGAGTATGAGTGCATGCTGGGAACATGTTTTATCACATTATTCCTTTGGGGTTCCAGCACCAACACACATTATCACTTGGACAAGTTACTGCAGGCATGTGAAATCAATGGAACAATAACTTAAATGAAGGAGACAGGAAAAATTAAGGAAGCAAACCTAGAAAAAGTTACTCAAACATTTTGAATTTTCATATTATGGCAATTAGAAAATTATGGATGACAGATATCTCTGTGTCTGTGTTTCAGGTATATGGTTGGACATTCTGGAAGTAATCGGTGTTCTTGCTATTATTGGAAATGGCTTGGTAATTTCCATCACATCAGATTTCATCCCTCGACAAGTGTACAAGTACGGTTATGGTTATTGTGCACATCAAAAAAAAAGCAACAGTGAGTGAGTACATTATGTGGATTAAAATGGTACAAAATATACAGTAAAATCTTGTTAGTGTTGTGGTGCAATTTGACAAACAACCAGGAGATTATGATTGTTTATTTACCCATATACACGAGAATCTAACCTTGAGCATTCTAAGACAGTACTCTTAAAAGCCGCAAGTGTTCATTCCTATTACATGCATTAAGTCACATGTACACACATTTACTCAACCCTAATTTTATCAACTTAAAAGCACATGTTAAATGAATGCCCCAGCATAAATTAATTAGTTCCTATGGTACATTCATCAATTATTGTTCTTATCATCAAAGATTTCTCATTACTCGCAGATGTCTAGGCTGCCTCCTGATTTCTATCACCCATTCCTGGTCTGACACTTCGCCCTAGTTTCATTTCTTACTCTGTCTAGAGAAAATCTGCTTATTTTCTGTTCTTCTCACCTCTGTTTATATCTTGGTATTCGCAAAATCCCCATTTTACCTAGCTTTTTAGAACCAGATTAATAAAGGGTGCAAACATGTTCCTGAAATAAGCAAGAATTATTATTTATTGAATAGTCAAATCCTTGAAAGACAAGCCTTTAGTCAAATCATTGATACGCTGAGACATTTGACTTTATGCCCCACTAAATGTATGGAAGAGGTGGTAGATGATGATAGTGTTGGTACAGCTAAGTGTAACACTTTCCTGTTTCCCTTCCTAGCACTGGCAAGTTTCATAAGGGAAGGGTAGAATCAACACTGAGAAACTGCCTAATTCCCAATCAGAGGATCATGTTGAGATGTTGGTGAAGTGCTTAGCTGCATGCTGATCACAGACAGACTAGGTGCATGAAAGTGGCAAAACAACAGGGGGACAGTCATGGCCCCCACAAGGCACTCAGTGCATACATAAAAGGGAGCACAGTTTACTTATGTGCTTAGCTATTAGCACACAGGTGGTATTAGATATGTACAAATTATAAGTATTGTGTTCCATATTTGCTCATACAATGCAAGAAGTCATCACCCTTCTAGCATCGCAGAAATAAAGCTTCCTTTAATTGGAAGGCATGGGCTTGAATTTACTTTGAGCTGCATTGAAAGCACTTCCATTGAAGATGCAACCTAGAGCAGATTCAATCTTACTGCCAATGAAGGATGCATAAATGTCCTAAGGTTTCACTGTCCCTGTGCAATGATCCTTATTTCCCTTAATAACTTTATTTTTCTTTTTCTCGTTTCTTTCTTTTGGGAGCTTTCCATCTCATATTTATTTTCCTTTTTTGGTCAATTCCAGATTAAACATTGTAACTGGTGTCTCCTATGTTGTGTTAATAATTTTCTGCAAAACTGGAATATCCACTCTAGTATGCATGCTTGATCAAAATATATGGACACACTGCCATATCCAAACACCAGGGCTTCCTCCTCAATCTCTTCAGTTGGATCCAAAGAAATGTAATTGATTCAAACGTTGTCTGGAAAAGTAACATAATTAGATATCTGTTCATTTTTGGGCTCTATTTGAGATATTTTATCAGGATTTACTCCCTTAGATTTCAAGTCTCCAAAGTATTCCAAAAACAATGAAGCTGCCACTTAAAAATTGAGAGCTTATACAGCTGGAGTTGTCAGTATTTACATTGAGTGTAAAGTTAGAATACGTGCACGGTTGGAGATGAAACAATTACCAGTGACCTACTCTGTTTGGCCCTATGTGATGCTTCTATGTTATGCTTCTTTTGTGGCCTTGTAAGCCACCTACTTACTTATTTCTGCTTGCAGATGAGAAGCAGGTGACAGTCATTCTTAAAAATGAAGGTGCCAAGTAAACATCTCTATTATTAGACCCTACTTCACAGTCCCTCAGACAAGCCCAGCAGACTAATAATGCCTTTTTAGAGTGGCACCTCATTCATTTTTTATCTGGCTATCTTGGTGTTTGGTTGGTGCTCTGGATGGCCGTTGGGGAGTCAAAGTTGGAGCACAACTGGATTCTGCTGCAAATATTTCTTGCTATCAGTGCCACTCACTAAGGCTACATAATACAGCCTGCCTTCTCTAAACATCATTGAGCGCTGCTGTATATGTCTGTGTCCTGTTTAGCAATCCTCTCAATGAGGAATACTTTTCTCAAAGCCCTTAGTTATGTTAGTGTGTACAAGTTGAATGGAATCCACCATTCTCAGCCTGCATTGCCTCAGGGCAATATGTCATGTGGGTATACATCAGTTACTAGGTAAAAACAATGACTGCGGATGCTGGAAACCAGATTCTGGATTAATGGTGCTGGAAGAGCACAGCAGTTCAGGCAGCATCTGAGGAGCAGTAAAATCGACATTTCGGGCAAAAGCAAGTAAAACCTCTTTTCATGCGAGTCCTACAACTCAGTTGAGCTCAGCTGAGCAAGGCTGCTCTGTCCTCTGAGATCTGAGATCACAGCTGCCACTATCACCTCCTTCTTACTGAATGCTAGTCTATCTGTAGGCTTGCAAGATAATCTAGTAAAAGATGCACTTGTAAGATGTGTTGTTTGTTCTGAGGTGGATACAGGACACTGGTGAGACCACAACTAAAGTACTGCACACATTTGTGATCGAAAGAATGATATTCTTGCATTAGAAGCACTTCATTGCAGAATCACTAAGCAATGCTGAAATGTTTTAATGCAGCACAATTTTTAGAATGCACTTGGATAGATAGGAGTGAAGGCACCCTCTTAATTCTACAAATTGCAGTTTCTTCTCCACCAAGGATACTCACCTTTAATACCCAAAATAATACCAAAAACAAAAATGGAAATTTTTATTACATGCAGCTCCCTTCAGTCTCAGGTGATGCCAGGAGCTCATATCCTTCCAGCAGGTTGGGTTGGATTGAGCTTTCACTGGTTCTGAGTACCTCTTTGCCTCAATGCAATGAACATGCTCGTGTGAAAGATAATTCCATGTCAGAGATGATGTGTGTGATGGTAATCATTCCTCACTTTCACTGGTATTATGTAACAGTTTCTCAAGCTGTGGCAAAAGAGAAAAAAAATACACTACATGGCTTTATGGCCAATTCCAATAGCTCATCGATGTAAGAAGTTTTATGTATCAGTTCTGGCAGGTCCACTCCAACGCAATGTGTTTTTTATATATATAGTTGGGGGTGTTGCCCCTTTAACAGAGCTGATCAGGTGACCTGGATTGGCAGAACTTTGGTCCACTCAAGAACCAGCTTTGGAGATGTGAGCATCATTAACAAAGTGTTCCTGTTCATATTAACCATTTGGTTACCTTGTGTATAATTCCTGGTTCCAAAGGTAGTACCAACATAACAGTGAACCTTGCTGAGAGATCAGTAAGTCACACATTTCTGTCATATTCAGGAGCAACATATGCCCTCAGGCACCTCTGATTTAATGTCTAAGAGACTGCCATTTAGAAATCTATCAGTGATGTAAAGGGTTATGGGGACAATGTGGGAAAAGCATTGGAGTGGATAATCGTTTTGAATGGTATAACACACTCAATTGGCTGTATGGCTTATTCCTGCTCTTATGTTCCCATATTTCTGAAGAAAGAACGCCTAGAGACCTGACATGAAAGTCTAACTTTTACTCACCTTGCAAGAGCAAAGGAGATAACTGAACCTTTTAATGCACTGCACCCAGTCCCTCATAATCATACTTTGGTGTCAACTATTTTTGCAGGCCTATATGATTGTGAACTTCTGCTTTAGAAAAAGAACCTCCCTGCCCATCACTGCCTCAAGGCAGACCTCCAGGTCTTCATTTGTAAAGTGAGGGATTGTCCTACACTGGGTCTCAGCTTTTTCTGGTTCATGAATAATATAGGAAACTAATCAGTAAATGAGAGCTAATACAATTTATTTAAATTAGGCCTGTACATTTTCAGTTCTGGTTTTATTTGTGACCTCATGGCTGCTAATTGGCCACACAGCCTCCCCACTAGACAGTTTGTAGGTTGCTACATGAAAATATAGGCCTGTCAGTACTTTTCTCCAGTGGTAGGATCAGAGACCAGAAAGAACCTCAATGTTCAATTCCTGCCCCAGAAGGAAAATCATTCATGATCTGCTTGTGTCTGAAAATAAGAGGCAGAGTTTTGTTGAGCCAAAAGTAGGTCCTTAATCCAAACTGTGTCAAGAACAAACACCCTAACAGTAATTTTGTCAGAATTGAACAATTATTGGGGGGAGGAGTGCCACACGAGGAGTTCAGTTTTCACAATATAGTTGGTTAGTTAACTTTAATATTTCCAATTTAATTTAGACCAATATCTTATTATCTTTAACACAATGGAGAATAGAAGTTATAACAAATAGCCCATTATGTAGTAAATTATATCATCCTTCCTTTTCATTCTTCAGGCACAGTTTCAAATGAAGAAGTGGCGAGCTTTCATAGTTTAAAAAAATCTTTAACATCCTTAGATAAGAAGGAAAAGAGGGCATAGCCTTAGACAGTGGCATCAAAATATTCAACAGCTTCTTAAAATCATGATACCCCAATGCCGTAGATCCTATCGTGACATGGGTTGCTTTCAGCACAGCCAACCCACTTTCACCATTCATAGTCCCCATTATGACTTATCTCGCCTACCTTCTTCCCTGGCTTTCTATCAAGTACCCCTTTGCCTAACATTTTTTTCTCTCTCACTCTGGGCTCCTTCTCCACCACTCACCTTCACTCACTCCTTCACCATTCCCCACCCTACTCCATAACTTCTATCTCCTATCATCAGCATAAATACCACCTTTTCTCAGCTGCTTTTAGATCTGAAGAAGGGTCACTGGACTCAAAATGTTACTTCTGTTTTCTCTCCACAGATGCTGTCAGATGTGCTGAGTTTCTCCAGCAATTTGTTTTTGTGTGCTTCAGAACTTTTTCCTTTCTCCATCTATAATTAGACAAATTATAGTGTAAAACTAGTTTTCAGTTTCTGATATTTACTACATAATCTCATTTTGGAGAAATGGCCAATAATAATTAAGATGTACTCGACACTTTCTGAAATTTTCTGAACTTCCACAGATGTCATTTACAGTATCTGTTGCTCCTGATGTGGTCTCCTCTACACTGGAGAGACAGGACACCTACTTGCAGAACGCTTCATTGAACATCTCCAGGACACACAATGAAGTAACCCCATCATCCCATTGCCAAACACTTTAACTCCCCCTCCCACTCCGCCAAGGACATGCAGGTGCTGGGCCACCTCCATCACTAAACCCTAACCACTAGAGAAAAATGCCTTATCTTCCGCCTTGGGGCCCTGCAATCACAAAGATTAATGTAGATTTCACCGTTTCTTCGTTTCCCCTTCCCCCACCTTATCTCAGATCCAACCTTCCAACTCAGCACCACCCTCATGACCTATCCTTCCTATCCATCTTCCTTCCCACCTATCCACCCTCCTCTCCAACCTATCACCATTATCCCCACCTTCATCTACCTATAGCACTCCCAGCTATCTTCCCCCAGCCCCATCCCCCTCCCATTTATCTCTAAACACCCTAGGCTCACAACTTCATTCCTGATGAAGAGCTTATGCGCAAAACATTGATTCTCTTGCTCCTCAGATACTGCCTGACCTGCTGTGCTTTTCCAGCACCACACTCTCAACTCTGGATCCAATTATTCACTTCAGACCCATCAGGCATGAATCTAAGTCTGTTGTTCACAGTTATTCAAACAAGTAACAAAGAGGATTGATGAGGGAAGAGTGGTGGACATGATGTATATGGACTTCAGTAAAGCATTCGACAAAGTTTCTCATGGTAGACTCGTTAGCAAGGTTATATCACACGGAATATAGGAAGATCTAGCCATTTGGATACAAAACTGGCTCGAAGGTAGAAGACAGAGGGTGGTGGTGGAGGGTTGCCTTTCAGACTGGAGGCCTTTGACCAGTGGTGTGCCACAAGGATCGGGCTGGATCCACTGCTTTTCATTATTTATATAAATTATTTGGATAAACATAGGAGTTATAGTTAGTAAGTTTGCAGATGCCACCAAAATTGGAGATGTTGTGGACTGTGAAGAAAGTTACTTCAGAGTACAATGGGATCTTGACCAGATGGGCCAATGGGCTTAGGAATGGCAGGTGGAGTTTAATTTAGATGAGGTGCTGCATTTTGGAAAGGCAAAGCAGGGCAGGACTTATACACTTAATGGTAAGGTTCTGGTGAGTGTTGCTAAACAAAGAGACCTTGGAGTGGAGGTTCATAGTCCATTGTAAGTGGAATTGCAGGAGATAGGATAGTAAAGAAGGCATTTGGTATGCTTTCCTTTATTGGCCAAAGCATTGAGTACTGGAGTTGGGAGGTGATGTTGCAGCTGTACAGAACATTGATTTGGCCACTTTTGGAATATTGTGTGCAATTCTGGTCTCTCTCCTATAGGAAGGATTTTCTGAAACTTGAAAGGGTTCAGAAAAGATCTATGAGGATGTTGCCAGGGTTGGAGGTTTTGAGCTATAGGGAGAGGCTGAAGAGGCTAGGGCTGTTTTCCCTGAAGCATCGGAGGCTGAGGGTGATCTTCTTGAGGTTTATAAAATCATAATGGGCATGGATAGGGTAAGATGACAAGGTCTTTTCTCTGGTGTGGGGAGTGCAGAACTAGAGAGCATAGGTTTAGAGTGAGAGGGGAACTATTTAAAAGGGACCTAAGGGCAACTTTTTTCACACAGAGGGTGGTGTATGTATAAGAATGAGCTGCTAGATGAAGTAGTAGAGGCTGGTATAATTACAACATTTAAAAGTTGGGTACATGAACAGGAAGGGTTTAGAGGGATATGGGCCAAGTGCTGGCAAATGGGACTAGATTAGGAAATCTGATCAGCATGGACAAGTTGGACTGAAGGGTCTGCTTCCATGCTGTACATCTCTATGACTCTATCTTATTCCTGGCATGCTCAAACTCGGCTAAGTGGTTGCTATTAGTAGTAGTAGGTCCAAATGTCCTATTTTTCCTTGGTTCTCTTCCTTAACTGGCTAGTTGATCATTGGTCTTCTGATACTATCCATACAAAATACATTAGGAAAAATAAAAATTAACCATCATCAACATCCTGCTATCAGTGGTTGCTACTTTGTAATGCTCTTTGGGATTTAATATCTAAAGACTGTGATTCAATCTCTTTATTCAGTACAAACAATGAAGAGGACACTGAGGCATTTATATTCTCCTCTATGACCTTGGTAGAAGGTGTAACTACACATATCCCTTGCCTGTAGTTTCTAGTTTGAATCCTTGGTGCCTCTTGAGTTCTTCCCAAAGTTTTATATACCAAACCTATTGTGGGTCCCTTTATTTTATATCTTTCGATAACTGTAGCAAACCTGATCTGATTAGCTTCTGAACACTTCACTTCCCCTTTTTCTTCTTCCGTCATAGGACTCTGACACACACAGAATCTTAGGGTATCATATGCACAAAGCTTCTGCACACTCAGCTTTTGTGTCATGGTTCAATCTCTTAACTCTTGAACTGTTATTTAAAGTAATCAATATAACGTTTCTGTAGACATGAAGATCCTGATAGCTTTAATCCTTACACAGGCATTAATTTTCTTTAAAGCTCACATCAACATTATTCTTTCTGTTAGCTATATTTAACACTTGCATCTAACACTCCAAAGTATCTTGGCATATATTCAAATATTTGAGATACTATCAAAATGCAAATTGCTGTTACACACTGACCTGCCTACATTTCCTTTGCAGCTGTCTAACTGGGTATGTTAATAACAGCCTCTCTGTATTCCACCTGAAAGATTTTGAGAATAAAATTCCTTTGGATCATGAATTAGGGTTACTGGAACTTTCAACGAACCACTGCAGGTAAGATATTAATTCTATTCTTGACTTCCATACATGAGGTTTACCAGCAGGTGTCTCTGGATAATAAAAATAAATGGATACTTTAACAGATTTCCCCTCTCCTTAATCCAGGACAATGAAGCCAATTGAAGCATCCCATTTGTCATCCTAATTCAACACAGACTAGAAGAATTTGGGCCATTCCAGGTCTGTAAGGTTCAGTTCCACAATTGGCAGGGATTTTGCAACTGAGTCATTGGGGAAAGGCTAATTTCTTACTTCCAAATTCATGAGTATCCTAACATCGTCAAACCCTTGGGATATTCAGCACAAACGACTTATCTAATCTGATGCAAGAGGTAAAAAAGATCACTAGAGAAAGACAGCGGGTCAAACATTATCGGGAAATCAGTAGTTCTATAGAGAAGGTCATTGGTGAAGTCCTGAGAGTTGAGAATGACAGAGGGTAGGTTGAGGATAATGGATAGTAGAAGTGAGGTAGCAGGGACCTCTTCCAGTGTACCAGCAAGAGGGGATTTTGACAGAAGAGAGGGGGTGGGTTGATGGTTAGCAACAGCTGATCTGAGGTAATGGGCCATGGTCAAAGATTACTGACAGCAGAGTAAGGTTCATTGAATGGAGCTCAAGTGATGTAAAGAATGTCAAAGGTGATTGAGGGAGGATGATGAATTTTGGCTTTCAATTTAAGGGTCATAGTACAAGTCACAGACATGGATGCATTCATAAGAACAAATTCTCTTTAGTGAACTTTGAGGGTGGATTTGATCACAGATGGAGTGAATGGTAAATCATAAGTATCGCACACTGAGTGGTCCAAAGTATTCAGGACATTTTGAGGTTCAAAGTCCACACTGATCAGATCTCCATTTGAGTTTTGCTCAAAGTTCTCCTCAGATAGAGGAGATGGGTCAAGTGCATGTAATTCTTTTGCTAATGCTGTTGCAGCTGCAGAGGAACCAGCAACACAGGGTCATGTCGAGCAATGCCTTGAACTCCAATATGAAGCCCCAACAACTGGCAGCTTAGAATGCTCGCGCCCAGGACCAGGGTCATATCAACCACTTGCTCATAACTAAATATACTACTCCTACCTGCTTACCTCTATTGTAGGTGACTGAAGATTTCACAAGCTTGCATCACTCCAGGAAGACCTCGGCCCTCATGGATTGGATTAGAATTCAACGCCTGTAGCTACAAAGATCACTGTGGCCTTGAATTTCTACACTGCCAGATCTTTTCACGGCTCTATGATGGATATTTGTGGCATCTCACAGTCAAACTCTCAAATGCATTAGAGAAGTCTCTAATTCCCTTCATATTCCATATCCAAGGTTAAATGCATTTGGGATATTCAGCACAAACCTTGAGAGCCAGATAGCCAGGTTTGAAGGTTTCACTGACATCATCACATTCCAGTGACACAATTAATTGTACATGTGGACAGAATGATCCCTGGGAATAGCTAAGAGCATCCATAACCTGTATGTGTTGCAATGTGCAGTTAGTTTATGATCGCTATAAATACTTCTTATATATGTGTGGTTGCTTTCCACAGAATTCTCATGACTCTTAAACCCTCACTCATGCTTAGGAGTGAAGTCACATTTGACTGAGTGACACAGAGGGTTTCTCCAGTTTCCTCATTTCCCCTCCCCCCACCTTGTCCCAGTCCCAACCCTCGAACTCAGCACCACCTTCCTAACCTGCAATCTTCTTCCTGACCTCTCCGCCCCCACCCCCACTCCGGCCTATCACCCTCACCTTAACCTCCTTCCACCTATCGCATTTCCAAAGCCCGTCCCCCAAGTCCCTCCTCTATATGACTGTATTTGCAGTCTGACCACCTCCCTGAAGCTACTATCTTTCACACCCTCCGGTTCTTGTAGACACCTCAGTGCCTCCAACTGCAGCTTCAACCATCCATGTGGTCTGATAGAAGCTACAGCCAAGCATACTTCCTGCAGTGTTGCCAGGGACAATCAACTGTTCCCGGACGTAATCTAGTATCCTTTCAGCCCCATTAGTTTCTTCAGTACAGTGTTCTTCCTGATGCTAATTTCCTTCAACTCCTCATTTTCCCTAACTACTCAGATCTCCAAAAGTGGAAGATATCTGGTATCTTGATCGGTGAAACAAATGACGCAAAGTAATCATTTAGCTTCCTTGCTTTTTCCCTGTTTCCCATTATGGATTCACATGATTCTGCATGCAATGAACTTGCATTCATTTTAATTAAACATTTCTTTTTTACCTACCTATAGAAACTTTTACAATCCGGTTTTGTTTTTGATAGATTGCATTGATATTCTAGTCTCTTTCTTTACCAGTTTCTTGGTCATCCTTTGCCATATTATACAAACTCAGAATTAATCATCTTCAGAATTACTGATATTCTGGGAAATTTATATGCCTTTTATTTTAATCTTATATAATCTTGATCTTCTTTCACGGTTGACTGATCTTTTTTGAGTTTTGCACCTTGAAAGAATATGTAGTTGCTGTCAGTCATGTAATAGTTCTTTAATGTATTTTCCCCATCAACCTTCAGCCAATTCATGCCTCATGCCTTCATTATCTCCCTTGTTCAAATTTAGCATCCCTCATTCAGAATGAACATATCTCACTTTTAAACTTAATGTAAAAAATGTTTTTTTAACAAGATTGTTAATTATTCTTTATCATCACATAATACTAGCTCTAAAATAGCATGCTGAGTAACCTATTTGGCTCTTCAACATACTGCAATAGAAAGTCATCCTCAACACATTTCAGAAACTTGTTTTTCACAGCTTTAGTGCTCACTTGGTTTACCCAGTCTGTATGCAGATTAAAGTCACCCATGATAACTCTACTGCCCATGCTATATGCTTTTCTCATCTCCTGATTAATTACATTCTGCATGCTATCACTACTATTTGGTGGCCAATAAATAATTCCAACCAATAACTGCTGCCCCTTAATGTTTCTTAGTTCAACTCAAACAAATTCTATATATTGTTCTTCCGATCTGAGATCCTCCCATACTAATGTATTGATCACATCTTGTATTATCAGCGTGATTTCACTTTCTTTTCCTTCTTATCTGTCCTTCCTAAATGTTGAATATCTTTCAATGTTCAGTTTCCAGTCCTGGTTACCATGTAGCCATGTTTCTGTAATGGAAATTAGATCATCCTCATATATCTCTATTTCTGCCTTTAGATCGTCTACCTTGTTGCAAATTATGTCTTCACCAGTAGAGTGCCCTTTGGCTTTTTGACATCATTTTGCTTTCAGAACAAAATGGATGCATAACTTTGTTTCTTCTGTCTTCTAGTCTATTTAGCATCTTTTCAACTTTCTGTCACCAACTTTACTTCCTTCCAATTTGGTGTACCCCTCAGGTTCCATTTCCCTGATAAACTGGTTTAAACCCACCCCATCAACGCTGGCATATCTTCCTGTGAAGATATCCCTCCCAGTCCTGTTAAGACATAATCTGGCTAGCTTGTAAAGGTCCAACCTACTCCAAAACAGATCCCAATTCCTCAGAAATATGATGCACTCTCCTATACCAATTCTCCAGCCACATGTTCAAATGACCACTCCTCCTAATCTTATGCTCACCAACATGTGGCACTGGGTGTAATCCTAACATTTTTGAGGTCATGCTTTTCAATTTCTTTCTTAACTCCCTGAAATCTGCCTTCAGGATCTCATCCCTCTCTTTATCTACGTCATGGAGACCCATGAATCTGGCTGATCCCCAACCCAGATGAATCTTGCAGTTGCTCTGTGATGTCCTTGACCCTGGCACCAAGGAGGTAATACACCATTCTGGAGTCATATTTACTGCTACAGAAATGCCTGGCTAATCCTATGACTATTCAATATGCTGGCACAATCCTCTATAACTACTGTTCTTCAACTCTTCTTCCTCCTTTTTATAGCTGAGTTGCTTGCGGTGCCAATGATCTGGCTGTGGCTACACTTTCCTGAAGAACCATCACCCTCACCAAAATGGAATACAAATTAGTAAGCACAATAGACTCCTTCAATATTGGTCTGGATTTCTTAGACAGTCTGGTAGTCATTGATTCCCTTTTTGCCTGTACACTTCTAGTTTATGGTGTGACCAGCTCCCTGTACATGCAAATCACATCGTCCTCTGTCTCACGGATACACAGTAGTCACTCTAACCACTCCTAAAATTCCAAAGCCTGGAGCTCATGTTGATGCTGTCAGTGACTCTTCCTGCAGATGCTTGTCTAGGACTCATGGATTCTCCAATGATGTCACATCTGATGCAGGATGTACACTCCATTTGGCCTTTCTGACCTGTAATTTCATCACTCTGTATACTATTTGTCATCTTTGGAATAAGTATGGATTAAATATGAAAATCGAAAAAGCTGTTTCTCAGAAAAAGAGTTAAGAAAAATAAATCTATTGACTTAAGCTAAATTGCCAGTCTTTACTTTAAAGATTGGAAGTACTGATCAAACCTATTCACCAATTAGCTGTTTTTTCTACACTCCTGAAATTATGTCATCATACAGGTAGGCCTTATAATTCACAACTTATTTCCTCTCCTTCTCATAACTGACTCTGGAGACTTTATTTCTTTCAGTAAACCATCTTTAATTTAATGCACTCTGCCCTGAATGTCCACGTTGACACAAATTCCCAGTTACACTGTCTCAGTCTCACTCAAGTGAAGCCTCCCTCACTCTGATCATGCAGATTCCTCTGATTAATTGTCCACCAGAGACATAGCCAGATGTGGCAAGACTGTATTGTTACGATACGGAGTAAACCCCTCTGCTAACTTAAACCAAACAGAAAAGCTCACCTCGCATTGTAATATGTTAGAGTATGAGTGACAGCGAACTACCAAAATTCCACCATTTAAAGAAAAAATAAACAATTTATTCTTTAACTCCAAAAGAGAGCATTAAACAACAACTATCTACAACTGTAAGCCTCCTTTGTCTTAGCGATTTATCTACTTCCCATTCTGTAACAATATACTGATCCAATAATGCCCCTATAAAATTTACAGCAAATCAATTTTCAAAATCAGTTGTCATCTTCGTGTGTCAAGCTTCCTCGGTCTGTAGATTTCCCCTGGGTTATCTTCTGTCTTCTGCTGCAAAGATGTTACATATTGAAAGGTACCTTTTAGAGAGAGGGTCTGTAGGTAGCCCATCGATGGCAGTACATGCTTTTTATCACCGGCTAACCGTTCAAAATGCCTGCTTTTTATACCCCAAAACATCAGATCATCTCATTGGTTTGATGTTGTCAAAACTGTAAAATTCAAGTTCGATTAGGTTTTAGTATCTTGGGGCATAATTTAAACTGATTGGTTGAACTTGAATGGTTCTGAAAGCAATTCATTATCTGAGTTACAGCTCAAATGTTACACCTTCAAGTCAGTCACATGACAAGTTCTTGCCAGCTTTTCAAAATTCACTCTTTCTTAAAGGTACAGTACATGCCTTCAACTCCACAACACCTCCCCCCTTCAGAAAAAAATGAACCAATAATGAAAATATGACTTCATGTTTTTTTTATTTCTTAATCACATTACCATGACATACTTAGGACATTAATCTAAGTTCATATTAACTTCTGCACACACACATATATAATATTGGTATTTATTCAATCTCATCTATACTTTATCCGTTAAATCTGCATCTGTTATTACATTCTTACGACCCGCAATGTGTATGATTTTAAATTAGAGGTCTGTAACATAAGACTCCAATAAGATAGTCTCATATTTTTGTCTTCAAAGTGTTCCAAGAATGTAAGAGCATTGTGATCTGTGTACACAACCATCTCCGACACATTGTTTGTGACATAAACATTAAAATGTTGTAAGGCCAGTACCAAACTCAGTAATTCTTTTTTGTTCGTAGAGTATTTTCTCTGGTGATTGTGAAGTTTCTTTGAAAAGTAACCAACTGGCAGTTCAATTCCATCATCATCTTCCTGTAGCAGTACAGCTCCAATTCCCATGTCACTAGCATTGATTACAACTTTGAAGGGTTTCAAAAAGTTCAGTGTAGTTAAAACTGGTGTGGTGGTTAATACTGCTTTTAAATTGTAAAATGCCTCCTGGCATTGTTCTGTCCACCAAACGTTTGTGTTCTTCTTCAGCAAATCTGTTAATGGTGCCACTACACTGCTAAAGTTTGGAACAAACTTCCTGTAGAATCTGCTCAGTGCCTAAAATCAAAGCACTTCTTTCTTCGAGGTCGGTCATGGAAGTTCCTCGATGGCCTTCATCTTTGCGCTGCTTGGGAGTGCTCTCCATTTTTGTCCTAGGCTTCTATCTTTCGGATAATAATCCTCAGGAATATTCTATGCTTCCTTTTCTGAGTACGCATCAACATATTCAGTGCAGGAGAGAGAGAGAGAGAGAGAGAGAGAGAGAAAGAAACTGAACAATTGCAACATTTAAAAGGCATTTGGATGGGTATATGAATAGGAAGGGTTTGGAGGGATATGGGCCGAGTGCTGGCAGGTGGGACTAGATTGGCTTGGGATATCTGGTCGGCATGGATGAATTGGACCGAAAGGTCTGTTTCCATACTGTACATCTTTATGACTCTATATACATCTTTTATTGTCTCTTCTTTCTGTTGCAAGTCCATTAGCCTTTCAGGAATAAACACTTCTGTCTGGCCCTCTGCCTGTTCAGGTTTTTTTCTGCACCATTACATCAAACAGGGTGTCTGTTAAATGAACCTCAACTCCTTCATCCTTCTCTTTAGTTTTTGTTTTGTGCTGTGACTTATAATAATGGGATCTTGTTGCTACAATCTGTGAAAATATCAGGGTATTTTTCTTTTAACTCCTCAGTTCCCTGGTTTTCCTTGGGCTTCTCCGCAACAAGGGGTGTCACTCCCACCTTGGACCCTGCTAAATCATTCCCAAGAGCAAACTGGATTCCTGGAACTGACACTCTGTCAATCACTCCCACTGTTACTTCCCCAGTCCTAAGTTGGCACTCCAACCTGATCTTACATAGGGGAATGCTAAATTTCTGTCCACCTATCCCACAAATTACCACTCTCTCAGGTAACAGGTCAGAAAGAGTGTTCATCTCTTACAATTAGAGACTGGTTAGATTCTTGTACCTCTCAAAATTATAACTTCTTGCCCTTTTCCCCCCTGTTCTTTCTGAGTAAACTTTATCCACAGAGGTGAAGTCTTTATAGAGATCAGGCACTAACTCCATACCCAGCTCCTGCCTAGGCTGTGCAATCCCCTACAGCTCCTCGACCTTTCTTGGGGTTTCCTTAACCACTTTCAGTAATGCCACTGGCTTAGCTTCTTTTACCACATCTTTTCCCACAGTGCTTTTCTTTAATGACCAGCACTATGACTTTACATGTCCCACTTTACCACAGTGGAAACACCTGAGGCCTTTCACCTCTGTTCCACCCACGTGGGTTTCTTTTTTAACTTGTGGTAAACAATTACCAGTGTTCTCTACTCTTTGATTCGTAGTGTAGGATCTCCCCTTCTCCCAAGTTCTATCCCTCACAAGATGAAATTCTTGCCAGAAGCTAAACCTTGTCTTATGCAGTAATGTGAATTCGGCTGCTTTTCTCACTTGCTGAACTTTCTGTTCATCCATGTGATTTCTTACCATCTCTGGAAGTGAGTTTTTTTTTTAACTCTTCCAGCAGAATGATCTCTCTTAGAGCCTCAGAGGTCTTATCTGTTTTTAAGGCCAGCACCCATCTATCAAAATGACTATGTTTAATTCTTTCGAACTTAGCATCAGTTTGACCTGGTTTCTTCTTTATGTTTCTGAATCGCTGGCTATACGCTTCTGGTACCAATTCATAAGCACTTAAAATAACCTGTTCGACCTCTTTATAATCTCTTGATCCCTTAGCTGACTGTGTTGCAAACACCTCACTAGTTCTGCCTACCAGTTTAGTCTGAACTAGCATGACTCACAGTCCTCTGACCACTCCATCTGCCTAGCCAATCTTTTCAAATGAAATAAAGAAGACTTTGACATCTTTTTAATCAAAATGTGGCAATGTTTTAACATATTTGTATGTATCACTTCTTTCTCTTTTAATCTGCATCCTGTTAACTTGACTTTACTGACTAAGTCACAACTTCCGAAGATCAAATTCTCTCTGTTTTCTCTCTCCCTTCTCTCTCTCTTTCTCCAACTTCCCTCTCTCTCTTTCTCTCTCCCTTTCTTTATCTTCTAACTCCATTTTCCTCAATGAGGAGATTGAACAGTTCACCAACTTCACGAACACCTTTCACCCCGACCTCAAATTCACCTGGATCATCTCGGACACCTCCCTCCCCTTCCTGGACCTCTCTATCTCCATCTCATGTAACCAATTAACTATGGACATCTACTACAAACACACCGACTCCCACAGCTACCTGGACTGTACGTCCTCCCACCCTGCTCCTGTAAAAATGCCATCCCTTATTCCCAATTCCTCTGCTCTGTTCCCACCATAAAATATCCCAGATGGCCTCCTTCTTCAAAGATGCAATTTCCCCTCCCATATGGTCAATGATGCCCTCCAGCACATCTCTTCCACTTCCCACACCTCCGCCCTGAACTCCACCCCTCCCAATGTAACAAGGACAAACCCCCCCTGGTCCTCACCTTTCACCCCACCAACTCTGTATACATTTCATCAACCTCCACCACTTCAGCCACCTACAAACGGACCCACCACTCGGGATATATTTCCCTCCCAACCCTGATCAACATTTCGGAGAGACCATTCCCTCCGCGACTCTCTTCAGATCCACACCCACCACCAGCCCACACCACACTCCCAGCACCTTCCCCTGCCACCACAAGGGCAAATTCTGCACCCACACCTCCTCCTTCACCTCCGTCCAATATCCCAAAGGATCATTCCACATCTGACAGGCACTTCCACAAATGTCTTCTACTGTATCCATTGCAGCCAGTGTGGTCTCCTCTACAGAGGGGAGACAGAACGCCAACTTGCAGATCGTTTCAGAGAAAATCTCTGGGACACCCACACCAACCAACCTCACCGCCCATTGCTGAACACTTTAACTCCCCCTCCCACTCCACCAAGGATATGCAGGTCCTGGGCCTCCTCCATCACCAAACCCTAACCACCTGATGCCTGGAGGAAGAACGCTTCATCTTCTGTCTTGGGACCCTGCAACCATACAGGATTAATGTGGATTTCATCAGTTTCCTCATTTCCCCTCATTGCACCTTACGCCAGTCCCAAGTCTCCAACTCGGCACCGCCTTTGACCTGTCCATTGTCCTTCCCATCGATCCGCTCCACCCTCCTCACCGACCTATCACTTTCTTGCCCACCTTCATCTACCTATTGCATTCTTAGCTACCCAACCTCTCCCCCTCCCCTCCCCACCACCACCCCATGCCCATTTATCCCTCACCCCCCCCGCCGCCCGCAAGCCTTTTTCCTAATGAAGGGCTTATGCTCGAAATGTTGATTCTCCTGCTCCTCAGATGCTACCTGATCTGCTGTGCTTTTCCAACACCACACTCTTGGTTCTGCTAATGTGATAGGACATATCAATGGATGCTGATGTGTGAAATGTTGTGAGTAAAGTATGATTCTCTATGATTGTCAGGCTATTACTTTACTAGTCTATGGGACACCTTCAATTTTTCACAAGTCTGTTGGTGTTAGTAAAGACAACTTTGCAGGATTGATGGGGCTAGTTTAATAGTTTCTGGTGCCTAGGTTCTGGTGCCATTTTAGCCAACCTGGGTTTTTACAATAATGGCCACTTTTAATTCCAGAATTTCTACTGAATTCAAATTTCACCATCTTCTATGGTGAATATTGAATCTATGTTCCCAGATCATTAGCCAGTATTTCTGGTTTACTCATCAAATGACATTACCACTATGCCATGTGAGTTAACCCATTTCATTTGTTGCATCCCCAGGTATCGTGACTACAGAAATGAATACAACTATGAGCATACTGTCCAATTCTGGCACATTTTTGCTGCTCGTTTAGCCTTCCTCCTCTTATTTGAGGTAAATTCTAGCTCTCTTTTGTACCAGGCCCTAGGATTCCTTGTCACATTTAGCATTTCTGAAACCTAAAGAGAAAGTAATCCTAGTAACTGATCTGTAGTTTAGGGGCAAAAGCAATTTCTTCCATGTCCACATAACAGAATTTCTGACCTTCCCAGCAGTGTTAAAGTCATTAGGAGATGTATTACTCCTTCAAACTAGCCTTTCATGGCAAATAGGAACTCTGTGAACAAAATGCAGAAAATGTGGGTAGGTCCCCTACTGCTAACCAACCTGAGACGAACAATTAGTTCTTTATGCTTCTCTGTGTGGTTCTTTATATGGTTCAGAGCATCTTCTGTGTAGTATAACTTTTATTAAACAGTAACAAATATCTCTATTCATCCCAATCATGGGTTTGTATTTTATCAGAATTACCTATGTAATCTTTAATATGGTAGGGTACTTAGTGGTTCACACATAATAAGAGTATTTTATCAAACAATTGTCTCCATTTCTGCTTTAGAATATTGCTATTTGCATCAAGTTCCTTGCAGCTTGGTTTATCCCTGATGTGCCAGTATCAGTCCGAAATCAAAATCTGACAGACACATATGACCGATTAAAGGAGGAGCTCAGGTAAATTTTGTTGGGCTGACACTAAGATGCTATAAAATCAGGGCTCTAAAACTCTGAATGCTTCCCAATTAATAAAGCAAGGTGAAAAAATGAAGTGATCACAGCAGTAATATTGTGGTGTATGATGCCTGTGTGTTGTAAACACAACTCTGTACAACACCGCCGTGAATGCAATGCAATCACAGCATGGTAATGGGGCCTTACTGGTGCTGTATAAATGCAGTCCTGATCTGGTGCCCTTGTAAGCCAGTATGAACACAGCCTTGGTGTGGTGTTGGCAATATAAACTTACACAGGTTGATGTCTGAATCCTGACAGTGTAAAAATAAATTGCTATGCTACATTGAATTTCTTAAAATTCTGAAGTACGTCACAATCAGAATCCTTTTGAAGTGCACTGATGTTATGTACACAAATAAAACAGCCATTTTTGCATGTATCAAAATAATAATGAGATGAATGTTTACAAAAGTAAAACATTGCAGATGCTGGACATTTGAAATAAAATCAGTAAACACTAACAATACTCTCTATATAAACAGAAACATGGTTAATTTAGATTGTTCAAATCACTGAACAAAGAAATACAAGCAAGTGTAGGCCTTTCAGCCCCAAGCCTGCTTTAGATCATGGCTGATCTGATCTTCCATCTTGTCATTTTCCTGCATTATCCCCATGTCCCTTTACATGTTTAATATCTAGAAATCCATTGATCTCTGCTTATGAGAAGGGCACAACAGTAATTTGGGGTGATTTGACATACATATCGACTGGATTAATCAACTTCACAAGGGTAGCCTCAAAGAAAGGTTCATAGAGGGCATGAGGGATTTTTTTTAGAGCAACACGTCATGGAGTCAACTAGCAGATTACCTACTATAGATTTGGTATGATGTAACAAGGAAGAATTGATAAATGGTTTTGTAGTTAAGGATCCTCAGGGAAGGAGGGATCACCACATGCCAGAGTTTCAAATTCAGATTGTAAAATTGAAGCCTGAGTTGCATATGAGAGTTATAGCGTTGGGCAAAGGTAATTATATAGGCCTGAGGAAGGAGTTGGTCCAAATGGACTAGACAAAAATATTAAAGGGCAGGATTGTTGAAGAACAATGGCAAATGCTTAGGAAGATACTAAACTAAAGTATATTTCTGAGAGGAAAAGGAATCATAAGAAGGTGAAAAATCATCCATGGCTTAACAAGGGTGTCAAGGATAACATAAAGGCAAAAACTAGGCCAAAGGTTAGTCACACTTTGGAAGATTGTGAGAATTTTAAACACTAGCAAGATGAAAATAGTGAGGTAATAATAAGAAACTCAGAAATGGCAGAGGCACTAAAACCAATATTTTGTCACTGTTTTTACAGTGGAAGATCATTTCTTCCATAAAATGGTAGTTACTACAGAGGAACTTGGTAAAATTACAATAACTAGGGAGAAGGTATAAAGTAAACTGATGGGCTTAAAGGCACCTAAGTCCCCGGGGCTGAGAACCTGCACTCAAGGAAGGTTAAAGAGAGTGGCAGCAGAAATAATGGATGCATTACCGTATATACTCGAGTAATAGTTACTCTCATGTAAAAGTTCACATCATATTTTTGACCAAAATATCTGGAATTTTCCATTTATCTTATGTGAAAGTCGATCCTAATTCTTCAGAGATAACAGATCAACATTTATGAGTCAGTTTGCCAGTCATCCCATGCCTCCCTGGGTATTCCAGTCCGCCGGCCATCTACTCCGTTCCGCGTTTTCAGAATTACCATAATTTGTTTTCTTTGTTCAGAGATCATTTGGGCTTCTGCTAATGATACGTTTAAATTTTGCCAGGCACAAATTTCAGCCACCCAAAAGTAGCAGCCACATAATAGTCAACCCCATAAATTTAACCTTAAAAGTAATCAAAAAATTCCTCTATTACTTGAGTATATACAGTAATTATGATTTACCAAAATTCTCTGGATTGTGGAAAGATACCAGTGGATTGGAAACATGCTAATGTTACACCCTTGTTCAAAAAAGGAGATAGGCAAAAGATGGGAAACTGTGGGCCAGTTAGTGTGACCTCTGCAGTCGGGAAGTTGCTGGAGTCAATCATAAAGGAGGAGATAACTGAACACATAGAGTCACAGAATCATAGAGACGTACATGCCAACCAGGCATCCCAACCCAATCTATCCCACCTGCCAGCACCTGGCCCATATCCCTTCAAACCCCTCCTATTCATATGCCCATCCAGGTGCCTTTTAAATGTTGGAATTGTACCAGCCTCCACCACTTCCTCTGACAGCTCATTCCATACCCATACCACGTTCTGCATGACAATGTTGCCCCTTAGGTCTCTTTTATATCTTTCTCCTCTCACCCTAAATCTACGCCCTCTAGTTCTGGACTACCCTACCCCAGGGAAAAGGCTTTGTCTATTTATCCTATCCATGCCCCTCATGATTTTATAAACCTCTATATGGTTACCCCTCAGCCTTCAACGCTCCAGGGAAAACAGCCCCAGCCTATTCAACCTCTCCCTATAGCTCAAATCCTCCAATCCCAGCAATAACCTTCTAAATCTTTTCTGAACCCTTTCACAACATTCTTCTGATAGGAAGGAGACCAGAATTGCACACAATATTCCAACAGTGCCCTAACCAATATCCTGTACAGTCATAACATGCCCCCCAACTCCTGTATTCAATACTCTGATCAATAAAGGAAAGCATCTTCACTATTCTATCTACCTGCAACTCCACTTTCAAGGAGCTTTGAACCTGCATTCCGAGGTCTCTTTGCTCAGCAACACACCCAAGGACCATACCATTAAGTGTATAAGTCTTGCTAAGATTTGCTTTCCCAAAATACAGCACCTCACATTTATCTAAATTAAACTCCATCTGCCACTTCTCAGCCCATTGGCCCATCTGATCAAAATCTCGCTGTAATCTGAGATAACTCTCTTCGCTGTCCACTACACCTCCAATTTTGGTGTCATCTGCAAACTTACTAACTATACCTCTTATGCTCACATCCAAATCATTTATATAAGTGATGAAAAGTAGTGGACCCAGCACCGATCCTTGTGGCACTCTACTGGCCACAGGCCTCCAGTCTCAAAAACCCTCCACCACCACCCTCTGTCTTCTACCATTGAGCCAGTTGTATCCAAATGACTAGTTCTCCCTGTATTCTATGAGAGCTAACCTTGCTAACCTGTCTCCCATGGGGAACCTTGTCAAATGCCTTACTGAAGTCCATATAGATCACATCTGCCCTCATCAATCCTCTTTGTTACTTCTTCAAAAAACTCAATCAAGTTTGTGAGACATGATTTCCCATGCACAAGCCATGTTGACTATCTCTAATCAGTCCTTGCCTTTCCAAATACATGTACATCATGTCCCTCAGGATTCCCTCCAACAACTTGTCCACCACCGACATCAGTCTCACTGGTCTATAGTTCCCTGGCTTGTCTTACCACCTTTCTTAAAGAATGGCACACCATTAGCCAACCTCAAGTCTACTGGCACCTCACCTGTGACTATCAATGGTACAAATTACTCAGTAAGAGGCCCAGCAGTCACTTCCCTAGCTTCCCACAGAGTTCTAGGGCACCCCTGATCAGGTCCTAGGGATTTATCCACTTTTATATGTTTCAACATATCCAGCACTTCCTCCTCCGTAATATAGACATTTTTCAAGATGTCACCATCGATTTCCCTACATTCTATATCTTCCATGTCCTTTTCATCAGTAAATACTGATGCAACATACTTGTTTAGTATCTTCCCCATCTCCTGCAGCTCCACATGAAGGCCACCTTGCTGATCTTTAAGAGGTCCTATTCTCTCCCTCGTTACCCTTTTGTCCTTAATGTATTTGTAAACACCCTTTGGATCCCCAATTTTATCAGGATTGGAATGGAGCCCATGCATGGAGTAAATGGACCCAAAGAAGTTTATCTGGCCGCTCTTGACTTGGTGGTACTTGGTGCTTTTAAGTACTAATCCTTCTTGGACTGCTCTCATTAGTAGACTACGTTTGTAGTCATGCACTGCCTTTGTTTTATCTATGACCACAATACTGTAAACTATGTAAAGGTGGTCAGGTACAGTCTCAATAAACAAATCTGTGCTATTGGAATATATCCTGGCTAACTGAGAGCATCAAAGGTAACCATCAGAAAAGTACTATTCAAATGTCATGAGCTTTTGTGGTTTTTCTGCTTAATGGACAGACTAGCATTCACGCTTCACATTTAGCTTCGAAAAGAATCTTCTTCTGGAAAATATAGGTTTTTTTCCAGCATCAGTTATTTTGTGTAGAGACCTTTTATGTGAAAGATTGAGATGCTTTGGGCCTAGACATACTTTTATGGTGACTTCTCTCTTTAAATCACGCATTGTGGAGCTACATCAATCTATACGGTGGGTGAACTTCAATCTCAGTCCATCTTGTTTAATTGTGCTCGAAGCTTACCCTGAATATACACACTACACGTTCTTGAAGGATCAATGATTTAGGTTGCATCATGCTGAAATTGGTAATTGTGTTAAATTCATCTGGGTTTTTTTGAGACTATCGACTGGTTCAGATATAATACATGTCTGTTTTACCTTAATAGGCATGGTTTGAATTGTGGCCATACTGTGATCTGTGCAAACCAGCAGGCTTGGCACTGCTGGACCACTAGTATCTACTAAATAGAAAATTTTGAAATATCAGGTTGAGCTCGTACATTCACACTGCAGTATGATTCTGCCAATGCATGGAATTGGAGATTTGTTATAAGTTGTGAGACAATCTCTCATAGACTGTACCATAGCAGGCCACTTCCTAAGGTTCATGTCTTTCAGGATACACAGTGATAATATATTGGCACTAGCTCCAATATCAAGTTTTAGTTTTTGGTGTGTGTTGTCCTGCCTTTTTAAGATATATGACATCAATTGTTGTAAAAGTTTTTGACCACTTTATTCCATAGGCACAGAATGTGAGATTAACAGTATGGAAAGCCTAGTAATCTTCTGAAATTTGCCTTTTGTGTAGTTGACTCTGAACCTCACTGCATTTGCATTTATGCATCTTTTTTAAGACTTTCCTTGCTGTCACTATTGTGTTATACTGTCTAGTCGGTCACCATGTTTTGTTTTAAGATCTGGCTTAGCCTTTGGAATGAGATCTCCTACACATGTATGCCCAATGCTCATTGGTACCACATGCTTTATAGATACCAATTAAAAACTGAACAACTTTTGGAAGGTGCAACAAACTATATCTGTTTCAGATTTTGGTGCAATTTGCTGACTGTAGCAAAAATGTTTGCAGCTATTACAGCATATAATTATGGCTGGCCTCCCACTATACTTGCATCCATCTACAAGTAATGTGTCAATGCTATAGTATTTTTTCTTTATGTCCAAAGATTCTTCCTAAAATCTTTAATTGACATGGTGGCAATTACAAATTTAATGAACCTATCTGACTGTTCACTTCTGACCCCATTTGTGCCCATTGTTGTGACATCTTCTGAAAAACTATTCAGAAGGTGGATAAATCACCTGGACAAAATGGACTACACCCCAGAGTTCTAAGGGAGATAGCTGAAGAGATAATGGAGGTGTTAGTGATGATCTTTCAGGAATCGGTCCCAGAGAACTGGAAAATCGCTAACATGACACTCCTGTTTAAAAAATGAAGTAAGGCAAAAGACAGGAAATTACAGACCGATTAGCCTAACCTCGGTCATGGGCAAGATCCTGGAATCCATTGTGAAGAATGAGATTTCTGAATTCTTAGAAGTGTATGGTGAAATAGGGCAAAGTCAGCATGGTTTTATAAAGGGGAGGTCATGCCTGACAAATCTGCCAGAATTCTTTGAGGAAGTAATGAGCAGGTTAGACCAATGAGAGTCAATGGATGTTATCTATCTGGATTTCAAGAAGGCCTTTAACAAGGTGCCACACAAGAGGCTACTGAGTAAGATAAGGATCTATGGTGTCAGAGGCAAGGTGTGAGCATGGACAGAAGCTTGGCTGTCTGGCAGAAAGCAGAAAGTAAGGATAAAAGGGAACTTCTCAAGGCAGCCAGTGACAAGTGGTGTTTTGCAAGGCTCAGAATTGAGACCACAACTTTTCACTTTATATGCTAACATTCGAGATAAAGGAACTGAGGGCATTCTGGGGAAGTTCGCAGATGATACAAAGATAGGTAGAGGGACAAGTAATATTGAGAAGGCAGGGAGTCTGCAGAAGGATTTGTATAGGCTGGGAGAGTGGGCAAAGAAATGGCAGATGGAGTACAATGTGGGAAGGTGTGGGTCATGCACTGTGGTAGGAAGAATAGAGACATAGACTATATTCTAAATGGGGAGAAAATTCAGAAGTCTGAAGAGCACAGACTTGGGAATTCTATTCCAGGATTCTCTCAAGGTAAACTTGCAGTTTAAGTCAGTAGTTAGGAAGACAAATGCAATTATGGCATTTATTTTGACAAGATTTGAATATAAAAGCAGAGATGCACTTCAGACCACATTTGGAGTATTGTATGCAGTTTTGGGCCCCATATTGCAGGAAGGATGTACTGGCTCTGGAGCGTATTCAGAGGAGGTTCATGAAAATGGTCTCAGGAATGAAAAGCTTAACATATGAGGAACATTTGAGGACTCTGGGTTTATACTCAATCGAGTTTAGAAGGATGAGAGTGGATTTAATTGAAACATACAGAATATTGAATGGCCTGGACAGAGTAGATGTTGTGAAGATGTTTCCTTGGTAGTAGAGATTAGGACCTGAGAGTAAAGGGAATATTTTTTAGAATGAAGATAAGGAGAAACATCTTCAGCCAGAGAGTTGTGAATCTATGGAATTTGTTGCCACAGAAGGCTGTGGAGGCCAGGTCATTGAGTGTATTTAAACCTGAGGTAGATAGGTTCTTGACTGTCAAAGGGATCAAAGCGGGAGAATGGGGTTGAGAACCTTTTAGCCATGATTGAATGGCAGAGCAGACTTGATGAGCTAAGTGGCCTAATTTCTGCTCCTATGTTTTATGGTCTTATCTTATGGTCTTAAGACTCTTGCGGTTGCTATCTGTTTAACAAGTTAGAGCATTTTTACCATTAATTCTTACCCTGAGTTCATCGTCACAAACTTTCAACATTTGTTCTAAATCTTCAGTTTATCCATGAAAAGATGGGATTTGATAATGCAAACCCTGTCCTTACTAATAACGAGCAGAGTCTTCAGAGCTCTTCTTTCAGCATCATCTATCATTCCATCTGTAAAATAGAATTGTATACATTATTTGAACGATTGAAATCTGTAAAGGTGTCATTGTGCCCCAATCCTTACAAGATTTCTGTTATCCACGATTTCATCTTAAAAATATTAGATTGTTCATCCTAATCAGTGTCTCCCTGACTGTTTCAGCTTGGATGAAAAACTGATTATTTTCTTAAGAGCACAGACTTTGCAGATGCTGTTCTGCTAAACTGTTTATTGTGTAACAACTGCCAGGAGCAAAGCATTCCAGTCTTCAACTTCTTCTCTACTGGGCTTGGTGTTATAGTCTTTTTGTTTTCTTTAAGTCCTTTTCTCTTGACATAACTTACATTCCACTCAAAATTTGTTGCTTTCTTGGTGTTAATGTAGCTTTCATTGGGAAGAAAATAAAAGCAAGCAAGGAAGGATTGAATGAATATCTGAAGAAGTGGGGGAAGAAAATTGGTTATGAAAATTCGAAGACATTTCTTCTCCTAGAGGTAGTGAATGTCTGCAATTTCCTACTCAGAGAATTGCAAAGGGCAGATTACTAGAAATAATTAAAGAGAAGGTAAATATATTTTTGAATTATCAAGGAGTTGAAGGCTAACAGCTAGCAGAAGAGGCCTGGTGCAGATCAGCCATGATCTTATTGACTAGCAGGGCAGTCTTGAGGGGCTGAATAGTCTATTTCTGCTCATATTTCTTATATCTCCCCCATTTTAGACAATCACCCAATCTCAAAAACTAACCTCAAAATCTATAGAGGTAATATTATTACATTGTGAAAGGAAAGTGTGGGAAAATCAAGAATTATAAAAAAAAGTATTGCTTTAACCTTGTGAAGTTATTCTAATTTTCTTTCCCCTTTAGGATATTAGCATCAAGAAGTACAGCGGCTTCACACAATACCATGTGGCATCAACAGTTAACTTCATGAAAAATATGAATATAATATAAACATGTTACTGGAAAAGGATGACTAACAACTTAGCTGATAACGTAGTGCCTTTTGTATTACTATACAATTCAACAAAAATATGTGAAGCAAGCCACGTTTGAAAAATATATTGCTGAATCCTGTCAGTAAAGCATGTACCACTCAGTCATTGAACCAGACTGCAGCCAAGCAAAGCAAGATGGCTTTATTCAGTTTGGTGCCAATCAAGCTGATCATTGTCGATGTTTCTTCATGGCCATGGTTAAACGTTTTCCTAAGTTCTAATATTGATACACATTAGACTTATAATAGGAAACTTTTACTGAACCTTAATTTTTAACTTGATTTGAATTCACTGTGCATTTTATCCATGGATCTGTCAGACTCTGGCCTGGGTAAAAATGTCTGATACATCACGGTTCAGAGCACACCTGCTTCAATATCCTACAATCAGCTAGAAAATCTGGAAAGGTTGTAGCTCCCAATCTGGAAAACCCCAGAGCCTGTTTGCACCAACCAAAAAACGATCCTGGTAAATTCAGGAGATCACAATTTGACGAATCCTATAGAGCTCCCAATCCCTGAAATTATTTGGATTTGTGATAAGCCAAAGTGCTAATAGTTCTAAAACTAAAGTGTTTGTAGCACAATCAGCGGTTAAGTGCAAGCTTTCACCTCTGATTACAATGAGAAATCAAAACAGGGACTCAACTTATGGACAACAAATGCTGTTATCTCAATTCAGGAAGCTTTTTTTTGTCACTTTATTGATATACAGGCTGTATATATGGTGTGCAGTATTATTGCACCCAAAACGAGATACTATCCTTTCTTCTGCATACCTGCTTCGTACAAGCCATGTTGTTTCAACAGAACAATGAGAATATTGTATAACTGATTAAATATTAAATCTAACTATTTATTCTTGGAATGTGGACAGCACTGACAAGGCAGAATTTATTGTCAACCAAAGTTGTCCCCAAAGCCATTACAGGTCAACTACATTACGTCAAACTGTGGTTAACTGTAAACCAGCCTGGATAGGTAGTGTAAGCTAACTCCACTAAAGTTTATTAATGACCCTGATAAATATTTATGAAAATATAGCAAATTTCCTGTGACATTTTCATCATTGAAATAGAAAATAATTTTGAGATAGTCATCAAACTCATCCAAACAAATGCAGACCAATCGCATACAGGTAGAATCAAGATTATTGTTAGCCTAGGACAGTACCTAGGCAGAAGTAGGTATTTCAGATGCTGGAGTGGTGCTGGAAAAGCACAGCAGGTCAGTCAGCCTCCGAGGAGCAGGAAAATCGATGGACGTTTTGGGCAAAAACCCTTCATCAGGGCTTCCTGATGAAGGGCTTTTACTCCAAACGTCCATTGATTTTCCTGCTCCTCGAATGCTGCCTGACCTGCTGTGCTTTTCCAGTACCACTCTAAACTATGACAGTACCTAGGCTCCTGAGGCAGACTGTTTCCATTACAGTGTGTGCAGATCAGTATTTTGGGTGTAATTTTAACTTTGTTTTGCCCTCCATTGAAAGCACTGTCTTGATGGTGAATTGTTTCATACATAGAAACAGAATCTTTGCCAAATCAATTGAGCTTCTTATTATAACATAGAAACAGGAATGCCTGCAGAGAATTCAATCATGGGATTTGTTACATCCAAGCCCAATTCTGCCTTCACACAGAGATCATAAATCCAACCTCTGACCTGCCCTTATGGTTACAATATTTAAGTGGCCAGTTAAGTTTCTGATTAATGGTGACTGCAAGTAATACACAGTGAATTCTGCAATGGTAACATTGTTGAATATCAAAGTGAAATGGACATTGACTGATACCTGTGTCAATGTTATTAGACATTTATCAGTCCAAATTTTCACTTTCCAGTCATATTCACAAGGTTGCAGTCAATATCAAAAACCTTGGGCACAAATACCATTTATGCTGTCAATTTATAATCTGGTTGAGATCAGCTAACGTGGGACAACCTGGATATTATACTCTGGACATCCTAGTTTGTATGACTTAGTGCTGTAATGAAGTTTTCCTTACTCTTTGAACATGGGAGCCAAAAGGTTGGGGGGGGGGGGGGGTGGTCAAAAGTTTGAAATTTTACCATTTAAGTGCATGACAATGCAGTGGCATTGTGCATTGTGCATATTGTTAATTAATTTGGGTTCAGGAGGCAGATCATATGCTGGATTTCTAATGTTTCACCATAAATCTTGACTAAAAACATCAGAATTAGGATTTATCGTGTTGATGTCATCCCTAAGAGCTAGGTCTTTCTTTTCAAAACTGCATTTTTGTGCAATGCTTAAAATTAAATGCTGAGTTACCTGAGGTAGAACAATAAAGGCTCCAACAGGCTAGTCCAGGTAGGGAACAACTGTAATAGACATGGTTCCTAGTCCTGATTGCTATGTAGTGGTCCTTTACTGGGAAATGAAAATGATGGGGTAGATAAAGTGGGCTTATTTGGGAATCCTTTCACAGTTAAGTAAACTATCAGCACTGAATTTTCAAGGAAGTCATGTGGGCAGGCCTAGATCTGATCTCCTGCAGCAAAGGAAGCTACACTTCTCAATGAAAACAGACTGCACTGTTTTATATTCTAGTGCAGCTACTAAGATCACCAAGATAGCAGTGGAGTTAGATCAGTGGTGTAAGGCTGATACTAAAAATCGTTCACTTCACAAAGGACTCCAGCAACTCAAATCTTGAAGGCATTAGCCAAGTTCTGGGCTTACATTGAAAAAAATGTCTCCAGTCTTTCGAAAAGATGCATCTGCTCCCTTTAAATGACCTCCCTCTCTCACAGTTTGTGCTGCAGTAAGACCCCACATATTAGTCCCTAAAGGCTATGTAATAAGTTTCCCACTAGGGATTTGTGTCACATTATTAACTTGTAGCTGATGAAAATGATACCCATCAAGTTGGTGGACAGAATCTCCTTTACCTTTATTTGGCAGGAGGAAGAAAATCCAAACGTTATTCTCTGCTATAAGATAGATGGATCATACTAGTTGTGAAGAAAATTGTGAAATAAAATATACTTTATTGTAGATAACCATCCTTGGACCAAACATGACTCTTTAAATTGACAATCATACTTGATTGGACATGTTGATTTAGCTTTTAAATATTGCTGCAGTTAGGATGTTAATATCCTGTGCATTTCTGCTGTTGAGTAGGACAGCTGATTGTTGTGATTTCTACCATGTCAATTTTCTTGGCTTATGATTTGTAACTGCAGTCTCATATCTCAGTCTTTTTCTCATTTACTTATTTATTGCTATAATTGTTATTATAGAAAATACAAATATGATGTAAAGTAGCAAGTACAACTAATGTTAAAATAATATAAATACATGCCTGTTATATTTTTGGATCTCCTATTATTTTGATTCTTGTACATTAAATTACTGTCATGTATTAAATTGAAATTATCCATCCACACCATCAAATATATATTTCCTTGCCCTAAAGTTTACATAACTTTTGGATGTAGGTTTGCTTGCTGAACCTGAAGTTTCATTTACGGATGTTTCGTCACCATATTAGGTAACATCATCAGTGAGCTTCTGGATGAAGCACTGGTGGCATGGCTCGCTTTCTATTTATTTGTTTAGGTTTCCTTGGGGTGGTGATGTCATTTTGTGTGGTGATGTCATTTCCTGTGTGATATCATTTCATGTCCTTTTTCTCAGGGGGTGGTAAATGGGGTCCAAGTCAATCTGTTTGTTGATAGAGTTCTGGTTGGAATGCCATGCTTCTAGGAATTCTCGTGCGTGTCTCTGTTTGGCTTGTCTTAGGATAGATGTGTTGTCCCAGTTGAAGTGGTGTCCTTCCTTATCTGTATGTAAGGATATAGTGAGAGAGGGTCATGTCATTTTGTGGCTAGTTGATGTTCATGTATCCTGGTGACTAGTGTTCTGCCTGTTTGTCCAATGTAGTGTTTGTTACAGTTCTTGTATGGTATTTTGTAAATGACATTAGTTTTGCTTGTTGTCTGTAAAGGGTCTTTCAAGTTCATTAGCTGATGTTTTGTTGGTGGGTTTGTGGGTTACCATGATGCCAAGGGGTCTGAGTAGTCTGGCATTTCAGAAACCCTAGCACTCTCCCCTACATCAAAGACAACTCGGAAATGACTGCCAGACTACTCAGCCCACAAGCCCACCAACACACTAAAACATCAGCTCATGAATTTGAAAGACCCTATACAGAGAACAAGCAAAACAAACATCATTTACAAAATACGATGGCATTCCAACCCGAACTCTATCAACAAACACATTGACTTGGACCCCATTTACCACCCCCTGAGAAAAAGAACAGGAAATGACATAACCATAAGAAATGACATCACCACAGGAAATGACATCACCAACCCAAGGAAACCCAAACTTATAAATAGAAAACAGGAAACACCAGCAGTGCTTCATCCGGAGGCTCACTGAAGACGTTACCTAAATGACTAAATGACTGAAAATGAACCTTCCAGCTCAACGAGTAAACCTACATCCAGAACCTCAATCTGAGCTACAAATCTTCTCAAAACTTGCTTTACATAACTTTCAATACTATGCCCAGCAAAATAGCAACAAACTATGTAGCTACTCAACTAAGCTTTCAAAATGCAAATGATAGAGGACCATGTAAAACCCCACTTCATGTTTAAAATCTGAGCAATTTTATTTTAGAAAATAATCATCTTAAAATTGATGTTCTTCTATAGCATTGCATGAGGATTCAAGAGTGCAATTTTTAATCTTCCCATTAGAAGGCTCAAAATAATTGGAACGTGGCTGAGCTAAGATTTATATGGTAGAATGGTTGGAGGGGAAAAGTATGGTAAGTTGGGACAATCTAGAGATTGACAGGATGTGCAGGTAGGGAAGGACAAAAATATTAATGGTAGAGTATAGAGATACGCGAAGGAAGAATTGGTGAGAGGAAAGGAAGAAAGAATTCAAGATTGCTAGAGGGCGTCACAGGAGTTCTGTTGAAGCCAAATGCATGAATGTGCAAATAAAAGGCAAATAGAAAGATGAGGAGAGAGACCGAGAGGGAATATAGGTGTATGATATGGGAAAAGGGAAAGGGGAGTCCTTGAGGGAGGGGTCACAACTGGAAAATGTAATACAAAGGATGGGTAGATAGAGAAATTGGAATGAAGTTAGTGACAGAACAGAAAAGTTTGGAGATACGGTAAAAACGTTAAACCTTAAATAGGAGTAGGCCAGTCAGCATCCCAAGTCTGCCCTGCCATTCTATGAGATCATGTCTCAGGCTTCAATCCTACTTAACACCAACCCCTCAAAGATTTTTGAATATCCGGGAATATGATTAAATACTTTTAGTGATCTAGCCTTCACAACTCTTTGGGGAAGAGAATTCCAGACGTTCACTACCCTCTGAGAGATGAAATTCATTCTCATCTCAGATTCAAGTGAATGTCCCCTTATTTTATAACTATATGCCCCAGGTTTTGATTTTCCACCATTGGAAACATCAGCTTGTCAAGTTTCCTCAGAATCTTGTATATTTCAACGAGATCATCTCTTCATTCTGCTAACCTCGAATGAATAAACAGTTCTTGATAAGTCAGCCTCTTCATCCCAAAAATCAACCTGGTGAATTTGTTTTGAACTGACTCCAATGCCAGTAGTATGTTCTTTCTTAAATACAGGGACTGAAACACTACACAGTACTCCAGGTGCAACCTCACAAACATTCTGTACAGTTAAAATAAGACTTCCTTGTTTTTAAACTCTAAACTGTGAGTAATAAGGGCATGATTTAATTTAATTACTTGCTGCACCTGCATCCTATTTTTGGTGTTTCATACATCTGTGTTATATTTCTCTCTATTTCAATTGTAATCTGCCTTTTAATTCTTCTTACCAATTCTTCCTACCTCTCACTCAACTACATTAAATCAATCTGTGAAGGTTTCTCCACTCAATCTATCTACATTCCCTTGTAGATTCCCTGTGTCTTCATCACAAGATGTCCTCCCATCTATTTTTGTATTAACAACAAAATTTGGATAAATTGCACTCTGCCCACTCCCCAAGTCACTAACATAAATTGTAAATAATTGAGGCACTAGGATTAAGCCTTATGGCACCCCGCTTGTTATGTCTTTGCAACCTTAAAAAGACACTTTAACCCAGACTCGCTGTCTTTTGTGTATTAACAAATCCTCAATCTGTTCTGGTATATGATACACAATACCATGAGTGCTTATCATGTGCAATAAGCTTTTATGTGGCACTTTATCAACTGCCTTATGGAAACCCAAATATATTATATCTTCCAGATCCCCTTTATCAACTTTGCTTGTTACATCCTCAAAGAACTGTTAAGAAATTTGTCACAAAGTTTCCCTTTCACAAAATCATGTTGACTCTGTTTAGTTATGTTTAGGTTTTCCTAAATTATCTTGTTATTTCTTCCTTAATAATGGGCTCTAGCATTTTTATAATAACAAGTATTAGGCTAATTGATGTGTAGTTTCCTGCTTTCTGTCTCCCCCCCCTCCATAAACAGGGGCGTCATGTTGGCAGTTTTTCAATTGGCTGGAGCCCTGTAGAAATCTGGTGTGTTCTGGAATATTTGGACTAATGCCTTCACTGTCTCCACAGCAAAAGCTCTTGGATACAGGCCATCAGTGCTGGCGATTTGCTTGCTTTCCATCTCATTAATCTGTCAAATACTTTATCCCCATGATAAAGAAAGTGTAAGATCTTTATTCCCATTTGCACCTTGCTTATTCAATGTACTTGGGATATTTAGAGGGTTCTCCAAGATGAAGGCGGATGCAAAATAGTCGTTAAATTATCTGCCATTTCTAAGTACTCTGTTATCAATTCTCCTGCCACATCAGATTAAATTATCTGCCATTTCCAAGTACTCCGTTATCAATTCTCCTGTCACATCCTCCAAGGGTCCCATGCACACTTTATCTAATCGCTTATATATATCCATAGACACGCTTACTGCTTGCTTTTCTTTCTCGCCAATTTATTTCAATTATCAATTTCTTTTCCATTTAGTCCTCAACTACGTTTTCTAAATAAATTCCCGATCAGCTAGCCTACCATGTGTTGCCATTTTGTACACTTTTTTTTTTAACTGGGATACTCTCCTATTTTGTTAACCATGGGTTGTTCATCCTTCTCATCAAGTCCTTCTTTTTGACTGGATGCATTTTTGCTGAGCATTATATCTGCTTAAACATCTGCCAATGGTTATCTATTGACCTTCCCTTAGCTTATATACCTAGCCTGCTTTAAATAACTCTTTCTTTATACCACTGTAATTGCCCTTATTTAGTTTGAGGGCACTAGTTTAAGACCTGGGTTGTTCTCCCTCAAACTGACTTTGAAATTCTCTCATGTTGTGATTGCTACCTTTAGAGGATCCTTAACTATCAGATTTCTTATTAATCCTACTTCATTACATATTACTGGATCTAACATAACCTATTCATAAGGTGGAGCTGCAAAAAACTTGTGAGGCCTTGCAAAGTGAAACATTCCGTGAAATGGAATGAAACTGACACTTAGCTAAAAAAAGTAAGATTCAACCTATGTGTCTGAATGCTTACAGTTTTTATAATAAAATGGCTGAATTGATAGCACAAAGAAATAAATATGTATAGCCATTTCAGAGATGTGGTTACAAGGTGAAGAATGGTGAGACCTAAATATTCAAGAATACTAGAACAGTTCAGGAGGACAGGAAGCTATGAAATGGCGTTGAGGTGTCTGCTAATAAAGAATAACATTAATATAGAGGCCATGATGTGGAGATGCCGGTGTTGAACTGGGGTGGACAAAGTTAAACATCACACAACACCAGGTCATGGTCCGACAGGTTTATTTGAAAGTACTAGCATTCGGAGCACTGATCCTTCATCAAGAAGCTGTGGAGCAGGATTGTAAGACATTATAACAAAATTTATAGCAGAATTTATAGCAAAAGATTACAGTATTATGCAACTGAAATTATATTTTGAACAAACCTAGATTGGTGTTAAGTCTTTCATCTTTTAGAATAGGTTGCAAGTTTTGGTTCATTAATATGTAAATCTTACAACTTCTTTTAAATCATATTCTCGAGATAACTTAAGGTTTTATTTAAAAAAGATGACATCTCAACTCAGACAACGCATTAAAGATGAGGTTAGGGTCCATATGCATCCCATTCTTGAGTCAGACTGGTTCTATTTTCAAAGTAGGAATTTATAAAATGTTACATGGATTGACTGCTTGCATTGACTACTTGCAGATTGTTTGCTTTTTGAGCAAAATAGAATGTGTCGGCAAATACAATTCTGCAAATGCACTGATATGTGTATGTGCGTGCACGAGAGAGAGTGTGCATGTGAGAGAGTGTGTATTTATGTGTGTGCATGCTTGGTAGAGTGTGGACGTGAGTGTGATGGAGTATAAGTCTCACGCTCTCACATGGGTTTTTTTTTATAAAACCTTAAGCAACCTCGAGAATGTGACTTAAAAGAAGTTCTGAGATTTACATATTAATGAACCAAAACCTGCAACCCATTCTAAAAGATGAAAGACTTAACATCAATCTAGGTTTGTTCAATATTTCATTTCAGCTGAATGACACTGTAATCTTTTGCTATAAATTCTGTGTCTTATGATCCTGCTCCACAGCTACCTGATGAAGGAGCAGCATTCCAAAAGCTAGTACTTCCAAATAAACCTGTTGGACTATAACCTGGTGTTGGAAATGTGTTGCTGGAAAAGCGCAGCAGGTCAGGCAGCATCCAGGGAACAGGAGAATCGACGTTTCGGGCATAAGCCCTTCTTCAGGAATGCCCTGAAGAAGGGCTTATGCCCGAAACGTCGATTCTCCTGTTCCCTGGATGCTGCCTGACCTGCTGCGCTTTTCCAGCAACACATTTCCAGCTCTGATCTCCAGCATCTGCAGACCTCACTTTCTCCTATAACCTGGTGTTGTATGATTTCTAAATTAATACAATAGTGAGAGATGATCTTAGGTCGGAAGATCAATGTGTAGAATAAGTTTGCATAGAGTTGAGAAATAACAACAGTAAGAAGTCACTTGTGAGAGTAGTTTATAGGCCCCCTAACTGTAGCCACACTGTAGGATTAGAGTATACAGGAAGAAATAGTAGAGGTTTGTAAAAAGGATGATTTTCATGGATCATTTCATATAGATTGGACAAAATTAAATTGGTAGGCATGGAATATGAGTACAAAGAATTAATTCAAAATAATTTCATAATGCCAGGGAGTTGGTAATTGGACAAAGGATGCGTGGATTGCCTAGTCTTTCCCCAAGACAGTTCAGAGGCAGGAGGGTTGGTGACAAAACAGCCAGCTAAGTAATATTAAAGGTTTACCAGCATACAAGCCTGCCATCAGGATTCACTGAAGCCTGCCCAGTGAGCCAAATGATGTCTTTCCGTTCTGTTCTAATTCTATGATCAGAAAAGCAGAGCCTGCAAAGAAATGGCAAGGGAGGGGCTGAAGGAAAGAGGAAATAAAGGCAAAGGCAGAGGATGTGTTCCATCAGGAGAATTTGCCTAAAGTTGTGGTGAATCCTGATGGGACTTTCCTCGCCTTCAGGATTGTGGGGCAGGACGGACAACAGTGATTTTCTTCCAAAAGCAATAGGCATTCCCCTATATTAGGGATTAGAGTGGCACTGGAAAAGCACAGCAGCTCAGGTAGCATCCGAAGAGCAGGAAAATCGATGTTTCGGGCAAAATCCCTTCATCAGGAATAGAGGCAGAGTGCCTGCAGGGTGGAGAGATAAATGAGAGGAGGGTGGGGATGGGGAGAAAGTAGCATAGAATACCCGGGAGTTGCAGTGGGAGAGGGACTCCCTGAGATTCTTGTAGCGAGAGGAGGAAAACTTCTTCAAGGCAGGCATCCTTGCAAGAGAATTTGCAGTAGGGTTAAAATCAACTAGGTAAAAACAATGACTGCAGATGCTGGAAACCAGATTCTGGATTAGAGTGGTGCTGGAAAAACACAGCAGTTCAGGCAGCATCCGAGGAACAGGAAAATCAACTTTTCGGGCAAAAGCCCTTCATCAGGAATAGAGGCAGAGTGCCTGCAGGGTGGAGAAATAAATGAGAGGAGGGTGGGGGTAGGGAGAAAGTAGCATAGAGTACCTGGGAGTTGCCGTGGGAGAGGGACTCCCTGAGATTCTTGCAGAGAGAGGAGAAAAACTTCTTCAAGACAGGCATCCTTGCAAGAGGATTCGCAGTAGAGTTTAAATCAACTAGGTAAAAACAATGACTGCAGATGCTGGAAACCTGATAGTTTGTTTAGTGATGTGATTAGAATTTGGAGGAAAATTATTATATTCAATAATTTCTCACCAATTTAAACCCAACCATTTTTTTTCTCTTCTTCCTACAAGTGTGAATCACATTTCACCACATTATGTTTCATCTGCCAATGTTTTAAATGTAATTTGCATGATATAAGTAGCAAAGCAAAATAAGTTCATGATGGCTCCATGAATGGATAGAAACCAGTTATTGTCTATGCATATGTATATAGATATGCTGTGGATGTGCCGGTATTGGAGTTGGGTGGACAGAGTTAAAAAATCACACATGAGGTTATAGTCCAACAGATTTATTCGTAAGTACTATTTTTTCATCAGGTAGCTAGTGGGGCAGGATCATAGGACATGGAATTTATAGTAAAGATCAAAATGTAATAAAACTGATGCAATGTATTCAACACACCTAGATTGCTGTTAAGTCTTAATCACTTAGAATGCATTGCTGGTTTCGATTCCTTAGTGCGTAAATCCCAGAATTTCTTTCAAGTAAAGTTCTGGGATTTACATATTAATGAATCAAAGCCTGCAACTCATTCTAAGTGATTAAGATTTAACAGCAATCTAGGTTTGTTCAATATATTGCATCAGTTGTATGATACTTTGATTTTTTTACCATAAATTCTGTGTCCCATAATCCTGCCCCACTAGCTATCTGATGATGAAGCAGCGCTCCGAAAACTTGTACTTACGAATAAACTTGTTGGACTATAACCTGGTGTTGTGTGATTTTTAACATGGAAACATAGAAAATAGGAGTAGGAAGTGGTGGATGTGGGCATAATTACAACGTTTAAAAAGACATTTGAATAAGTATGTGAATTGGAAAGATTTGGAGGGATATGGACCAGGAGCAGACAGGACTAGTTTAGTTTGGGATTGTGTTCAGCATGGACTGGTTGGACTGAAGAGTCTGTTTCCATGTTATATGACTCTATGATGATGATAGAGTGACTACTGAAAACAGTAAACAGCACACACCTATGTCTGCTACAATCACACGACTGGACTCAGTAATGATCTTCCAGAGCCCTCTTTGAAGTCAATGTCAGTCAAACAATCAATGACCATTATATCTCTTGGTTGTTCTCTTCAATAGTTACTAGTTTAATGAACTTTTTATCTTTTCTAATTCTATTCCACCATGTATTTGTACTTGTGTTGTAAAGCATTCTGCTCAACGCCTACATCATTGAGTGCTTGAAATAAACCTTATTTTGTTTTTTAACTTCACAGCATTGTTGTAATCCTAAAAAAAATCAGCAAGTACAAATAGAACAATGGCGTAAATACGTAATTCCCATACTTTCCAAATAAAGGGGAGAAATTGAATCACAATCTTTTGTGTACAGGTGGTGAGAGTAGGGAGATTTGAAAAAGTTATTTCAGAACTTGCAATCTGTCTTTGAAAATTTGTTCTAACCATCCTACACTATTCCAAGGCTACCTTAATAATATATAACTAACATTTTCCCAACAACTGATGTTCAGATAATTTCATGAAAAGTATTAGCACATTTGCCAACTTGCAATCTGATGCAACCATTTCCCATCCAGTGTTTTCTCCTCCCAATTGTTTGTGATATTCCATGGCATTGACTCCCTATTTTCTTGTGATCTTCCAAGTACTCCCTCTCCAATGTTCCAGTGCTTCTCTCAAGTTCTACCCCTGCAATGTTCCAGTGGCATACCCCAGTGATTCTTCAACAATGATCCCTTCCCATTATTCTAGTAATCCTCTCCTGTCCTGTCCTTTCACATTGTTCCAGTAATGCTTTCCCCCGTCCCTTCACATTCATCCAATTACTCTCCTCCTGTCCATATTTTATTCGCTAATGAGACATGGGCATCACTGGCTAGCTAGCAGTTGAGAAGGAACAGCGAGATTGGTTCAAATCAGTAGAGTGAGTGGTTTTGAGGGGAACTGGCAGGCAGTGCTGTTCCAATGTTTCTGCTGTCCTTGGCCTTCTAGATTGAAATGGTTGTGGGTTTGGAGGGTGTTTTCTAAGGATCTTTGGTGAATTTCTGCAGTGAATCTTGTAGATAGTATACTATGCAGCTTCCGAGCATCAGTGCAGATCAGTGCTTGTGCCAATCAGATAGGCTGCTTTGGCCTGGCTGGTGTCAAACTTCTTGACAGGCAAGTGGGAAGTATTCCATCACACTCCTGATTTGTGCCTTGTCAATGGTGGACTGGTTTTGGGGAGTCAGCAGATGAGTTACACATTGCAGTATTCCTAGCCTCTAACCTACTCATGTAGCCACTTTTTATTTGGTAAGTCCAATTGCATTTCTGGTCAGTGGTAACCCTCAGGATGTTGATACTGGGAGATTCAGAGATGCTAACACCATTGAATGTCACGCAGACAGTGTTCAGGTAGTCTCTTATTGGAGACGGTCAATGCCTGGCACTTGGGTGGTGTGAATATTACTTACCATTTGTCTGCCAAGCCTGGATATTGTCCAGGTCTTGTTTCATTTGAACCAGTACCTGAGGAATCATGAATAGTGCTGAACATTGTGCAATCAGTGGCAAACATCTCCATTTCTCACCTTATTATGGAGAGAAGATAATTGATGAAGCAGCTGACGATGGTTCGGCCTAGGACACTACCCTGAGAAACACCTGGAGCTGAGATGACTGATATCCAACAATGATAATCATCTTCCTATGCGCCAGGTATAACTCCAACCAACGGACAGTTTTCCCCCCCGATACCCATTCATTCCAGTTTTGCTATGGCTCGTCGATGCTCAAACTCAGTCAAATGCAGTCTTGATGTCAAATGCTGTCACTCTGGCCTTCACCACTCCATTGTTCCAGTGACTCTCACCTCCTGTCCCTTCCCCATATTCTTCAAATCATAAATCCCTTGTGTGAAACAGACCATTAGGTCCACACTGACCCATTCCCCTACTGCTCTACATTTAACCCTGACTAATGCTCCCACCTGATTGTGGGAAGAAATCCATGCAGACATGGGGAGAATGTGCAAACCCCAAACAGACAGATGCCAAAGGCCTGGAATCGAACCTGGGTCCCTGGCGCTGTGAAGCAGCAGTGATGACCCTCTTCTCTTGACCCTTCTCGGTGTTCCAGTGATCCACGCCTGTCTCTCGTCGCTATTGCTACAAGCAATTCTCCTGGTTCCTAATATTTCAGAGACCCAGTCGCCAGCGTACGGGTCCAATGCTACAGCCCTCCAGAATACCAACACTCCAGCATCACCACTGGATACACTACCACTCATCCCTTTTAGCCCCGCCCCCCTTACCTGGCTCTTTTGCTATCGTGTCCTGAGCCGAGACACTAGTGGCTGGTGCATGAAGGGAGTTGTAGTCCTCATTACGTCCGATCCTCGTTCATTCAAGCTTTGGGATGCATCAGCCAGGACTACAATCCCAGCGTGTGGAGCCCTGGAAGCTGGAATCAGCGCACCTGCTCCAGTCGGCTCGAGCGATCGCAGCAGTGAGGAAGCGGCAGCGATTAATTCCTGTTGATGAATTCAGAGAAAAATAACATTTAAAATGCATATCTAGTACTGGGGGAAACCGAAACCAATGTAAAAAAATGTCAATTGGATTTTAATTGTTGGACTTGGAGCAGGCAGTTAAACTCTTTGATACCTACGTTTTAACCGACCTGTCTGTCATTGCGTTATTTAACGTTTGAGTTTTGATGTAATTGGAAGAAGTTGCTGAGGTTTAAATGAATACTCAATAGGAACTGCTAGTCTGTGCTCATTACCTGATAGTTGCTGAATAGAGTGTGATACTTTGGAATGCCCAGGAAATACGTTTGGACATTGCAGTGAATCTGTGCGTTCTTTTCTCCTACATACTGACCTGAGTTTGTAATCCGTCCCGTGGTACGTATTGTAGGGCGAAAAACGACAATAACAGTCTTCAAAGAGCACCGATATAATGTGGGAGAGCAAGCAATTCCTGTGGGTTCGAAGTTTCTGTACCGCACTGACTCTCTGTGTACTGAGTAGAGTTGGAACTGCTGAAGAAAATGATCTGAAGACAGCGGGAGCCTCAAAGCCGGGTAAGATCAGTTGGTATCAACATTAAATAGGCCGCATCAATCTATTATTTGTTACTGGAATTTCATTGTCAATATAATTTGTCCTATGTGTAGAATGTATATTTCGGAGAATGCAGATTTGGTAGACAATGTGTGAGTAAGAAACTGTTGGTATTCTTAATCTAATGTTTACAGATCAAAAACGTGTGTATATTGTGTTTTTGATGTAACATGAAATTCCAAGGTTTAATCATAAGAAGTAAATGAGAGGCCAGTAAAAGTGGTCAACAGTAATGATCAAAAGTTGAGTTGCAGTTAGATTTTTGGAACGTTAGAGGAGAGGAAAAGTTTCACAAATTGCCCAAATTGGTTTAATCAGCTACTCTTTTTTGACTCAAAACATGAATGTTTTTCCATCCGATTAAAAGGACTGGAGTTCTGAAACTATAAATGAAGTTTAAAACATGACTAAGATCAGTCTTGAGAATAGGAGGGTGCACTTTTAGCTATGTGAGCATTCATCTTAAATGTGAAATTACTGCAGTTATTTTAGGTCAAATAGAGTTTACGAGCTGTCACTAATGTTTCAAAGACTTTCCCTGAATTGGCCACCACCTTTGTAGAGAGCTGATGCCTCTAACCTTAAGCAGTGCTTAAAGCAAACCTACCTGTGATACAGGTGTTGTTCAGATGGTACAATTTAGACAATATCATGCCAAAACCCATCTATTACACACAATAGATGGCCATATAGGTAAAGTACAAGGAGGTTGTTAAGTTTGTGGAACTTTATACCTGCAAAACTATGCACCTTCAAGAGAAAAGAGGAGAACATTGAAAAAAAGTGAAACTTTGAGATCAAGGATAGAAAAATGTAATAAAACCAGAAATATTGGAAATTTGCAGGCGGTCTGACAGCATCTGTAAAAACAGAAACAGCATTAATTTTCCAGCAGGATAACCTTTCATCAGAACTGGAAGACATTCAAGTTTTGAAGAAAGGTGATTGACATGAAATGTTAACTGTGTTTTCTTCTCTTTTATAGATGTTGTCTGACCTGTTCAGAGTTTGATGTTTTTGCTTAATACTGCAGCACTTGTCAGATTGCAAGTGTTAATGTTGTAGTTGAATTATTTTAACTGCAAAGTTTAAAAGAAATCACACAACAGCATGCTCCTGGTTGTGGCTGCACTTTTATCCAGTTGAAAAGACTGAACCAGATTCCTAGCTTGAGTGAATTGCATCCAAAAATATTATTACAAGAATGTTGCCAGTCAATTGGAGAGCAGTTGGTGGGAGAGTGGAGGGAGGTGCTTGAAGGTTACAGGCCCAAATGATAATACTGGTCAGCTTGTAGCATTGTGTGACCCCATTTAACATGTGTTGTATTTCAGAAATTATGTTCTTTTTTAAATATTCAATATCCCTATTGATAATGGACTTTCTTCTCATTATGAGATTCAGTGCAAATAATCTGTTCTGCTGGCCCTGGAGAGACTTCCTAAGGCGACACTCAACCTGCTGGACAAGGACACAATTGTTCGGGAACTTGCATATTGTGGCTGACTCTCAGAACCATGGGAACAATGTTACATAGTTTCGGTTCACCTGCATGCCCTTAGGCAGTTCTCCCATGCCGCGTCTTCAATTGTTTTATTTTCCCACCTCCATCTGTCATTTCAGGAAATCTATCTATTTTAGGTCGAGAAGAGTCTGTGTGACATATGAGCAGTGTGAGAGGAGCTTGAAATGCTGAGCTGTATCATGTGAGCATGAGTCAGAAACTGGCAGATACAGCAGTATTTACACAACACCTGCTGCTCAGTTGAATTTATACTGTGTGGCTCCAGGTAGTGGAAAGGTACAAAGTGCCTGTGTACAGAATGATAGGTTTGACTGGCTTAGATGTTAACCCTTACGCCACTAAACTGAAAGCACTTGGAGTCATTGAGATATACAGCATGGAAACAGATCCTTGGTCCAACTCTATGCTGACCAGATATCCTAAATTAATCTAGTCTCATTTGCCAACACTTGGCATACATCCCTCTAAACCCTTCCTATTCATGTACCCATCCAGATGTCTTTTAAATGTTTTAATTGTACCAGCCTCCACCACCTCCTCATGCATCATCTTCTGTATGTAAAAGCTGCTCCTTGGGTCCCTTTTTAAATCTTTCCCCTCTCATGTAAACCTATGTTCTCTAGTTCTATACTACCCCCCCCACCCCCAACCATGGGAAATGATCTTATCTATTAGTTTCACCCATGCCCCTCATGATTTTATAAACCTCTATAAGGTCACCCCACTTCTTCCTCCTTTTGACTTTTTGTTCTCTTCCTTTCTCCTCAGAATATATATATGGTGGATACTTGCCTGCAATATCGTAGAAAAGTTTGCACTTGTAGACTATTTAAGTTTGCACCGTGGGCGGCACGGTGGCACAGTGGTTAGCACTGCTGCCTCACAGCGCCAGAGACCCGGGTTCAATTCCCGCCTCAGGCGACTGACTGTATGGAGTTTGCACGTCCTCCCCGTGTCTGCGTGGGTTTCCTCCGGGTGCTCCGGTTTCCTCCCACAGTCCAAAGATGTGCAGGTTAGGTGAATTGGCCATGCTAAATTGCCCGTAGTGTTAGGTAAGGGGTAAATGTAGGGGTATGGGTGGGTTACGCTTCGGCAGGTCGGTGTGGACTTGTTGGGCCGAAGGGCCTGTTTCCACACTGTAATGTAATCTAATCTAATCTAATCTAATCTAATGTAAAAAAAATTACTACAGTTTTGCAGACTTTTCATGTTGTATGATATGTAGCAGTTGTTTATCACCAACTATTCAATCTGTCAGTCCCCTGTTAGCTTTTAATTAAAGAATGCGCCTGTCATTAGGCTAACACATTCTCTGGAGACAAAATCAGAAATCGCTGGAAAAACTCAGTCTGGCAGGATCTGTACAGAGAAAACATAGTTCACATTTCTGATGCAGTGTCCCTACTTGAGGACAGATTGTAGCTAGGAAAAGATTGTAGCTGAAGATGGGGTGGGGTTGTTTCATCCTTTTTGATCAATTAATTTTTAATTTAATTTTTAAATTTCAACAAAAGTTTTTAAAATTCATTCTTCTCTACTTATTTTTCATTATTTGGAAAAACAACTTGACTTTGTCAGAACCAATTACTGTGGATTTTATTATAAAAATACAAGTGCATAGAGTTAGTGATTGTTTTGTTTATGGCATGGGTTAGTCAGTAGTTAAGATGTTGGAATTTTGGGGAATGTGCTTTGACTGACACGATCATCTTGAAATCCGATAAGACATTAAGGTTAAAAAGGGAGATAGGTGAAGTCAGTGCTTTAGAAACTGAATTTGTTGTGGGATGTGAAAACAATGACTTTGATATTCCTAATATTTAAGAGGAGGAGTACTGTTCTCTTGGGTATTGGTGGTGATTTTAGAGATGAATGCACTCTGCTCTCCTATATATTCAGGTTGAAATATTGGAGTTCTTATGTAGTGGCAAAACTTGGATTTCTTATCACAAACATTGAAAGAAAGAATGCCTTGAGTTGATTATGTGAAGATTTGGGTGTCTGGCACAGAACTGGAATCCAGTGTAATTAGCTGTCTCATACACTCAGCTGTTGGCTTCAAAATTCTTCAAGCGCAGTTTGTGCTTCATTTGGAGCTCTGGCATGCCTGGTGTTGTCTGGCTACTCCATGGCTTTGACGTGGCAGGAGCAGCATGTTGCACAAGTCAACCTGGGTGAGTTAACAGAATGCAAATGAGATGAATGACTGAATGTTTAGTTGGATAAAGCTGGTGAAGTGTTTTATGTAATAGATCAAATCTGGTTGCAGTTGAATTGTTTCAGGCAACTGTAAAAGAATTTGTAAAACCTGAGGCAAAGACATTACTTTCATTTTGTAATATATATCAACAGATTTCTCATGTATTGATGCCGATCGCTTCTATGACCATTATGTGTGGACAAAGCAGGAGCAGAAACATTATTTATTTTGTCCACTGAGCAAGGAACTGCTGCAGCTGATACCATCTGCCTCAGGATTCACTGTTGAGTGGATCAAGAACTGCCTTCCTTTTAATATTAACCAGAGTTCTCATATAACTAACAGCACCTATCCAAATGGAACTGCATTTCTCACATTCCATACCCTCCACAACTCTGATGCTGGGAATTATACTTGCGTAGTCAGCTTGAACAGACAGAGATTTCACTCCTTCACCATGCAACTCCGACTAGAAGGTAAGGAATTAGCCACTCAATGTTGTAAATGGTTTATAAAATCAAAAGGATCAAATAAAATTCTATGTTTAGCAGCACCTGATTTGGGAGAGCATTGGTTTGAATGGGTAGGTGGAGGATGATTAGTTAGAACATCAGTTTGGAGAGATGAAAGCAACTTCCTGTATTTCATCCTTCTGTCTTTTGAGAGGTCTACTGCAAAGAAATGCAGGTTTATAAATGTTAGAGAAAAATATGACATTTTATATGATTTTTTTTTTGGTAGCATGAAGTATGAAGTCTCTGAGCCCATGCATTGCTTATGGTGTGAATGGCGGTCATAAGTGCATGCCAGATACATATGTGCCTGAATGGGATAGTTGATAAAGGGATTGCCAGCATGGAAAAAATATTGTGTGAATCCATTGAGACTGAAACATGGGCCAGAAACACTAAGAATGATGTTGACGTTCAGTAACAAAGAAGCAGGCACTCAATACAATGCATATGCCCTCCATCCCCCACTCTCTTCAATGCTTTGTTAACTTGGTGTTATTACTATAAAGCAGGTCTTTCTTGGTTTATTTTTCTGCCTGGTTGATGCTCTGTAACTACAAAGTTGAAAACAAAATTAACTAAGAATTTAAAAAGTTATTATTAAGAGCTTGAGGAGATTTCAGGCTAACCGCATCAAATAACTTGCTCTGAAAACAGCCTGTATTCTGACAATTGTGACAAATTTCGTCTCAGCTGCTGAGACAATGCATGACATTCTGAAAAAATACCATATAAAATAGGATATATGACATTTTTACAAATGTTGTAGGCTTTCTGCTTGTTTTGTTTTTTAAAAAAAAATACTCTAGAATCCATGTTCAGATCAACATCTTTGCTAAAAACGTAAGTTTTTCCTTGGGCCATTCCCTACGTGTTTCCCAAGTTTCATTGAAATCCATCTATTAATTTTGAGATCTATGGCACATAAATATTACCTCTACCTTCATTCACTGGTGGACATAGTCATGTACAGAGCTGACCTTGTGGCAGACTGCGTTTACATTCTACTGTTATGAGTCCAGCATTAGATTTATGTCCTACTGTAGACATCACAGAACACATCTGGATTTCACTGCTCAGACCACAGAATTTCATGGAATTATCCATTAAAACTTGAACTAAAGGATGCTCTTGTGCACGTATTTCATTTAATCAGATATAGTACCTTCAACAAGGCCTGGTAGCTAGTAGCAAACTACTATTGATTTGATTTATCTATTGTCACATGGACTGACATGCAGTGAAAAGCTTTGTTTACGAGTAATACAAGTAGATCATAGTAAGCAAGGATATACAGATTGAAAAGACTTGAACAGAGGCATACAGGTTACATTTCACAGGGTGTATGTTAGGGAAGATCAGCATTATTTAAGGCTAGAGAGTTCATTCCAGTCTAATAACAGCTGGGAAAAAGCTGTTCCTGGATTCGTAGACTGAGAGCTGATCCTGTTGGCACATGGCATGTAAACATGTCCTGCTCCCCAAATGTAGAAATACTCAACAACAAGCGGTTGTAATTTCCCTGCATGGGCTGTGTGTGGTCTTGCAAACATTCCGACAATTTGTTTCCATCCCTTCTCCAAGCAGCATACTGACAGCATTGTGTTTAGATCCATGTAAATAGTTGGCTTAAAGTCTGAAAAAAGATCAGGCACACTGAAAGTAATGTGAGGTCCCTCCTCCTCCTTGATATCTAATGATTTCAACTGGAAAGTATGGCCCTCAAATGAGGCAGAAATCAACTCAGTTGTGATGTCCACTCATGATAAATAACATACACTATCCTGATGTCAAATGCAATGAGTATCCATTTGAATAATGTGCATCAAAGTGACTCCTGGGCACAGTTCAATCATTCTGTGGAAAGAACAAAGGCTCCATAAGAAATTTAACTCTGTCCTGACACAGTAAGCATGGCTGAACTTGTGAGGAGTGGGTTTTTATACAAAACAAATTACATTACCATTGATGGTGACCTTCAAACAAATCCTTATTGATATCCTTTGGAGTAATGTTGCATTTCTTAAAAAAATGATTGTTGCATCTTTATCAGAGATGCTGGATTCAACCTTCTCATTCCTGTTTCAGTTCACTGAACCTGGATGTGTTATGTGAAGTTGTCACTGATTAACTGTGCAAGATTCCGCATGCTTCAGCTCCACATTTCCTGTTGTCCTCGGCACTTGAATACTAGGAGAATACAATCACCTTGAATTATCAGGTTACTGGTGTACTCTTGTTCGTCTAAAAACCTTGTTGCCTTTTTGCCTTGTGCTGAGAGTCAACATCAGTCTCAGGAGTTTAAAAAAAAAGCACAGTTAATAATGTGGAGACAATGACCTTGCAATAATTTTATTAATGAGTTGGGAATTGCTATTATTCTGCAGAATCAATTATTTTATATGTTTTGTCTCTTCATACTGCTACTAGTCTTTCACCCATTCTCCAGAACAAGGTAGTGATGTCATGGTATTGTCATTGGACTAGTAACCAAAAACCCCAGTAATACGCTAGGAACTAAGGTTTGAATCACATTACAGCAGATTCTGGAATTGTAATTCAAGCAATGTAGAATTTAAAGTCTAACAATCATCATGAAACAATTATCAATTGTCTTAAAAACCCATTTGCTTCACTAATGGCCTTGAAGGCAGAAATCTGATGGCCTTCTATGGGCATGTAACTTCAGACCCACCACAATTTGGTTGACTCTTAAATGTCCTCTGCAAATGACCTAGCAAGCCCCTTAGTTATATCGAACCACAGCAAATTCTCAAAGCAATGTAAAAGAACTACCAGTCATCAGCCTTGACACTGGAAACCACAATGGAAAACTTGGTCCAGTTGATCCTGCAAAGTTCCTTTTCCTTTTTCCTAATATCTGGAGTCTTGTGCTAAAATTGGATGAGCTTTCTCATGGATTAGTCAGGCCAAAGCCTGACCTAATTGTACTGTCAGAATTATAACTTACAGACAATGTTCCATACATCTCCATCACCATTCTTCGGTATATCCTGTCAGATCCAGCAGGGGTGGAGGCACAGTGGTATACAGAAGGGAGAGGGTTGCTCTAGGAAGTATCTACATTGACTCCAGATCTCTTGACATTACATGGCATCAAGTCAAACATGGACCTATTAGGTGAGTTAGACATGGTAAAAATCCCACACCAGTTTCTGAAGATGGAGTAGTGGGGTGGGTCCAGGTGAGATGCTGTTTAGAGGATTGATGCAGTTTTGATGGGGCCAAATGGCCTCTTTCTGCACAGTAGGGATTCTATTATTCTACTTCATAGGTTCAATGACAAGGAAACCTGCTTCTAATTACCATTTGCCATGCCTTCTCCTCTGATAAATCAGCACTCCACCGTGTTGAACACTATTTGGAGGAAGCACTAAAAGTGCTTGTATTCTTGTGGGGTCCTAAATGTCCAATACCAAGAGTGACCCAGCAGCACCCCTACTGTCCAAGCTGGCAGACTCCTAAAGGACAAATATACTTGACTGGATCTGTGACAGGTGGTGAAGGAACTGGGAAAGCAGGAAAAACAAACTTGACCTCCTCCTTACCAAACTGTTTGTTGAAAATGCAGTTATCCAGTCCAGTATAGTATTGATAGGAGTGAACACTGTACAATCCTCTGGAGATGAAGTCTTGTCTTCAAATTGAGGATACCCTCCATTGTGTTGTGTGTTGCTGCTATAGGGCTAAATGTGAAGGATGATGGATCTTGAATAGATCCAGTATCTCGACTGAGCATTTGTGAGGTGCTGAAGCCAACAGTAGCAGCAGAATTGTACTTAAACACAATCTGCAAACTCATGGGCTGGATCAAGTGAGACTCTGGGTCTGGGCTTTTTACTTCTCTTCTGGAGGTGTGAGGAGCCAGACTTAGATGGGAGCTGCTGTTGAGTAACCGTCCAGTAGAGGGTTTTGCTCGCTCCTATTTGTGAAGTGTAGGATACTGTATGATTTAGTATCAGTTATACCTGTCCAGACCTCTTTAATGAATTACCTACATGTCTACCTTGGGCTTTCTGGTCCTGTACATCTTTTAGAGTTGTAACCTTTATTTTAAATTTGTCTTTATGTTCTTTGAGCCAGAATGCATCATCTATCCCAATTCACTTCATTGAACTTCAAAGGCACCTATCCGTCCACTTCAGTGTTGTTCAATGTCCTTTGAAGTTCTACACTGTCCTCCACACAGTTTACAATTCTTCCAACTTTTATGTCATCCGCAAACTTTGAAATTGTTATCTGCACGTTGAGATCTAGATAACTTATGTGTATATAAGGAAAAACAAGGATCCCAATATCGACTCCTGGGGACTTGCACTTCAAACCATATTCCAGCCCAAAAAAGTAACCATTAGCTGTTGTTTTCTGTCCTATCCTTCAGCCAGTTTGGTATTCATGTTGCTGCTGCTCCTTTTATTCCATGACCAATGTATTTTCCTTAGAAGTTAGTTGTGTGGCACTCAATCAAATTCCTTTTGGATATCCTTGTGCGCCACATCAATGGCTTTCACCTCATTTAACTTTCTCTGTTACTGCTTCAAAAAACCTCCAGAAGGTTATTAGACATAATTTTCTCTTAACAATTCCATGCTTAACTTTAACTAATTAGGCTGTAATTGCTGGGCTGATCTTTACAAACCTTTAAAACAAGGGTATCCCCTTGCAATTTGCAATTTTTGCAATTCTCCAATCCTTTGTCACCCATCCCGAATCCCAGGAGACTGCAAGATAATTGCCAGTGCCTCTGCAATTACTCCTCTCTCTCTATTTTCAATATAATTAGATGCATCTCATGCAGTCCCAACACCTTGTCCTCTTTAAGTACTGACAGTCTATTCAATGTCTCCTCTATCAATTTTAAACCCCACCAGGAGCTGAATTTCCTCCTCAATCATGATGGCCTGGACAACACCTGCCTCGTTGGTAAAGGCTGCTAGTTGGAGTCATACCTAGAACAAAGGAAGATTGTTGTACTGCCCTTAAATGGGCTTTGCACAAAAATTAATCAGTTTGAAAACTTCACTGATTTACTGGTGGTGGTTAATAGATTAAAAAATACCGTGGGTGATTTGGTGATGCGGGGGGGGGGGGGGGGAGATGTTCAGTTGTATGTAAGAGCATTTCTGAATGTTTTAAAAAAAATGTTGTGGTGGTTGGACATGCATCATCTAAGCCCCATGATAGCTCTTTAGGGGGTCCTCAAGGTGGTGTTCTAGGCTCAACTATGTTCAGTTGCTTCATCAATGACCTTCTGTCCATCATAAAGTCAGATGTGATGTTATTCACCAATTGATTGCACAGTGTTTTGCACCATCCACATCTCTACAGATGCCGAAGCATCCTTTGTCCAAATGTAGCAAGATCTGGATATTATCCAGGTTTGGGTTGACAAGGAACATTTGAACCACACAAGTGCGAAGCAGCGAACATCCCCAACTGGGGAGAAACTGACCATTGTCCATTGACTTTCAGTTGTGTTACCACAGCTGAATCTTTGACTATCAACATGTTAAAAGGTATCATTAGTTAGTTCAATTTCAAGTTAGTCATATAAATACTGTAACTAGAAAAGCATGTCAGAGGCTTGGAGTCCTCTTTTATGAATAACTCACTTCCTGTCCACTATTTACAAGGCAGAAGTCAGGACTGTGAAGTACTTTCCCGTGCCTAGATTAGTGTAGCAATTGTCAAGAAACTGGCACCATCCAATAAATGCTGGCTCAAAAAGTGCAGTCCACTTCTCCTGACTGAATAATAAAAGTATTCAAGTTGCCAGACCAAATATTTGACCTTGGAAAATTTTATGTCTGAACCACATACCCTCATCCAACATCTACACAATCACTTTCTGGCCACATCACTGTATAATAAGTAGGAGCAGGAGACCAGTTTGGTATCTCTTCTCCCTTCCATATCTCAGGAATAGTCATGTCAATCAGACAATGCAAAGTATTACCTGACAAAGTTTAACTTAATGTCGATCAGGAGTCAAACTTCAAGTTTGCTTGATTGTCTTTGTATTATTGAGTACTATTGTACTGTGAAAATTGAGTGTACTTTTTAGAAAAGAAGAGTGGGGATAAGTGAATCTCTCTTTTTCAAGATCACACTTTTGTTTGGTTGTTCTACCATATAGTACATGTTTAAACTGAATGTTAAAAATTGAATCATTATACTTCCTTTAATTATTTAGCATGAACACGCATGAGCATTGACTGCTCGGGTGATAATCTATGTAGCACTTAGGGCTGCAGATAAATTAGCTAGTAAATATATACATGCAGAAAATGAAGAGAATTGTTAAAATGATTTTTTGTGCAAAAATGGCAGAAGTACTGATTTTATTTTTGTTCATGGAAGCTGCCTGATCATTATTTTTCGTTTTGTTTTTTTTGTGCTTGATGGTAAATCATAAGGCTGTTCCTGGCTTGGCTGCATGCTAGCCCACAGAAATGCCCTGTCCTCTTCCTATAAAAGACATCATGCAGATCCCCCTCTTTTATGAAAGGGTATTCTAAATCCCTACGATGAAGTAACGGCTTTTGTGCAGTAATGTGTCTTTGTCTTTGTTTAGATAGTCGCTGTAATGTAGCTCCTACATTCCTGTCTCCTTCTGGAAATCAGACTTACTTTCTGCCTGTTGGCTCTTGGATGGTGTTGAATTGTACAGTGAAGCTACTCTATGACCAGAAGTTCAACTGGTGTGACCCAAACATCGACTGGAGTAAAGATGGACATGTGATCATGAACAGTAGTAAATACACCTCCACTGAGGAGACCAGGTAATAACTCTACCAATTTATAATTCCATCTTCAGCAGAATATATGGAGTTAATGTGGCATTGTTAGTTAGCCCCTCCTGTCTCCCCACATTAATCATACAGAACAATAGCTCTGAGGCAGGATTAATCTCCACTGTTAGTTTAACTTCCCAATCCATCCTCCACTATCAGATGAGCTCTCAGCAATGATTTTGATTTGATTTGTTGTCACATGTACCTAAAGTAGAGTGAAAAGCTTTGTTTGTGAGCAGTACAGGCAGATTACAATAAGCAAGGACATACAGATCATGTGGTGAAAAAAAATCTTGGATAGAATAAGGTATTCAGTTTACACTGTGCACAAGGCAAGATCAACATTATTTGAAGTCAGCGAGTACATTCATCAGTCTAATTACGGCAGGGAAGAAGCTGCCCTTGAACCTGCTGACATGTGTTCAAGCTTCTGTATCTTCTGCCTGACAGAAGAGGTTGTAGGAGGGCATTACCTAGCTGGGATGAGTCTTTGATGTTGGCAGCCTTTCTGCAGCAATGGTACATGTAAATGGAGTTCATAGATGGGAGGTTGGCTTCCGTGATTGTCTGAGCTATGCACATAACCTTCTGTAGTTTCTTATGGTCCTGGGCAGAGCAGTTGCCATACCAGGCTGTTATGTACCTGGACAGTATGCTTTCAATAGTGCATCTGTAAAGGTTGGTGGGGGTCCTTATGGTCAAATACAAGTTAATGTGCTTTGTTGTGTAACAAACATCTGCTACCTCTCAGTGCAAAGCTTTGCTCTCTCTCACCAAAAATTTGGAATTCTGAAATGATTTTATCATATCTTACATTTTTGTTCACCATATAGGATTGTGTTCAACACTTACAAGCGGCATTTAGACTTTGGAATAATGACTGAAAACACTGATTTGCACAACAAGCAGTGCCAAACTAGTCCCCACTTTGCTATGACCCATCTGTTGAAAGTATGCATTTTTGGTTGGTTATTTCCAGCTGCTGGCCTGACTTTACAATTGACCACACAGTGTTACTGTTTCAGTGGTGCTGAAGTCCAGCCCTTTAACTTGTGTCATGCAACATTTTGGTGGAAAACTAGCAGTTAGTATCTAATAAAGTCTATGCAGCAGTTTTTTAAAAAAAAAGTTCTGTCTTTCATCTAGCCATTTTAGACAGGCATGCACGTACGTCATGTAATGTGAGTATTGAGATCACTCACCAAACGATGGTGTCAGTTACTTTTTATTTATTAAGCAAAATGCAATTAGCTTCATGTGTTGGACAACACTGCTGTAAAGTGCTGGAAATGCTAATGAGGCATGCAGCATTTTATATCCACGAAAGTACTTGTTCAGCATTTCTAAAATGACCAGCTTTTCTTTAGATCAAATAACATAATAAACTGTTTGATATTGCATTCGTTGGAATTGTTCAAAAATACTGTCTGTTATGTACATCAAAATAAAGACTGATGAGAGGTTCTGACTTGATGGCAAACCACTTCAAGAAAAAAATGTTGACAAATACTTTTATTTACCTACCTTCTGAATGTAATATTGTGAAGTATTTTTAGTGAACAACTACCTGCTATGCACCTTGTTAACCGCTGGAACCCCACCATACCCTCACAAAATTACCTTCTTATTTAAGAACTACATTTTAATTCATTCTAATTCAGTCATCAGCTTCCAATTCTTTGATATCTGAAGTTTGCAATTCCACCTTATTGTAGTCTTTCTATGATACACCCAGATTTCAGTGTTATGCTGCAATTCTTAAACATTTATATTTCTAAAAAGAAATCCGACCTAGGTTCCCCAGTAAATAAATATCTAGTATGCCACTGAAGTGTACAGATTAAACTCAATCTTTGGCCCTTATAAATTAGTTGCCAAAGCATTACAATGGACCATTATTTTCTGGGCTATTGAACATAACTACCTGACCTAAAAATTTCCTGATCGGAGTACCAGCATTCCTCACCCAATCAGCACAATGCAATTGGCTACATGTATTGGACATGCTGAGTGTGAAAGGTTGACAACCCTGAATGGGAAACCAATTAATTCTCAAAATTTGTTTACCTGGAGGTTAGCCCAGTTTAAAATCTGCTTCCCAATATTATGTTACAGTTATCCAGAATTGTCCCAATGCAAGAATAAAATTTCCCCTCAACTTTAAATGAAAAAGAATTAATGGTTGTTTCTCCAGTCAGATGTCTAGAGATGAGAAAGGTATGGATGAGAGTTCCAGCAGTGGTGGGGGTAAATTTAAAGGCAGGGTGTGGATTCAGTTTCAGCAAAGTGGAGTGAAATGGACAGAGCTGAACAGAGATAAGGGTGTAGAAATATGATGGGCTATGAAGCAACTGTTAGGGTGATACAAGACTTGGTGCCTCAGTACTTCATTGCCATTGAATTGAAATGAAGCAATTGTTATTTTGTAGATAGACACAGCATCCAATTTCCACCCAATACAGTCGCATAGGCAAAGGTAAAATAAATGGTCAGATAATATATTTTCCTGCCTTTCAGTTGATAAACACTAAACAGACTTTACCTGAACTTCAAATAGTACTATGTACATTTATCTCCACATGTCAGACAAAGATTTTGTATCTTGATATATCTCCACCTGTACTGCATTGTTTCATGATTCTGTCATGTGAGAAGTACTTTGAAAGGTGACACTCCACCAATGCCATACTGACCCAGTATTACATTAGAGAATATGGTCAAATCCAGGAATGGGATATGAACTCATAGCTTTCTAACTGAAGAAGGAAGAGTTCCACCTGTGAGTTAATGCTAGGGACAAATGAAAACTTTTTGTGTGAATGATGAAGGAACATGGTAACATTTGAAATTATCATTGTAGAAACCCTGGGGAGGCAGCATGTGATATTCCATTGTAGTGAGTCAAATACAGATGTGCAGCTGAGGATGAAAGCACCAGTGGCAAGACTGATGTTAGGCTCCGCATTAGATAGCGTAATGATGTCCTTTCTGTATCCTTGTTCATCAGGTTTAATCATAATGCTTCAGAGAAATTTCTCTCTAGTCTTCTGAACATCAGCATGATGGACGAGAGTGACTATGGAATCTTCGCCTGCTTCATTAGAAAAGGATCAGCAACCTTCACATTACAAAGAGATTGTGAGTCATTGTGAGAATATGGCTAGTGTCAATATTAATCACAAATGTTATGGCACAGAGGAATCCATTCTGTCCATCGTGTCTGCATCAGCTCTTCATATAAGCGCCATTCCATAGTGGGATCTCCTGTTTTTCCCTGTAACCTTGCTCATTATTTCTATCCAAATAATTGACCAATACCTTCTCAAATGTCTCATTTGAAACAATTTCCACCATATTTCCTGGCAGTGCATTCTGTACACAAATGACACACTGTGTGAAAATGTTTTACTTGCATCACATTTGTTCATTTTGCAACTCACTTTAAACCTATGCCCGCTTATTCTTGTTGCTTTTATGAGCAGCAAGAGCTTCTTCAGATCTACTCTATCCAATCTGCTCATGATTTTAAATCTGTATCCAATCTCTTCTTAGTCTTTTTCTAAGACGAGGGGTGGGGGGTGGAGTAGGCAGGCAAGGGGGCAGAAACATAGGAGGGGGTTGGGCGGGGAAGGGAGCTTGGAAGGCGATAGGTAGATGAAGGTGGGGGATGAATATGATAGGTTGAAGCAGATAGTTGGGAAGGAAGATGGACGGGTAGAAGAGTTCAAGAAGGCAGTGCCAAGATGGAGGAATGGATCTGGGATAAGGTGGAGGGAGGGGAGATGAGGAAACTGGTGAAATCAACAATGATGCTGTATGGTTGGAGGGTCGCAAGGCAGAAGATAAGGCATTTTTCTTCCAGGTGCTGGGTGCCTAGGATTTAGTGGTGGAGGAAGCCCAAGACTTGCATGTCCTTGGCAGAGAGGTAGGGGGAATTGAAGTGGTCAGCCATAGGGCGGTGGGGTTGTTTAGTGCGTGTCCGCCAGAGATCTTCTCTGAAACATCTGCAAGTTGGTGTCCTGTCTCCCCAATGTAGAGGAGACCACATCAAGAGTAATGGACGCAGTAGATGAGGTGTTTGGATGTGCAGGAAAATCACTGCCGGATGTAGAAGGATCTTTTGGGGTCTTGGATGGAGCTGAGGGAGGTGGTGTGTGGGCACAGGCTTTACATCTTTTGCTGTGTCGGGGAAGTGCCGGGAGTGGAGAGTGAGATGGTGGGGTGTGTGAACCTAAATGAGAGAATCTTGGAGTGAATAGTCTCTGGAATGCTGATAGAGGTCGCGAGGGTAATATATCTCTGGTTGTGGGGTCTGACAGGTGGCGAAATTGGCAGAGGATGAAGGGTTGTAACCAGAGATTGGTGGGGTGGAAGCTGAGGACCGGGGTGGCGGGGTTCTACTCTTGTTGCAGTTGGAGAGGTGGGGATCAAGGGTGGTGGTGCAGGAAGTGGAGGAGATGAGCTGGAGGGCATTGTTGACCAATTGGAAGGGGAAATAGTGTTCCTTGAAGTAGGAGGCCATCTGGGATGTTCTGGAATGGAATTGCTCTTACTGGGAGCAGATGTGGAAGAGGTGGAGGAATTAGGAATAAGGGATAGCATTTTTACAGACTGTCCAGTTTAACTTGAGGTCAGGGTGGATGGTGTTCATGAAGTTGATGAACTGTTCAATCTCCTCATGGGAGCACGAGGTGGTGGCGATACAGTCATAGAGTCATAGAGATGTACAGCATGGAAACAGACCCTTTGATCCAACTTGTCCATGCCGACCAGATATCCCCACCTAATCTCGTCCCATTTTCCAGCGCTTGGCCCATATCCCTCTAACCCCTTTTCATTTATACCCATCCAGATGCCTTTTAAATGTTGTAATTGTACCAGCCTCTACCATTTCCTCTGGCAGCTCATTCTATACACGCACAACCATCTGTGTGGAGAAAGTTGCCCCTTAGGTCCCTTTTAACTTTTTTCCCTTCTCACCCTAATCTCATGCCTTCTAGTTCTGGACTCCCTCATCCCAGGGAAAAGACTTAGTATATTTATCCTATCCATGCCCATCCTGATTTTATAAACCTCTATAAGGTCACCCCTCAGCCTCCGACGATCCAGGGAAAACAGCCCCAGCCTATTCAGCCTCTCCCTATAGCTCAAATCCTCCAACTCTGGCAACATCCTTATAAACCTTTTCCGAACCCTTTCAAGTTTCACAACAACCTTCTGATAGGAAGGAGACCACCATCAATGTAGCGGAGAAAAAGGTGGAGAATAGTACCGGTGTAACTACGGAAGATGGACTGTTCCACATACCTGATGAAGAGGCAGGCGTAGTTGGGGCCCATGAAAGTGCCCATGGCTACCCCTTTGGTCTAAAGGAAGTACTCTATACTCCTGTTCATAAAACCAAGGGTACTATATATTTTGTTAACTGCCCTCTCCATCTGAACTGCCAATTGCAATGATCTATGCCCATACACTTAAGCCTCTCTACTCCTGCACCCCCCTTTAGACTTGTATCCCCCTATTTTATATTGACTTTAAATGTTCTTCCTACCAAAGGCAGCATCTCTCAGCTCTCTGCATTGAAACTCATCTGCCTCCTATCCACCCACTCCTGCAGCTTGGGGGGGACAAAACTCTATGACCACAACTCTCTGTTTCCTATCACTCAACCAACATGTATTCATGTTGGTACTGTCCCTTTTATTCCATTGCCTGTAACATTCCTCACAAGTCTGTGTTACATCAAATGCCTTTTGGAAGTCGATGTACACAATATCAACAGATTAACCCTCATCAGACCTTCCTGTTACTTCTCAAAAACTCCAGCAAGTTAGTCAAACTGGATTTCCCTTCAGAAATCCATGCTGACTGTTCCTAATCAACACACCCATTTCCATTTCATTACTTATTCTATACTAAATAATTGTAAAATAGAAGCTTCGTCATGAAACTAAATACCAATTTTGTTCTTTCTGATGGATATAAGACCTATTGGTTTGTCTGTTTTAAAGTATGTGCTTGATACAGATAGAAGAGCTTAACTGTTCCAGACTTGGAAGTGCATGATTCTAACAATGCCTGTTATGGGAAAGTACCCATCCTTTAGATTTTCATTCCTCAACTTGATCAATAAAAATTGTACAACAATGAAATGTAATTTAAACAACACAGCCCCACTACTACGGAGGGTCAGTATCTGGGGAGCAGCCAAATTTTTCATTCTGGGTGGGCTGAGAAATGAGAACGCAAGGTAGCCCATTTTATTTATAGAGCTTCTTCTAGCCAATTAATATTAAAAATCACACAACACCAGGTTGTCCAGCAGGTTTATTTGGAAGCACTAGCTGTTCCTTCATCAGGTAGCTATGAAAGCTAGTGCTTCCAAATAAACCTGTTGGACTATAACCTGATGTTGTGTGATTTTTAACTTTGTCCACCCCAGTCCAACACCAGCACCTCCACATCATAGTCAGTTAATGTAAGAATGTCTATTACTTACTGTGTTTCTCCTGGTTGTAGATAATGCCAGCCACGTACCAGCAGTACTGGGTGCTCTCCTGGTGCTATTTGCATTGCTCCTGGCTGGATTACTGTATGTGAAGTGCCGACTGGATCTGCAGCTATGGTACAGAAATAAATATGGTGAATTTGAAATGAATGGTGAGTCTTTTTTTTCCTTCAGGTTCTTTGATAATGAAAACTTAAGAATAATCCTAATGCGTCAGCAACTCCTCTTAGAATATCTGGTAAAATCGAATTCCAGAGGAAAATCCTGGTAATATTGGATGTTGTGTTATGTGTCACTCCAGGTATGGGAGTATACCTTTAAAGCATGTGACATGAGGGAATAAATATCCCATACTCCGTCTTGCCCTGGGATCGCTGGGACCATGACATGCTACCAGAAGGATGCCGCTCTCTGTTGTATTCTAATACCACTGTGTTTAAGAAATGTAACGTTTGTGTATAATAGTTGGCTGCTTTTTTAAAAGAAAAAAGGTTGGTTGGATTCTTCAGTACCACAATATCCATGACCAGTTTCTTATGTCATGGGAGTTTTCATTACAGAACATAGAACAATATAGCGCAGAACAGGCCCTTCAGCCCTAGATGCTGTGAACTATTCTCCGCTCGTCCCCCTACACTATCCCAAAATCATCCATGTGCTTATCTCCGAATTGTTTAAATCTCCCTAATGTGGCTGAGTTGACTACATTAGCAGTTAGTGCATTCCACACCCTTACCACTCTCTGCGAAAAGAACCTGCCTCTGACATCTGTCTTAAATCTATTGTAGTTATGCACCCTCGTACACGCTGACATCATCATCCTAGGAAAAAGATTTTCACTGTCTACCCTATCTAATCCTCTGATCATCTTGTATGGCTTTATCAAATCCCCTCTTAGCCGCCTTCTTGCCAATGAGAACAGGTTCAAGTCTCTCAGTCTTTCCTCAAGACCTTTCCTCCAGACCAAGCAACATCCTGGTAAATCTCCACTGCACCTTTTTCCAATGCTTCCACATCCTTCCCGAAATATGTGGACCAGAACACAATATTCCAAGTGCGACTGCACCAGCGTTTTGTATAGTTCCAGCATGATATTGTGGCTCTGGAACTCAATCCCTCTACAAGTGAAACTTAACACACCGTATTCCTTCTTAACAGCAATATCCACCTGGGTGGCAATTTTCAGGGATCTATGTACATGGACGCCAAGATCCCTCTGCACATCCACACTACCAAGAATCTTTCCATTGACCCGTACTCTGCCTTTGTGTTATTATTCCCAAAGTGCATCACCTCACATTTAGCTGCATTGAACTCCATTTGCCACCTCTCAGCCCAATTCTGCAGTTTATCCAAGTCCCCATGCAACCTGTAACATTCTTCCACACTGTCCACTACTCCACCGACTTTAGTGTTGTCTGCAAATTTATTAATCCATCCACCTATGCCAGCGTATAAGTCGTTTATAAAAATGACAAATGGCAGTGGTCCCAAAACAGATCCTTGTGGCACACCACTAGTAACCGGACTCCAAGCTGAATATTTTCCATCAACCATCACTCGCTGCCTTCTTTCAGAAAGCCAGTTTCTAATCCGAACTGCGAAATCGCCCTTTATTTCATGTCTATGCATTTTCTCCTGCAGCCTACCATGTGGAACCTTATCAAAGGCTTTACTGAAGTCCATGTATACCACATCAACTGCCCTAACCTTGTCTACATGCTTGGTCACCTTCTCAAAAAAACTTACCTGAGGTTTGTGAGACACGACCTGCCCTTCACAAAACCATGTTGACTGTCTGAAATCAAATTGTTGCTTGCTAGATAATTTAAATCTTATCTCTTATAATCCTTTCCAAAACCTTTCCTACAATAGAAGTAAGGCTCACTGGTCTATAGTTACCTGAGTCATCTCTACTGCCCTTCTTGAACAAGGACACAACATTTGCAATCCTCCAGTCCTCTGGTACCAAAATTGTAGACAATGATGACTCAAATATTAAAGCCAAAGGCTTTGCTATCTCCTCCCTAGTTTCCCAGAGAATCCTCAGATAAATCCAATCGGGCCAAGGAGACTTGTCTACTTTCATTCCTTCTAGAATTGATAACACCTGTACATAACTAACCTCGATCCTTTCTAGTCTAATATCTCGTACCTCATTCTTCTCCTCTACAATATTCTCCTTTTCCTGAGTGAAAACTGATGAGAAATGTTCGTTTAGCACCTCTCCAATCTCCACAGGGTCCACACTCAACTTCTCACTTCTGTCTTTGACTGACCGTATTCCTACCCTAATCATCCTTTTATTTCTCACATACCTATAGAAAGCTGTAGGGTTCTCCTTTTTTCTATTTGCTAAAGACTGCTCATGTCCTCTCTTTGCTCTTCTTAACTCTCTCTTTAAATCCTTCCTAGCTGATCTGTAACTCTCCATCACCTCATCTGAACCATCTTGCCTCAACAACACATAAGCATCCTTCTTCTTCGTAACAAGAGATGCAATTTCTGTTGTAAACCACGGTTCCCTTACCTTATCACTTCCTCCCTGCTTGACAGGCCTATCAAGGACTTGCAATATCTGTTCCTTAAACCAGCTCCACATTTCCGTTGTCTGCATCCCCTGCATTTTGCTACCCCATTCTATGCATCTTAATTCTTGCCTAATCGCATTATAATTGCCCTTGCCTTTGCCCTTGCCCAATCGATAACTCTTGATCTGTGGCATGTACTTATCCCTTTCCATCACTAAACTAAACGTAACTGAATAATAGTTGCCATATCAAGAAAAATAACCTGGAAGCAAATGCTTATCACTGGAAATCTGAAGTACAAATAGGAAATAGTTGGAAATGTTCAGCCGGTGAGGTAGTGTCTGTTTGGAAGGTTACCAACATGATGTTTCAGGTCGATGACCTTTTTTGTTAGTTCCGATAACCAGTCTCTATGCTACAATATTAACTACCTTTCTCCACATTCTGTCTGACCTCCTTGGTGTTAGTGTCTGATTTCTTTATAACTGACCAATGTTCTCTCCTTCTACTCCGTAAGCATGAGCTCTTGGTGGTGTAGGTTTTGACCTGCCTTACCCACCAGCCCCCAGTTTCTTCATCTAAATAGCTGTTCTTCAGTTGTGCTATTATACATTGGGTGTCAACAGAGCACTTTATTATGGCATTGCAACAGCCAAATTCCATCAAGCTCTTGCATACACATTTCAGTAGGGCCCAGTGGATAGTAATCAGGAACATTGGTCAAGAACAAGAAAATTATCCAATGTCACTGAAGCAGATAATACTGTTTTGGCTGAAATTATCTACCAAGGCTTGATCAGAGAATGAAGCTGTAATCTTCTTACTGGTTCAGTGCCATATCCAGTAGTACATTAGCCTACAGAGTAGCTAGAAGTATGCAGTCAGACTTGTAATTATATTTCTATTCTGTCACGGTGGAGAAAGCGAGGACTGCAGATGCTGGAGATTTGGAGTCAGAGTGGAACTGGAAAACCACAGAAGGTCAGGCAGTAACCGAAGCACCTGTCCTACCTGTCCATCTTCCTTCCCACCTATCTGCTCCACCCTCCCCACCAACTTATCACAATTACCCCCCACCTTCGATCTTCTCACCTACCTTTTCCCCACCTCACCCACTCCTTCCTATTTATCTCTCATCCCCCTTCCCCCTTCACAGTCCAGATGAGGGACTTATGCCTGAAACTTTGTTTCTCCTGCTCCTCTGATGCTGCCTGATGTGCTGTGCTTTACCAGCTTCACCTTTTATATTCTGTCACGGTGCTTCATGATGCACAGTACAGAAAAAGTTGAAACACATCTGCCTTCTGTAAATGTTGTGTATGTCAAGGACCACAGCTCAAAGCCTAACTCAAACAATAAGAAAAATCAAGTAAATTGTGTACATAGAGTGAATATCCTGGCAATTTTGGAACATTTGATAGCTGGAAATGAATTATCAGATGGAAGAATTTGGATAATTATGTACAGAATAATGAATACCAAAATGCTATTTGCTGAGTGGTTTTTAGTTGAAAGTTCTAATAATTTATACATTAAGAAAAATGTGTTAATTTTGTGCCTGTCTGAGGAGAAGTACTTAAATCTGGTTGGGCCAGAATCTTAGAGGTCTGAGTGTAGGCTGTTGTAAAGGCTGTTTTTATTTTGCTTTATTTTACTTTTGGTTGTGGACCTGAATAAGGGAAAGGGCAGTTTTGCAACAAAGGACTAAGCAAGCAATTGCTATTGTTTAAGAAAGCAAATTACAGAAAATAGTTGCAAGTCACATCACTTCTGCTTTATTCAAGCTGTTTGTAGATGGCCCAGCATCCAGCAGTGTATGCAAAGTGAGATTCAACAGGCAACAATTCACTGGTTCATTTGTGGAAGTGTGACCAGTTGTCGATGACAAACATTATCAACCTGACATCAAATCTCAAGGATAGCTGAACAACTTGTGGCTGTGAGTGATACAGTGAGAAGTGCTTGGACTTCAGGAAGTGGAGGTGGTATCTCTTTACCTCTCATTTGAAAGACCTGAAGCTAAAGAAAGCCAATTGCTGCAAGAAGTTGCTTATAAACAATAGGTTAGAGATTTTATAATTTGTGAACCAGTTGCTCTGTGCTTCTGTGAAGAAGGTAAAGCACCTGAAGGAAAAGAGCAGAAGTGAATGGATTTGGAAACAAAAGGTATACCCATTAGATCCTGAGGATTAGTGCCATTGAATAGTTTCCCCAGCACTTTATTCCCTCCATCTATAGCACTTGTTTATTTTCTGTCTATGCCTGACTGTATATGTGGGCTTCACTAGCTAGACCAGCATTTATTGCCCATCCCTAATTGTCCAGAGGGCAGTTAAGTCACCCGTATTGCTGTGGGTCACATGTAGTACTGACCAGGTAAGGGCAGCAGGTTTCCTTACCTAAAGGATACTAGTGAATCAGATAGATTTTTCCTGAGAACCACCAATGGTGTTATGGTTATCATTGACTCTTATTTCCAGATTGTTATTGAATTCCTATTCCCCCATCAGCCATGGTGGGATTTGAACCCAAGTTTTCAGAACATTTTGGCGGAGGTGGAAAAAAAACTGGAAAGTCAGTTCAGTGGTTTTTTTTCCTGATCTTGATGTTGCGATGATCCTGTTTTTGCTAGCTAAGCAATTGGTATTTAGTTGTCTTTCATGAGAAGCTCCCACTGATTTTTTAAGAAGTGTAAAGCAACTGACTTTCCATCAGGTAAAAAACATGATGAGGTCCTACAAGAAGAATTTAGGGAGTTAGGAAACAAGTTAAAATGTAGGACCTCAGAGGTAGTAATCTCAGGATTGCTACCAGTGCCATGAGCAGGAATGATAGAATAAGCAGGATATGTGGCTTGAGAGACGGTGCAGGAGGGAGGAGTTCAGATTTCTGGGACATTGTGACCCGTTCTGGGGGAGGTGGAACTATTACAAGTTGCATGGTCTACACCTGGGCCGGACTGGAACCAATGTCCTTGGGGTTACTTTTGCTAACGCAGTAGGGGAGGATTTAAACTAATGTGGCAGGGGGACGGGAACCAAATGAGAAGGTTAGTGAACAGGAAGGAGGGAGTAATTAAAGCCTGTAAGGAACTAGATAATGGAGTCCGTATGACAAAAGGAAGAGTAGGCAGGGAGTAGAGGATGTACACCAAGGGACTGGTGGCCTGAGGTGCATTTGTTTTAATGCAAGAAGTACAGTAGGTAAGGCAGATGACCTTAGGGCTTGGAATAGTACCTGGGAGTATGATGTTACTGCCATTACTGAGACTTAGTTGAGGGAAGGGCATCATTGGTAACTAAATATCCCAGGATATTGATGCTTCAGGCAGGATAGTGAGGGAGGTAAAAGGGCTGGAGAAGTTGCATTACTGGTCAAATAAAATTTTACAGCTGTGCTGAAGGAGGGCACTATGGAAGATTCGAGCAGTGAGATAATATGGACAGAGCTCAGAAATAGGAAGGGTGCGATAACAATGTTGGGACTGTACTACAGGCCCTCCCAACAATGAACGTGAGATAGAGGTACAAATATGTAGAGAGATCACAGAAAGATGTAGGAGCAACAGGGTGATGGTGATAGATTTTAATTTTCCCAACATTGACTGTTGGAGGTCTAGATGGAGCAGAATTTGTAAGGAACATGCAGGAGGATTTTCTGGAGCAATATATAGATAGTCCAACTCTGGAAGGGGCTATACTGGACCTGGTGTTGGAAAATGAACCCGGCCAGGTGGTTGAAGTTTCAGTAGGGAATTACTTTGGGGATAGTGATCACAATTCCATAAGTTTTAGAATACTCATGGACAAATATGAGAGTGGTCCTAAAGGAAGAATGCTAAATTTTGGGAAGGCCAACTATACCAAAGTTCAGCAGGCACTGGGGAATGTAGATTGGGAGCAGCTGTTTGAAGGGAAATCCACATTCGATATGTGGGAGGCTTTGAAAGAGAGGTTGGTTAGAGTTCATAAGAGATATGTTCCTATGGAAATAAGGGATATAAACGGCAAGATTAGGGAACCATAGATGAAAGGTGAAATTGTGAGACTAGCTAAGAAGAAAAAGGATGCGTACATAAGGTCTACGTGACTGAAGTCTGACGAAGCTTTGGAAGAATGTCGGGCATGTAGGACCAATCTGAAACGAGGAATTAAGAGGACTAAAAGGGGTCAGGAGATATCCTTAGCAAGCAGGGTTAAGGGAAACCCCAAAGCCTTGTTTTTTTCATACATAAGGAGCAAGAGGGTAACCAGGGAAAGATTTAGCCCACTCAAGGACAAAGCAGGAAAGACATGCATGGAGTTAGAGAAAATGGATGAGATTCTTAATGTGTACTTTGCATCGGTATTCACTAAAGAGAGAAACATGGCGGATGTTGAGGTTAGGGATAGATCTTTGATTACTCTTGGTCACATTGGCATAAGGAGGGAGAAATGTTGGGTATTCTAAAAGGCATTAAGGTGGACAGTCCCCAGGTCTGGAGGAGATCTATCCCAGGTTACTGAGGGAAGCGAGAGAGGAAATAGCTGGGGCTTTAACAAATATCTTTGCAGCATCCTTGAACATTGGAGAGGTCCCAGAAGACTGGAGAATTGCTAATGTTGTCCCCTTGTTTAAGAAGGGTAGCAGGGATAATCCAGGTAATTTCAGACCTGTAAGCTTGACATCAGGGAAGCTATTGGAGAAGATACTGAGGGTTAGAATATATTCCCATTTGGAAGAAAATGAGCTTATCAGTGATGGGCAGCATGGTTTTATGCAGGGAAGGTCATGTCTTACAAACCTAATAGAATTCTTTGAAGAGGTGACAAAGTTGATTTATGAGGGAAGGGATGTTCATGTCATATACATGGACGTTAGTAAGGTTTTTGATAAGGTTCTCCACGGTAGGCTCATGAAGAATGTCGAAGTCGTATGGGGTACAGAGTGTTCTAGGTAGATGGATAGAGAACTGATTGGGCAACAAGAGACAGAGTAGTAATGGAAGGGAGCTTCTCAAAATGGAGACCTGTGACCAGTGGTGTTCCACTGGAATCCGTGCTAGGACCACCGTTGGTTGTGAAATAAATAAATGATTTACCATTAGTAAGTTTGCAGATGACACAAAAATTGGTGAAGTAGCAGATAGTGAAGGGGACTGTCAGAGAATACAGCAGATTGGAGAGTTGGGCAGAGAAATGGCGGATGGAGTTCAATCTGGACAAATGTGAGATGCATTTTTGAAGATCCAATTCAAGAACAAACTATATAGTAAATGGGAAATGTCCTGGGGAAAATTGAGGTACTGAGATGTCTAGGTGTTGAAGTCCATTGTTCCCTAAAGGTGGCTACACAGGTTAGTAGAGTAGTCAAGAAAGCATACGGCATGCTTTCCTTCATCGGACAGGGTATTGAGTACAAGAGTTGGAGGTAATGTTACAGTTGTATAAGACTTTGGTTCAGCCACATTTGGAATACTGCATACAGTTCTGGTTGTTACATTACCAAAAAGATGTGAATGTTTTGTTGAGGGTGCAGAGAAAGTTCACCAGGATGTTGCCTGGTACGGAGGGTGCAGCTATGAGGAGAAGTTGAGTAGATTAGGATTATTTTTCATTGGAAAGAAGGAGGTTGGGGAGGGACCTGATTGAGGCCTAAAAGATCATGAGAGGTGTATACAGGGTGGATAGCAAGAAACTTTTTTCCCATAGTGGAGGACTCAATTACTAGGGGGTCACAAGTTCAGAGTGAGAAGGGGAAAGGTTTAGGGGAGATATGCGTGGAAAATTCTTTATGCAGAGGGTGGTCGGTGCCTGGTACGTGTTGCCAGCGGAGGTGGTAGGGGTGGGAATGATAGTGCCATCTAAGATATATTCCAGACAGATACATGAATGGGCAGGGAGCAAAGGGATACAGATCCTTAGAAAATAGGCAGCAGATTTAGATAGAGATCTGGATCGGCGCAGGCTTGGAGGGCCATAGGGCCTGTTCCTGTGCTGTAATTTTCTTTGTTCTTTGACTCACTTGGAAAATGTCTTATTTATTGATTCAAAAGTCACAGCTCAGCAACTGCTGCACGAAAGTTAATTGGTTTTCTTAAAGTTTAAACTGAATTTTATTTTAATTCGGAGAATCAACAGCTTCTGTTGTGAAGAACAATAATGCACGTTCTGTATCTTTCTGTTTCTGTGTGTCTGTGGTCTGAAAGTTGTTTCCAGTCCCAATCTGCTTTGTTAGCTGAGAACCAATCAGCTTCACTTGCAAACAGCTCCTTTTGTCCTGATCGTCAGTGCTTTGCAGGAACCCATGTGACAAAAAAACAGAATTTACTATCAGTATTGAATTCCTTGCTGTGAAATTATTTACCTTCTGGTAAATCATTGTGTTTAATAACAAGTCTTTCTCCTTGCAGTTCCACAGTTTTGCATAAGAGTGGGGATTGGTTGAAGTTGTATCTTTTGACAGTGGGAGCACATTCAGTGAGTTGTTTCTCAAATCTGATTGGACCTTATTTATTGTCAGATGAATGTAAGCCTGACACTGTCTGCATATCATAAGAAAACTAGCAAATAATGACTGAGAGACAATAGTGAGACAAACTCTCAGTTCTTAGTCTGTTTTATTGGAAGAGCAGAAATGTAAATCCCTCCTAATAATTTTTCTCTTCCCAGATGGAAAGTTATATGATGCTTATATATCCTATGTGTCTGCTGATGATGACCGCAAATTTGTCAACTTCATCCTGAAGCCACATCTGGAGAACAAATATGGATACAAGTTACACTTGGATGATCGTGACATTCTTCCAGGATCAGGTGCCTTTTTCTTTACTAATCAGGAGACCCAGTACATGAGGCATAACAGCCTGTCAGTATCAAACATAGCATATAGTCAATTCATGGGTTACATGGTTTGGGGGCAATAATATAACTTGACATTTTGGAATAAAGTACCATTTTGTTGTCACAAGTACTCCCCTGCCCACCTCTTCCCCCCTCCCCCCCCCCCCCTGCCAGCATCCATTTTCATTGAGTGGAATTGGACAGGGAGAGTCGGATGGTAACTTGACAGTTGAGCGCATCTAAGTTGGAATCAGTCCAACTTTTTGGAATTGCAGTAAGAGTCATCAAATATTGATCAGGAATGGGACACTTGGCTGAGTTTACCTGTTCCTATCAGAGAATATTCAGACCTGAAACTGTGGTAGCATGATCTTTGCTGTCACCAAATAGGGTGTTCTGGAACTGCTAACATTTCTCAGTCTTCAGTTCTTTCTACAACCTCAAAGTCTTTAAAACCGAAGTATTATTTACTGAGTAGTAATTAATTGAATATTCCATTGGTTTATATATTAAGGTAAATTTATTAAACTTAAGCTTCACTGGGGAGCAGTACTTATGGGCATTGAGCCTGAGACAGTTGCAACAAAGTAATTTCAATTTTCCAACTCCAAATTCCTTTCAAGTACTGGTTGTAGAAATCCTCAGAACTATTGATGTGGTCAAGTTGTATAATTAGAATTAAATAAAAATGAATGATTAGAATAACTGAAATAACTGACACTTGATGGGATCAGGAGGAAATGTTTAGAATCTGCACTGCAGGACTAATACACATCTGAATCAACATAGTTGTTACATAGACCTATTTGAGTAGAATCTTTTTGTTATAAATTTTTATGCTCCAATCAGTTACTGTGATGTACCACTCCTTCAAGCTTCTTCACTAGTTTACTTTTGACTATTGTTTCTGTCTTGATCTAGAGCCCTCGGCAGAACTGATAATGAACATTAGTCGCTGCCGTCGTCTGATTGTAGTGCTATCCAAATCATACCTGGAACAGGACTGGTGCAGGCTGAACTTTAGGTATTTTCTACACTATTGAGCTGAGAAAAAATCTAAGGATAGTGGAGAGTGATGTATTCAAATAGCCATGGGGAAATTTGTGTAAGGAACATCAAAATATAAATGAGTCATTTGTTGTGTTCTGGATCTCTTAAAACTGTGTGTAAAGCATATAGATGACTATTTTAGGTGGAACTAAGACTGAATTGGTTAGTGTCAAGAGTGTGGCACTGGAAAAGCACAGCAGGTCAGGCAACATCCGAGGAGCAGGAGAATTGACATTTTGGGCATAAGCCCTTCATCGGGAATGAGGCTTGTGGGCCGGGAGCTGAGATTAATGAAAGGGAGGTGGGACTAGAGGGAAAGTCGCTGAGAATGCAATAGGCAGATGAAAGTGGGGGAGAAGTGATACGCTGGAGAGTAGGGTGGAGCGAATTGATGGCAAAGACAATGGACAGGTCAAGAAGGCGGTGCCGAGGTGGATACTTGGGTCTGGGATAAAGTGGGGGAGAGGAGGAATTGGAAACTGGTGTAATCCACATTACTCCCGTCTGGTTGCAGAGTACCAAGGCGGAAGATGAGCCATTCATCCTGCAGACGCAGGTGGTTAGCGTTTGATGATGGAGGGTGCCCCAGTACTGCATGTCCTTGGTGGAGTGGGAGGGGGAGTAGAAGTCTTCAGCCACTGGGTGGTGGCGTTGGTTGCTGTGGATGTCCCAGAGATGTTCTCTGAAATGGTCTGCAAGTTGGCATCTGTCTCCCTGATGTAGAGGACACCACATTAGGTGCAATGGATACAGTAGATGACATTGGTGGAAGTGCAGTAAATTTATGTCAAATGTGGAAGTATCCTTTGGGGCCTTCGGATGTGAGGGGGAGGGGCGCGTGAATCTGACAAAGGAGTCACAAAGGCAATGGTCTGTCCAAAATGCTGATAGGGGTGGGAAGGAAAATATATCCTTTGTGGTGGGGTCTATTTGTAGGTGGCAGAAGATGATGCAATATAAACGAAGGTTGGTGGGATGGAAGGTGAGGTCCAGAGGGGTTCTGTCCTTGTTGTTTTGAATTGGTTAGTGTATGTGTTTTTTTTTAATTCAAGGGATGGGGGTGTCGCTGATATTTATTGCCTAGAGGGCAATTAAGCGTCAACTACATTGGGGTGGCACAGTGGTTAGCACTGCTGCCTCACAGCGCCAGAGACCCGGGTTCAATTCCCGCCTCAGGTGACTGACTGACTGTGTGGAGTTTACACATTCTCCCCATGTCTGCGTGGGTTTCCTCCAGGTGCTCCGGTCTCCTCCCACAGTCCAAAAATGTGCAGGTTAGGTGAATTGGCCATGCTAAATTGCCCGTAGTGTTAGTTAAAGGGGTAAATGTAGGGGAATGAGTCTGGGTGGGTTGCGCTTCGGCGGGTCGGTGTGGACTTATTGGGCCGAAGGGTCTGTTTCCACACTATAAGTAATCTAATCTAATCTAAACAGATGTCAATTCTAATCTAATCTACATTGCTGTGGGTCTGGAGTTGCATGTAGGCCAAACCAGGTGGAGACATTAGTAAATCAGAGAGGTTTTTCCTGACAGTTGACAACAATTTCATTGTCATCTTAATTCCTGATTTTTATTGAATTCAAATTCCACCATCTGCCATGGCAGGATTTGAACCCTAATCCCATATCATTAGCTGAGTCTGTGTTTTAATAGTCTAGAGATAATACCACTAGATCATTGTCTGTCTTCATGATGTGTCATAGGAGCTGTTCATTATTTTGACAAGTGACTTGTCTTTTTCAGGGAAGCACTATGGCAACTACTGGATCTCTCCAGAAGACCCATCTTCATTATGTTTGAAAGTCAGTACAGGGAACTATCTCACCCAGCTATTCAACTTCTCAAATCACAGAGGAAAAGTTTTACTCTCCTGCTGTGGACTTCCACATCAATGGTATGTTAGCTGAACTCATAAGCCAAATGTCACTGATATCAGGCCAAATTGAACAGCTTTGAAACTTCTATACTGTGCACCTAGCAACCTAAATTAGAAACCTTAAACACTAGCACACAAAAAGAGACAGATTGTGAATATACTTTTCTTTGGTGTTCTAGTCAATGGCGGATAAATTATTCAAGTTGAAACTGAAAAATAGAGATGAGGAATAGCGATAACAGTGAGTGTTCAATGCTCACACCAACTGAGATTATTATGAAGGACTCTCCTTCTCAACCTCTCCCCTCACTTGAGGCATGGTGGCCCTTACATTATCAGTCATCTTCCTCCAATGAGAGAGCAGCCCAATGATCTCATAGGACTTGCTGGAAGTGCCAATTTTGGATCAGGAACAGGGGCTGAATAAAATTAACATAGGTAAAACATTGGTACTGAGAAAATTAATGGAATTAAGAGTGACAAATCTTTGGGACCTGACTGTTTCCATATGAGAACGTTAAAGTGGGGAAGCACATTGTTGACACTCTGACTATAATCTTAGAGATCCCTAGATAGGGGAGTCATCCCTCTGGATTATAAAAATTGAAAAAGTGTCACTACACTTTTTAGAAAGGGTGAAAGAGGAAAATCGGGTAATTATAGACTAGTTAGCCGAACATTTGTAGATGGGAAAATTGTTGGAATCTATAAACGAGGATGGGCTAATTCAGCAAAATTTTCAGTTCATCAGGGAGAGCCAGCATGCCTGATTAAACTTCACTGAATCTTTTGAAGAGGTGACTACAGTAGTGGACAGGGGACTGTTCGTAGACGTTTATGTGGATTTATAGAAGGCATTTGATAAAATCCCACAAAGCAGAATGTTAAGTAAGGGACAAGCCCATAGAATTGAGGGAAAAATACTGACATGGCTGGAAAATTGAGTGGCTGGCAGTTTAAAAGTAGGGATAATGGGTATGTACTCAAATTGGCAGAATGTGACTGGTGGTGTTCTTCTGTGTTAGGGCCCCAATTGTTCATACTATTTATTAACAATTTGGGTAATGGCATAGAAAGTCATATATTCATGTTTGCAGATGACACAAAATTAGACTGCACTGTAGACAGTATAGATAGCATAAAATTACAAAGGGATATTGATAGACTAAGTGAATAGGCAAACGTGTGGCACATGTGGGGTTCAATGCAAGCACATGTGAGTTTATCCATTTTGGATTGAAAGATATATCAGGGTATTTTCTAGATGGCTGTTTTCTATTTAACTTTCTAGAAGTTAAATACCATGAATATCCAAAGGGACTTGGTTCAGATGTGTAGCATGAACATGTGCAGAAAATAATCAAGAAAACTAATGGAATGGTGGCCTTTGTATTGCCAATTTTCTAGATATAGACAAGCAGAGGTTATGCAGGTTAAACCCCACTTGGAGTACTGTGAGCAGCCAGCACACATCAGAACGGACGTATTAGCCTTGGAGGTAGCACAATGTAAGTTTTATAAGCATGATACATGGACTACATGGGTTAAATTATGAGGAGAGACTATACAAATTAGATCTTTTTTCTCTAAACCTAGAAGGTTAAGACTGATTTGATTAGTCTTCACGAAGTAAAGCTGAGTCCAGGAAAAGATCAGCCGTAATCTTATCAAATGGTGCAGCAGGCTTAATGGGCCAGATGACCTACTCCTCCTCTTTCTTATGCTCTTGTGATATTCACTGGAAAAGACAGAGTAGATTAAGGATTCTAGAATTAGGAGGCATAGTCTAAGAATTAAGGCCAGACAGACCAGGAGGAATGTTTAGAAACATTTCTACACACAAAAGTGGTGTATTTTGGAGCTGCCTACCACAAACAGCAGTGGATGCAGGATCAGTTGTTTATTTTAAATCTGAGACAGATAAATTTTTGTTTAACAAAAATATGAATGAATGAATTAAAGACAGATACATTGAGTTAGGCCACAGATCAGCCATGATTTAATTGAGTGATGGAACAAGCAGAAGGGATTGAATGGCCTACTACTGTTTCGATGCTCCTATGATTATGGTGACTCTACACAGTCAAAATGTGACATTCTGACATGAGAGCGCAGAATGTCCCTCATGTATGCATCCCCGTCAAGTCAGAAGACCAATTCAAACTCGATGAGGAGCAGAACCACACATTCCTGAAGATGAGCAAACTTGTTACTTGATGAACAACTTAAAAACACTGAACTGGCACCCAAACAATAACCACACAGTGGGCAGCATAAAGGAAAAAATTTTGTGAATTTGTCAGAAATACACAGCAATAATTGAGGGAGATTTTTATCTTCAGAAAAGTCAGTGATAAAGTTGCCTTGATGAGGAGCTCATCAAATGTTTACAAATAGTTTCTTTGAACAGTAAGGTTGGGAGTCAACCAGAGAACAGGCCATACTAGACATGGTATTGTGCAGTGCGATAGGATTAATTATCTCATTGTGAAGGTACTTTTAGGCAGCAGCAACCATAATAAGAATTAATTTTGGATTCAGTTTGAGGGAGAGACAAGTCGGTCCAAGATTATTCTTTTAAACTTAGTTAAGGGAAATTAAGAGGGCAGGAAAGCAGAGCTGGCTGAAGTGAATTGATAAATTAGGTGAAAGAATAAGTCAGTAGATTTGGAGTGGCAGACATAAAGTGACTATTTCAGAATATACAGTATAGGTACATACAAACGAGTAAGAAAAATTCCTCGGACCCACCACCTGAGGCTAACTAGAAACATCAAAGATAGTGCCAAACTAAAAGTAAGTAATTGTGCAAAGTTGAAGATTAGATGTTTGATTTAGACAAAAATGGCAAAGAATAACCCAAGAAATTAATAAAGAAGGAAAAATTTGAGTGAGAAAAAGTTAACCAGAAACATAAAACAAATAGTAAGAGTTTCTGTGAATATTTGAAGAACAGTTCACAAAATGAGTTTTGGTTCCGTAAAAAGTGAAACTAGAGAATTTATCATGGGAGGGTAAAATGTAAATAGCAGATGAATCAAAGAATTATTTTGCATTGGTTTTCACTATAGAAGATACAAGCAAAATCCCAGAAGCAGGAATTAAATCAGAAAATTGAAGGGATGGAAGAAATGAGGAAAATCACAATCGCCAGAGAAGTAGAACTGAGTAAATTGTTGAAACCATGGGCTAACAGGACTCTGGAACCTAATGGAATAGATCCTGGGGTCTTAAAAGAAGCACCTAATAAAATAGTTGATGCACTAGTTTTAATTTTCCAATTAATGATCCCATTAAGTTGGAAAGTAGCAAATGTAATTATTCAAAAAGGAAGGGAGGCAGAAAGCAGGAAATAAAAGATAGATTTTAAGCTAATCAATCATAGGGAAACTGTTATAAAAATTTCTTAAATAATTTTTGAAGGGTACTGAGATAAAATCAAGGCAATCAGGCAGAATCAGTCTGGCTTGTAAAAGGGAAATTGTGTTTGACCAATCTGATGGAGGAGGTTACACATGCTGTGAATAAAGAGGAATCGACGGATGACCTGTACTCAGATTTCCAGAAGTCTTTTGATCGGTGCCACAAGAGGTCATTTTGAAAGTTTAAAAACTTATGATGTGGTGACCTAGTAATACTGTAGTGGATAATAGCCAATAGCGACAGGCAAAAATGGGTTTGTTCCAGGTTGGCAAGATGTAATGAGGAATATGCCACAGGGATCAATGCTGGGCCCTAAACTGTTTACAGTTTATCTCAGATGAAGGGACAGAGGTATAGTTGCCAAGTTTGCTGATAACACAAAAAGAGGTAAGGAAGTAAATTATAAAGAAAACATAAGGAAGCCAAAAAAAGTTATAGATAGTTAAATAAGTAGCCAAAGATCTAGCCAATGCAGTATGATATTGAAAAACTTGAATTTGTCTGTTTTAGCAGGAAGAAGTATTATTTAAATGTTGATATATTACAGAACTCTGGGATGCAGGCGGTTCTGGGTGCTGTTATGGATGAATTCCAAAAGGTAGTGAAGGTACTTGCAGGTGCAGCAAGTAATTAGGGAGGTGAAAGAATGTTGTCATTTATCATGAGCAGAATCCAATACAGAAGTAGGGATGTTAAATTTCAGTCATGTAGGGCATACGAAGCTAAATCTGGCTGTATTGGCCAACTTATTTAAGTAAGCATGTAAATGCACTTGGAAGCAGAGAAGGTTTACCAGACTAATACTGGATTGAGAAGGTTATCTTATGAGGAAAGGTTGGACAGGGTAGGCTTGTAACCACTGGAGTTTAGACTAAACATATAAGATCCTGGAGGGCCTTTACATAGGAAATGTGTAGAGGATGTTTCCACGTAGGTGAGAAACTAAAACAAAGGGTCATTGTTTAATACAGGGAGAAGGAAGAAGAAACTCTTTGAGGGACATAATTCATAAGAACATACACAAATAAGCCATTCCGCCCCTCAAACCTGAGAATTACATTTTATTTTGCTCAAAAACTGTACAAATCCATGTGTAATTCTGTAAATCCCACTTTAGAAATAGAATCAGTCTGACTTAACATTGGGACACTGTCTTTAACTTCACATCTTTAATGCATTATCTGAACTGAGATGGCAACAATTGTTAACAGCTATTTTGAGAATGTAAGTTTAAAAAAGTTCTGTAATTTACATATGAAGGAACCGAAACTAACATGATCATTCTATAAGAGGAAAGGCTCAAGCTAAATTTGTATAACATCACATTCCATAACCCTGCAATCCTGTTGCTATAAATTCTATGTCGTATGATTGCGCTCCACAACCACCTGAAGAAGAAGCAGCGCTTTGAAAGCTAATGATTCCAAATAAACCTGTTGGACTATAACCTGATGTTGCGATTTCTAACTCTGTTTAATTATTTTAAGCATTTTTAAATATCCTGTTTATTTCTTCCTTAATAAAGACTATAGTTTTCTGCATTCTGTCTTTCTCCCTTCTCGAAGTTTGGCAGTCTTCCAATCAGCTAGGTCCCTCCCAGAATCTAGTGAATTCTGGAATATTTCAAGAACCTCGATTATCCAAAGGATATGGGTAGGGAGTATTCAGTAAATGCCCGAACGGGACCTTGTGATCTTGTTCGGATCATCTGAAATTCAGTTAATCAAATGCCGGATAATAGAGGTTTCTCTGTACTTTCACTATCTTTGCAGCCACTAAACGAGCACTGAATTGAATCAGTCTAGGTATTCTGCCAAAGCCCAGGTGAATTTGGAATTCTGTTCTTGAAAAGGTAGTGAAGCAGAGTCCTTGAATATTTTTAAGGCAGAACTGGATAGATTCCTGTTAGGTAAAGGGCTGAAAGGTTATCAGGGACAGTCAGGAATGCAAATTTAAGATTACAGTCAGATAATCCATGATCTTACTGGATGATGGAGCAGGCTGAAGGGTGGAATGGCCTAATCCTGCTCATAATTCATATGTGCGGATGTAATGATATGACATAATAACGACAATGACATAGTTCTTTTCACAAAATTAGAAAATACCAAGAGACGCTCACAGGGTCAAAGAAAATTTAACACACAGCCACATAAAGCAGATGCTCAAAAGCTTGGTCAAATTGTTGGTTTTAGGTACACCTTAAAAAAGGAAAGAGCAGAATAGGTGAAGAGGCATTGAGAGGCAATTCCAAAGTTTAGGCCGATTTAGCCAAAGGTTTTGGCACGAATAGTGGAGCAATTAAAATTGAAGATTCCCAACAGGACTGAATTGGATGAGCACAGTAACCTTGAGTCTTGGGGCTTGAGGTAGTTATAGAGAAAGGGAAGAAGGGCCAAAGACATGGAAGGATGTGTAAAAATGGATGAGATTTTTAAAATTTGAATCATTGCTGGACTAGGAACTAGTATAGGTTAATGAACACAGGAACAGGATTTGTTGTTAATTAGGATATGGGCAGCTGGATTTTGAAATTAAAAGCATTGGCGAGAGCACAGCACAAACAGATTTCAATATCAGAATAAAGAATGATGGCACAGGAGAAGGAGCTGATTGTTGAGCAGCTGGTGATTAATAAAACTTTGCTTGCTATTTTCCAGTTTCCAGTATTATAAATAATCTATAAGCTCATTTCAAAGCAGCTCACCTGTGTGGAATGCTCATCCTGTGAAATAGGGCAAGTTACGGTCACTGTTGAGCAGCTGGTGATTAATAAAACTTTACTTGCTATTTTCCAGTTTCCAGTGTATTATAAATAATCTATAAGCTCATTTCAAAGCAGCTCACCTGTGTGGAATGCTCATCCTGTGAAATAGGGCAAGTTACGGTCACAACACATTTTCTAAATGACTGCAATTGCAAGATGTATTACCAGCTGCAGCAAATGGAGTGCTGGGCTTGAGATCTTGAGCCATGTCTAGAGTCACTGGTTTATCCACAAAATTGAAAACATGTTTAGGGAAGTGGAGCATGCAAGCAGAGAGGAAATGAGTGACTATCCAATGGTCTCGGAGGACCAGTAAGTGCAGGAATCTCCTGTATCCATCTCATTTACTAACTGATGTTTACTAACGGATATTGATAAGGGCAGTGGTTCCTCAATGGAATGCAGATATTACCAAGGTCATGGCACTATGGCTGCTTCAGCTATGAGGGGAAGAGGAAGAAAAGTGAAACAGCAATATTGGTAGCCAATTCAATAGTTGGGGAACAGAAGATATTTCTGCTGTCAATATGACTCTAGGATGGTAAGTTGACTCCTTGGTGCTGAGTCAAGGATATCAGAGTGGCTACAGGACATTTTTACGATGGTAGGTGAACAGCCAGAGGTCATGCTCACATGAGTACTCACAACATGGGTAGAAAGAAGAATGGGGTCCTGAAAGCAGATTTTAGACAGGTAAGAAAGAAACTGAAAAACATGATTTCAAAGGCAGTGATTTCAGAATTACTCCCACTACCACATGCAAGTCAGTTCAAAACGTGGTTACACCCAAATGAATGCATAGCCAAAGTGGTATAAAGGATGGTGGGCTTTAGATTTCTGAAGCATTGGGACTGGTTCTGAGACAGATGGGTTTGTAAAAGGAGAATGGGTAACACCTTAGCAGGATTGGGAAAATAACTTTGCAAGGTGATTTACTAGTGTTATGGGGGAGGACTGAAACTAGTTGGTAGGGGGATGGATTCCAAGAGGAAATTCATATAAAATTGGAGAGCAATGGATACAAAGGCCAATATTAAGTAGAATCAAGAAATGGAAAAAAATTGAATTAGCAAAGTTAAAGGTATTCCATAAATGCTGTATACATTTAGAAACAAGATAGATGAATTGACATCACAAATAGAAGTAAACATGTATAATCTAATTTGGAGATGCCAGTGTTGGACTGGGGTGTACAAAGTTAAAAATCACACAACACCAGGTTATAGTCCAACAGGTTTAATTGGAAGCACAGTAGCTTTCGGATGAAGGAGCGTCACTCCAAAAGCTAGTGTGCTTCCAATTAAACCTGTTGGACTATAACCTGGTGTTGTGTGATTTTTAACTTTGTATAATCGAACTGCATTTCCAGATATGACTACTTAATGACCAAGCTGGGAACTGAATATTCAAAGGCATTAATAAAAATGAATGCAAAAGCTTTGATAGTTTGTAAAAAGCAGAAGATTAACAAATACAAATGTAAGCAAATGGTGTCAGGACAATTTATAATGGAGAATAAGGAACTTGAAAAGAGAAACTAAACAAATTGTTGTGTCTGTCTTTAAAAGTATTTTTAAACATCCAGAAATACTGGTGACCTAAGGGACTAAGAAATTTATATTAGTGAAAAAAATTGGTACAGTTCTAACAGTTTCTCCAGAAAGTTGACAAAATCCATGGATGTGATGACCTAAGCTACTGAATGCTGGAAGAGGTGGCTGTAGTGATAATGGTGGCATTTTGGTCATCTATATTTCTTCAATTAGATGGTATCAAATGTAAACTCAATAGCTAAGGGGGTAGAGAGAAAATGTGAAACTACTGGCCTGTTAACCTGATGTTAGTAGGAAAAGAAATTATTGAATCTATTTTGAAGGACAGGATAGTATATCTGAGCCAAATCTACATGGAATTATGAAAGAAATCAGTTTGACAAATATGTTGGAGTTTTTTGAGGATGTAACGAGCAGAATAGATAAGGGGAAAACAAGTGAATATAGTGTATTTGGATTACCAGATGAGGTCCAACATTGGATTGGGAGTAACATATGGCATAAATTGAGAATTGGTCAACAGACTTAAACCGAGATTCAGAATAAATGGGTCATCCTCAGGTTGGCAGGCTGTGATCAATGTTCGGACTCCAAACACTCAATCTATTATCGATGTTTTGGAAAATGGGGCCAAATGTAATATTTCCAACACTGATTAATGTCACAAACTTAGGGATGAGAGTTGTAAGTAGGAAACAAAGTGGATTTAAGGCAGATAAACTGGGCAGGCAAGAATATGACAGATGGCTAATATGTGAAAAAAGTGTGGAGTTAGCCATTTTGATAGGAAAACCAGAAATTCAGTGTATCTCTCAAATGGTGAAAATTGGGAAGTTTTTATGTTCACTCATCTAGATGTTATTTTGATTACCCAGGACAAGAAAATCTAAAAACTAGGAAAAGTAGATGATTCAGCTCTTCAAGCCTGCTCTCCCAGTCAATATGATCATGACTGTTCTTCTACCTCAATTCTATATTCCCATTTTACCCTGATTTTTAAAATCTAAAACTTTATCTCTTTCCTGACAACATGCCGTGTTTGGTTTCCAGTGCCCTCTGTAGTAGAGAATTCCACAGGTTCACTACCCTTTTGAGTGAAGACATTTTTCCTCATTTCCAAAGGAACCCTTCATGAGTTACTGAAAACTAGCATGCAAGTGCAGAAAACAATTAGAAAGGCAAGTTGGCTTTTGTTGCAAGAAGATTTGAGTACAGGAATGAAGATATCTTTCTAACTGTATAGAGTCTTGTTGATGCTCCAGTTAGTATATTACGTACAGTTTCTGTCTCCTTACTTTCCTCCACCCACTGTTGTATCTCAGGCAGCAGATTGGTCATCCTGTGTTTGCCACGTAGAACCATCACAATTTTTAGGTGGGTCAAATGGCTGCTTTCTGTAAAACCCTATGACTCTTACCGTTGCAACAGGAAATCCTGCATGACGATGGTTGTATCCGATTGAGTTCTTTATTTGGGACCAAACGGGGAATTCTGAATTAGGAAACAGAGCTTATATGTTAATTATTTTCTGCCAAGAGCTGTTAGCTTTGTCTGCTAATCTGGAGCTGTTTGATACCTTCACTCCAGAATAAAGGATGGGACACATTGACACCCAACACAGTGAATGTGCACTTAAGTAAGTAAAAGTAGTACATTATGCAATGAACCCAATCTTCAGTGTCAATGTAGGCTCATTGAACCATTCAATAGAAACCTATCTAAACTAGTCTTATAAATAGAATGGCTACAAGAGAGGTGAGAGTCCAGAAATTCTGTGGCTAATTACTCACTGCCTGAGTCACCATTATCCTGTCGTCATCTACAAGGAACAAGTTACAAGTGTAATTGAGCTCAAAGAGTGTGGTGCTGGAAAAGCACAGCCGGTCAGGCAGCATCCAAAGAGCAGGAGAGTGAACGTTTCGAGCATAAGCTGTATATCAGGAATGAAGGGGTGGACCAAGGGGGCTGAGAGATAAATGGGAGGGTAGCTGGGAGTGTGATAGGTAGATGAAGGTGGGGAGAAGATGATAGGTTGGAGAGGAGGGTGGAGTGGATAGGGTGAAAGATGTTTGTGAAGTTGATGAACTGTTCAACCTTCCTCCAAGGACCCAAAGGATCCTTCCACATCTGACAGAGATTTACCTATACTTCCACACATGTCATCTACTGTGTCCATTGCTCTCTATGTGGTCTCCTCTACACTGGGGACACAGGATGCCAACTTGTGGCATGTCCTAGAGAACATCCCTGGAACACATGCACTAAACAACCCCAACTATGGCCCAACGCTTTAATTCCCACTCTGCCAAGGACATGCAAGTCTTGGGCCTCCTCCACTGCCAAACTCGAGCCACCTGACACCTGGAGGAAGACAGCCTCATCTTCCACCTTAGGACCCTCCAACCACAAAGGATCAATGTGGATTTCACCAGTTTCCCCAATAGTAGCCCCCCCATCCCCAGTCACCTTATCCCAGATCCAACCTTACAACTCGGCACTGCCCTCTTGAACTATCCTCCCTGTCCATCTTCCTTCCCACTTATCCGTTCCATCCTCCTCTCTGATCTATCACCTTCTCCCCCACCTTCATGATGAAAAGCTTATGCTCAAAACGTCGATTCTCTTGCTTCTTGGATGCTGCCTGACTGTGCTTTTCCAGTACCACATCCTTCAACCCTGATCTCCAACATTCGCAGTCCTCACTTTCTCCCTGTAATTGAGTGTGGTGCCGACAACATCCAGGACAAGGCAGACCATTTTATTTGAATGCCGTCAATCCACTTAAACATTAATTCACTCCACCATCACCACACCATGCCAACAGTGTGTACTGAACAAGACAGAGATCCTTAGACTGTATTCCCTGGTTCCAGACTCCCCAACAAAGGAACACATCCTCCTTGTTAAGTCTGCACAGTCCTGCTAGAATTTTATGTTTCAATCAGATCCTGTCTCATCCTTCTAAACTGTAGTAAATACTGACCCAGTCAAGTCAGTCTCTCCTTACAGCATAGTTCTGCCTTCCCTGCTATCAGCCTAGTGAATCTCCTCTACTATCCCTCTATAGCAAGCATACCCTTTCTTAGTTAGGAAGACCAAAACTGCATACGATACTCTAGGTGTAGTCACCAAGGCCATGTAAATCTGCAGTAAGGCATCCCTCTTTCTGAACTCATATCTATTTGCAACAAAGACCAATATGCCATTTGTCTTCCTAATTGCTTAATGCAAATGCCTGTCTACTTACATAGTCACTAATATTCCTGTGTACTTCCCAATATTATCACATTTAAATAATAATTTTCATTTCTGCTTTTCACATCAAAATGCACATTCATATTTAGCCACTTGGTATTGCATCTGCCATTTGTTTCCCCGTTCATTCAACTTCTCTAAATCACCTTTAACTCCTCGAATCTTCTTCACAACTACCATTCCCTCTAATTTTCGTCCCAGCTGCATGCGCTTGCAAGGTCCGTGCATGGCAGCAGCTTCTGGAACTGGAAGTCGATTCTGTTTTGGGTGTGCCAACACTAATTGCTGTGTACAGAATCTGTGTAGCTGCACACACATGCAGGGAGGAAGCATTGTTCACAACTCACAGACTTGCCCAGTTTTATGTTGTCAGCAAACTTGGAAATGTTGCATTTGGTCCCCTCAACAATGTCATTTGTATAAATTGTGAATAGCTGGGGCTTAGTCACTAATCCTTGCAGGACCTCACTAATCACTTCCTGCCACAGTAAAGGACCCATTTATTCCCACTCCTTCCTGTCTGTAAATGGATTCTTGATCCATGCCAATATATTATCCCCAACCCAAAGTGCTTCAACTTTGCCAATAACTTCTTCTCCAGGACTTTATCAAAACTTCATCAAATGCATCCATGAATTATCACTTATCTCTTCCATTAGTTGCATTTTCAAATCTCCAGGAGATTTGTTCAGCTTGATTTACCTTTCTTAAATCTGCACTGACTTTGTACAACCCTGTTAAAGATTCTAACATTTTCCCTGCTAATGACATTGTTAACTGATCTGCAAAATACTCTAAAATTGGATGCTAAAATAGAATTAATCTGTTGAATCAAAAAATTTGAGAACTGTTGACTGAAGATAGGGTTGGAGTGTATGAAATTACTATATGTGGACCTGTATGTCAAAAAAAGTTGAACGTCTGGACTTTCATTCCTATTTTCACCTTGCATTCATGTGGCACTTGTTTAACAGACACCTTCCTCTGAATTCTGGAAACAATTACGATTGCTCTTACCTCGGAAAATTTCTCACCGAAGTGTTATGGCAGATCCCCAGACTCGACTCCAGGATGACAAGGATCCTATGCTAATCCTTAATCCAGATTACCTGGACTGCAGATCTGACCCTGATCCTGAAGGGGACTTGGGTAAGTGGAGTGACTAATTTGAATACACCTCTCTCAAATGTCACAGTAAAGTTTAAAAGAGCAAAACACAACAAGTAATTAAGTAACCTCACCATGTGTGTTATAAGCCTGTGAACTGTAAGCGTCTTAGACAGGTTGAAAGGTGGGTTTTAAAAGGAGGGGTGGGTTTTAAAAGGAGAGGTGGAGGCTATGAGCAAATTTCACAGTGCTGAACCTAAATGGGTGAAAGTAAAGAGCAAAGTGGGAGGATATGCATAAGGCCAAAGGCTGAGGAAGAGAAAATCTGATGAACAGAATGCTTTTTACGAAGATTAGAGGAAGTGGAAGGACAATGCTTGACATTATTTAAATGCAAATATGCAGACTTTAAACTTGAGGTATTGAGGGACCGGGAACCAATATAGGTTGGCAAGGATCAAGTAATAGTGAGTTGCGAGCCAATATGGGATACATTACAGGTAGCGGAATTTTGAGTGAATTAAAATTCATGGAGGGTTAAGAAAGGTAGGTTGACCAGGATGGCAATGGCACAGTTAGTCGGGTGATAAAAATGTGAACAGGTTCAGTAATATATGAATGGAGAAAGATGAAAATCACAGATGAAAATAGATATCCAATTTTTAAAATACAAGGACATTTTTCCTGGGTAGGGTAAGGCTCTCTAGTCTGAACAGTGATTTTTAATGACTTCAGACCTCCACTATATCCAAAATTCAGAAATGTTGCTAGTGATTTGGTGTGAGATTGCAGTAACCGTTGGATGCAAGAGAAGTGACTAATTGATGTTAGGTACAAACCTGTTATGAGAATGCAGTTGTAGTGTGTTTAGGAGAGGAATGCTGAATGTGCTTAATATTGGTCTATTATTTTTTCTTGTGTTAAAGTTAGATTATCTATATTTGGAGTTTGTGTTGCTTCTTCAATTACCCTCTTGTATTACCTGTTTATTTTTATGGTTCTCGCTAACTACTTGCATATTCTTTTGATTGTTAATTCCTTTTAATTGCGAATCACCAAAATTACCTTTTGCATCACCAGTTTTCAACAGGTAATTTATGGATTACTCAGCCGATATAGTTCCTTTTGAGTGAATGGATTGTTATATCTCCCTTGCCTCTTGTATTCTCCCAACTTTACTAAAAGGCTTTATCATCTTGCAGTTGAAGGAATCAAATTCAGAACATTAATTAATTTTTCTTTTTATATTTTAAATAATACTATTGCAGTTTTCAGTGTTTTCTGTTTATTTATAGCCATGATCTGACTGTCATTGATTAACTAAGTGTATTTGCAAACAAGCAAAAAATATGATTCAGTGCAGTGCTCAAGTGTGACTGAGGATTTTATAAATAATTCCAGCTAAATTTGGTATAAATGCAGCAAAGCACTTTATCTGTAAACCACACTTGCATACTCAGTATGTTCCTACTGCTGTGTATGAGAATAGAAACTGAAAGCATGTTTTTGGGGGGGAGGGAGGGAAGCATTGAAAATAGATGGTGATCACTGTATTGAGATGGTATTTTAGATTCATCTTTGGAGATTACTCAAGCTGCTCTGACTTCCTCTCTGGGCTGTAAAATGCTATTTCACTCTCTCCAGCTTTCTCATGGCCTTCAATTATTTTGATTCTATTCCCTTCCATCTCCAGGTTTCCTGGTTGGTCTGTTTTTTTTTTAAACTTGTCTCCCAATAACCTGTATTCGTTGTATTTTCCCAGCTTTCAAGCTACTGGTTAGCCTAATCACAGGCTCCAAACTCCTGCTTGTGTTTTTCTGAAATTGCCAAATTTGTGATCTCCTATTTGCTTGCCTCATTCTTTCATGCTGTATAATAACAGCAGTGTGATCACTTCTTTTGTGCTGTGCATCAATAGCCCATGCACTAGGGGTGACACAAATGGCAAACATTCTGTGATGAGGTCTCACTGATAAATCTTGGAAATCTCTGTGATTAATCATCTGCAAAGCTGCAGTAACCATGTTTGGCAAAGATTGGTTTGAACTACATTTTGCTCTTTCATCAGTGAAACATGCATCCTGTCTCAACTCTAAAAGTATATAACAACTTCATGCTAGGCAAGGCATTTATGCAGACATTAGCAAGGTACTATGTTGACAATTATTTGATCAATTCATGCAAAGAAGTAAAACTTCGAGTGACAATGGTAACCTTTCTATTAATTATAGTATGTAAAAATCACAGACATATCACCAAATTACTCCTATATCTAGTGGCACGATGTGGCTTCAGAGCAGGCAGACCTGTGGTAGTCATGACTTTCTCTCAACATCAGCTTTAAGAGAAATGCAGAGAGCAGCAAGCACCATGCTACCTCATTTTTGTAGATCTAAAAAAATTTTGAGCAGGGTAGATCTCTACAGGATTAAAGAGAAAAGTGGCTACCCTCACAAGCTTCACAGTCTCATAAGATACTTCCTTGAAAGCCACTTATTTTGGCAGCTGCTCAAGTGATTGTTTTGAGATCAAGAGAAAGGTGGAACAGTGCTGCATCTTTATTTCGTTCTATCCTACTGAGCTATGCTTTCCCTGCCAACATAAGACCATAAGTTGTAGGAGTGGAAGCAAGGCCATTCAGCCCATCGAGTCCACTCCGCCATTTAATAATGGCTGATGGGCGTTTGTGTTTCACTTCCCTGCATTCTCCCCGTAGCCCTTAATTCCTTGCGGGATCAAGAATTTATCAATCTCTGCCTTGAAGACACCCAATGTCCCAACCTCCACTGCGCTCCGTGACAATGAATTCCACAGGCTCACCACTCTCTGGGTGTGGAAATGTCTCCTCATTTCTTTTCTAAACTTACCCCCTCTAATTTTAAGGCTGTGCCCACGTGTCCTAGTCTCCCCGCCTAACGGAAACAACCTCCCAGCATCCACCCTTTCTAAGCCATGCATTATCTTGTAAGTTTCAATTAGATCTCTCCTCAACCTTCTAAATTGTAACGAATGCAATCCTAGGATCCTCAGCTGATCATAATACGTTAGGCCTACCATTCCAGGGAGCATCCATGTGAATCTCCCCTGGACACGCTCCAGCGCCAGTAAGTCTTTCCTGAGATGTGGGGCCCAAAACTGGACACAGTATTCTAAATGGGGCCTAACTAGAGCTTTATAAAGTCTCAGAAGTACGTCACTGCTTTTATATTTCCAAACCTCTTGAGATAAATGACAATGGAGGTACCACCATTGGAAAGGCAGTTACCAACTTCAGCTGAGTAACAAACTGACCCAGAGGATCAAGATGCTTATAAAAAAGACCCAAATCTTCAATACATTCGCAAAACTTTGTGAGGATAATATGACTTTAAGAGGTATATTTTGTCCTGTTTATTTTTCCATGAAGGGCTGAGACATAAGTATTGAGCAGTCTACTCCAAAGCCAATAAAATAAACATCTTGTGAGGCCTTGAGGATTTTTAAAAATAAGTTGGAACAGCCTGAATGGGTGGGGTCAAACTCCCACAGAACCAGGATTTCTTTTTAGTTTTAGCCTTCAGTTGCTGGTGTCTTGAAACTGGGTATGGAAGTTGCTATTCTACTCTATTACAACAAAAAGGTGTGGTTCTCTTCCTGTTGCTAGAATTATATGTGAGATAATGTATTTTACTGAATTTGCCTTTGCCAAGAGCGTGTTTATGGGATGTTACCATATTGGAACAGTTAATTAGTGGTTAATATTTATTTTGTTTAGCATTTCAAGAGTTATAGTTAATCCAATTCTTTTCTTTTGTATTTTAATAGTAATATGAAAATACACAAACTGTTTTGCTTCAAGTTGAGTAGGTTGACCAATTGAATTGCATCTGGAATGTAATGAATCACCTTTTTAAAATAAGAAAATGTTAGGGTATAGTCTATTCTCTTAATATATTTTGAGGAAGTTTGGTCTGGTCCATAACACTTTCTTGTCCACAAACATTAATTCCCTCCACCACCAATGCATAGCAGCAACAATATTTACCATCTACATGATGTACTGCTGAAATCTTCCAAGGGTCCTTCGGCAATATTTTCCAAGCCCACAACCGCTCCATCTAGAAGGACAAGGACAGTACATATATGGGATTACAAGTTCCTCTCCACTTCACTCACTGTCCTAACTTGAAAAGAGTTGCTGTTCCTTCAGCATTACTGGTTCAAAATCCTAGAACTCTCTCTCTAATTGTATTGTGGGTGATTCCGTACCAAATGGACAGCAGTGGTTCGGGAAGACAGCTCACCACTTTCTCAAGGGCAACTAGGGATGGATAATGATTGCTGGCCCAACCAGTAATTTTTTAGAAAAATTCTGCATAGCAGTTAAGCATGGACAACTTCAGCATTGAATGCTGACAGTGATGGGTAAGTGATCGGAATCTTTTAGAACAAGTTTAACTTTTTATAGTTAGCATATAACAATCTACAGTTGAAATTCTGAAGTTGCTCTCAATCAAGGTTTAACAACTTATGGAAAACAGTTGAGCTTAATTAAAGAGACAGCTGAAACTGGTTTCTCAATAACTGGGTCAGATGGGCCTTTAGTCTCAAGCATATAAATCTATTCAATTTAGTATGACTTAGGCATTTGAGTGTGACCTTACAGTACTGTGCTGGAAGCTGGGTGACTAGGAGAAGGGAAAGAAGTGATCTGTTGCCTTTGGTTTTTCTAACATTTCAACTTCTAGGAATTGGTTCTTACTCTGTGTTACATGTGAAGGAGCTAGTGATTTAGTGAGTATCTGGTACATAACTAAGGTTTATTTTATTCCTAAGTTTCAGAGAATAGTTACTAATGGCAAGGTTGTGGAATATATTAAAACAAAGGATAATAAATGATTGAACAAAATAAGGTTATTAATTAAAACACTGAGGATGGCAGGACAGGTTGTGTCACAGATGCAGCATGTCACAATTGTTCCACCAGGTTGGTTCGGGGCAAGTATTTGAAGTTCGAGCAGCTTCAGCTCAGTGTTTGAGCTTGAGACTGAACTACAGATAGAGCAGTAAGGAAGGGGAATATTACCTGGATTCATTGGTACAAGAGATGGCAGTCATACTTGGGATAGAGACTTCTACTTTGGCTCAACAGGTCTGGCAGCATCTTTTAAAGAGAAATGAGAGTTATCATTTCTGGTGCAGTGACCTGAAATGTTAACTCTGTCTCTTCACAGATGCTGCCAGACCTGTGAGCTTTTCCAAAAATTTCTTTTTTTATTTACAGCATCTGTAGTTCTTTCAGTTTTTCTTCTACTTCGACTGATGTTCCACAACAAGATCGTCATACAGTGAGAGACACAGGTCAAGAGAATTCAGAATGTGGGAGCATCAGCCTTTGCCATTGTCTCAACAGGTTGGAAGTTCTTTCGGGTTGTTTGGATAAGAGTAGGGGCTGCAAGATGGATGAGCAAACAGACTCTCTAGCACCATAATATAGGAAGCATTAAAGTAGGGGAGCAAAAAAGAATATGATAATGACAGGAGATAGGCTTGCCATTGTTGTCTAAAAAGAGTGTGGTAGTCCCAGGGTCCAGGAAGCACACATCTTCTCAGGGCTGGGGAGAAAGTTATGTAATGGATTACACAGAATCCTATTGTACAAAAAAGGCCCTTCAGCCCCTTAGTTAGTACAGCCAAAAAATAAACTACTGCCGACATTCATCTCACTTTCCTCCTACAAGGCTCATAGCCTTGAATGCTAGGATATTGTGTTCATCCAGGTACTTTTTTAAAAGGTTGAAGTTACCTTCCTCAACTACCTACCGAGGCAATGTATTCTAGTCCTCCACCACCCTCTGAGTGAAAACTCTTTTCCTAAAATTCTGTCTAAGCCTCCTGCTATTGACCTTTAAAAGTCTACCTTCTAGTTCCTGACCCTTCTGAGGAGAAACATGCTATTCATCCTATCCAAGTCCCTCAATCTTATAGTCTCAGGTCCCCCTTCAGTCTGAGCCATGTGCAAGTTGGCATATGACAAATCAGATTAGGGAAATGAATGTGTGGCTCAAAGACTGGTATGGGAGAAGTGCACAATTTGAGCACAGACACCAGTACAGTGGAAGTGTGTGATCTGGCTTGTTGGGATGATTTTCGCTTGAATCATGCTGAGGCCAGAATTCTGAAATCCACATGACTAGCAAATTAGAGCTGATATTAAACTATGTTGTAGAGGCGAGGGATTAAATATGGAATACGTAAATCAAAGAATAGAGAAATTAAAATAAAGTGGTATTGGTAAAGGAAATGATAAACAGAGTAGAGGACAGAATGTGGAGAGAATCAACAACTAAGAATAAAAGATGATATCTGAAAAAACCTAGTATTTGAAACAAAACAGCTGAATTGGAAGGCAAACAGAATGATCTGGTAACCATTTCAGAGCCTATCACTACAGGATGACGTGGATTGGAACCTGAATATTGAAGAGTACAGA
>NC_057725.1:51613129-51623601 GCF_004010195.1 Chiloscyllium plagiosum | reverse complement strand
TCAGATGTGGTCTGACTAGTGTTCTGTATAAATGAAGCACAGCTGCCCTACTTGGATGTTCAGTTTCCCTAGTTGTAAATGGTAATGTTCTATTTGATTTGCCAATTGCTTATTGTACCTGCATGAAATCTTGTGTGATTTACATACTAGGACACCTACATCTCTCTGCAACCTTTTAATATTTTCATATGCTTTTTGTCCTTCCCCACCGTGTACTTATTTGGCAGATGTTTACTCAATCACTTAACCTTTCTATATCTTTTTATAATAGTGTGGTGCTGGCAAAGCACAGCAGGTCAGGCAGCATACGAGGAGCAGGAGAATCAACATTTTGGGCATTAGTCCTTTAGGAATTCTTCGGATGCTGCCTGACCTGTGTTTTTCCAGCAGCATGCTCTCTATTCTGGTCTCTAGCATCTGCAGTCCTCACTTTCTCCTATATCTTTTGTTTTAGCCTCCCTATATCCTCTTCACACCCTATTTTCCTGCTTATGTTTGTGTCAGCAACAAAGTTACTTTTAGTCCCTTCCTCTAAGTCAGTTTTCAAACTGTAAAAAAAAAAAAGAGACACCCCGGCTGTGGAGCACCATTCATTACATCTTTCCAACTAGATACAGGGGAACCTCGATTATCCAAGTGAGATGGGCCGGCACTATTTCATTCGGATTATTTGGTCTTTCCCTGGGGCTCGGAGTTTTCTATTAAGTCTGCTCCTCGTTCAGGAGACTAGCAGCCGCATAGTGAGCGCACGTGTGCGCGAGGCTCCGCCTGCCCCCAACGCTGCCCCCCACTTGCTCCCCAAACCCCGTCCAACACCTCACCGCCCAGACCCCCCACCCCCAAAAACCCCATCCAACCGTGCCGCCCAAATCCTTTCCAACCCTGCTACCCTCTTTTCTTGAATAAAGATTTAACAGTGGTTATTTTGTGATGCCATGGAACCCTTCTAGATGTTTTGGAAGATGAGTGAATGTATCTACCATCTGAGCCATTGATTCTTTTAAGGCCTGATGATGAAGACCAGCTGGTCTTGAGGACTTGTTAGCTTTTAAGTCCAATAGTTTTCCTAGCTTTTCTCTGGTGATGTTTATTTTAATAATTTCTTGCTATAAACCTTTAGCTTTAGTTGCTCTTTTCCTTTCACATACATGTAATATTGAAACAGGAAGATCCTCTGGGAGCCAGCTTTCTCAAACTGCATCCTGTCTCTTTATTACTCTAGGCCCGCCCAGCCCTCTGACTATCACTGAACTTTGCTGATTTGTAGTGTTTTTGTTTTAAATTTAATATAGCCTTTAATTTCCCTATTTGTCCAAAAATGTGACATTATCAAAGAACATTTTCTTTCTCACTGGGATATGTTTTCATAGTTATAAATATCAACTTAAAGGTCTACCACTGCAAGTCTACTATCCCACCTCTTGGCCTAGTTTCTCAGTTCACCTCAGCAAGTTCTGCCTTCATGCCCTCATTTTTACCTGTATTTAGGTTTATAACTAGTCATGGATCCATACTTCTCTCTCTGAACATGAATTTGTCATATGATTACTGTCAGTTAGAGGCTCCTTCACAATGAGGTTATTGATTAATCATGTCTGTATGCCTTGCCTAGTTTAGGATATCATTTCCTATTTGACTGTGAAATATTCTTCTATAACAAACTGTCCCCAAATCTTACTATGAAAATCAACTATTATTATTGTGGTAATATCTTATATCTCCACACTCTGACCTGGTAGGAGACCGATAGACTATTTCCTCGTGACCCTTGCCTCTAGTGCTTCCTATCTCTTACCCAAACTGATTTTATATCATGATCTTTCAAATTAAATTACTCTCTCAATACTGAATTAATGTCAACCTTAGTTAAGAGTTGTACCAGTCCCTTTCCATCTTTGTCATTCCTGTTAATATCCTTCAACATTCAAGTGCCAACATTGGTCACCTTTCAGTCATGCCTCTGATGCCATCTAGTCATATTTTTCTCCATTTGTACGTGGTTTCAATTCGCATTCATTCTCCCTCACTGTAACGGTTCTGTGTATAGGATCTTATAAAGAACAAAATTGACAAAATGTAGGGTTTGTTCACTGCAAACATGATGTTTAAAATAAACTTCCTATTTGACATATGATAAGATCTTTACGTAGGAACTGCAGGTAAATCCCCACTTTTCTGCCCCAACCATAATTTATTCAGACCCCTAAACATTTCTTTGGCTGAAAACGTTAAAATGCTTTAGTCTCTCCATCCCAGTATCTCTTGGGTTTGGCTGATAACTGTGGAGAGTTGCAAGTTGGGAGTTCTGGCTACAACAGTAAGTCTACAAGTTAGGTTTATTGTTCCCGAATCTCCTTGATTGCACAACAAGATATCTACAAATTGGCTGGAACACTTGGATCCCCAACACATCCATGCTAACAATTCACTCCCTTGCTACAAATGCTGCAGGCAGTCAATTAGCTTAAAGTCCTTTCTGCTGTCCAAGTTATTTAACTAACCAGAACACTAGTTCCAGCATAGGAGTAATTGAGGACTGCAGGTGCTGGAGATCCTGATGAAGGGCTTATGTCCGAAATGTTGATTCTTCTGCTCCTCGGATGCTGCCTGACTTGCTGTGCTTTTCCAACACGACATTCTCGACTAGTTCCAGCATAGTCTTGGTGTTTGCTGTCACATCAATATAGCCTCCCACTTTCCTTGTGCTGGTGTCCTATAATCTGAAACCTATTTTTCCCAAACCAGTCTTTGGACCCGACATTCAGCTTTCTAATCTTACTTACCCTATGCCAATTTTTGTAGGGCTCAGGTAATAATCAAGTGATTATTATCTTTTAGAGGCTCTTTTTAATTTAGCCCTTAACTGTTCGTACATCTTGCTGAACCTCTATCTTAGTAGTTTTATATAAGATTATAGGAACAGAATTAGGCCATTTGGCCAGTTATGTTTGCACCATTCGATCATGACTGATTCGTTTTCAATCCAATTCTCCCCTTAATCATCTTGATTAAATCAAGATGATTATCTGTCTTAAAGGCACTCAATGACTTGGCTCCACAGCCATAAAAGAATAGGACATAACAGCAGAAATTAGGGCACTTAGTTCATCAAGTCTACTCTATCATTCAATCATGGTTGATAAGTTTCTCAGCTCCATTCTCCTGCTTTTTCCCCATAACCCTGATAGTCAAGAACCTACCTCAGTTGTAAGCTCAATGACCTAACCTCCACAGCCTTTGTGGCAATGAATTCCATAGATTCACCACTCCCTGGCTGAAGAAGTTTCTCCTTACCTCCATTCTATAAAGTCTTCCCTTTACTCTAAGGTTGTGCCCAAAGGCCCCAGTCTCTCCTACCAATGGAAACATCATCCCAATATCTACTCCGTCCAGGCCATTCAATATTCTGTATGTTTCAAGTAGATCCTCCCTCATATTTTTAAACTCCTATTGATTATAAACCTAGAGTCCTCAAACATTCCTCATGTTAAGCTTTTCATTCCTGAGACCATTCTCCTGAATCTCCTCTGAACACACTTCAGGGCTAGTACATTCTTCTTGAGATGTGAGGCCCAAAACTGCACAATACTTCAAATGTGGTCTGACCAGAGCCTTATAAGAGCCTCAGAAATATATTCCTATTTTTTATATTCAAGTCCTTTCAAACTAAATACTGTCATTGTGTTCGCCTTTCTAACTACTGACTTAACCTGCAAGTTTACCTTGAGAATCCTGGACTAGAACTCCCAAGTATCTTTGCATTTCAGACTTCAGATTTTTCTTTTCATTTAGAAAATAGTCCATGTCTCTCTCCTTCCTGCCATAGTGCATGGCCTCCCACTTTCTAAAGTTATACTCTATCTGCTGCCACTTTCTTAACCTGTCCAAATCCTTCTGCAGCTTCCCTGCCTCCTCAAGGCTACTGTCTCTCTTCCTATCTTTGTACCATCTGCAAACTTAGCCAGAATGCCCTCCTTTCCTTTATTGAGATTGTTAATGTAGAATATTGAACAGGCCACAATGTGGTTCCAACATTAAGCCTTGTGGAGCATCAGTTGTTACCGGCTACCGTCCTGAGAAGGGCCCTTTTTAGATTAGATTAGATCCCCTACAGTGTGGAAATAGGCCCTTCGGCCCAACAAGTCCACACTGACCCTCCGAAGAGTTACCCACCCAAACCACTTTCCCTCTGACTATTGCACCTAACATTATGGGCAATTTAGCTTGGCCAATTCACCTAACCTGCACATCTTTGGACTGTGGGAGGAAACCGGAGCACCTGGAGGAAACCCACGCGCTCTGCTTTCTGCCAGACAGCCAAGCCTCTATCCATTCTAACACCTTGTATCTGACACTGTGGGCTCTTATTCAGCTTCCTGTGCAGCACCTTGTCAAACGTCTCCTTGAAGCACAGATGTATAACATCCATAGGTTCTCCTTTGTCTAACCTGCTCATTACTTCCTCAAAGAATTCTAGCAGATTTCTCAGGCATGGTGTCCCTTGATGAAACCATGCTGACTTTGCCCTGTCTTACTTCTAATACTTCTAAGTATTCAGAAATCTCTCACTAAATACAGCATTGCCTGTTCCCTAGTGGGTTCCACTGCAAGCTGCTCCAAAAAGCCACCTCGTAGACATTCCACTTTCTTGCAATCCACTACCAACCCGATTTTCCCAGTCTGCCTGCTTATTGAAATCCCCCATGATCACTGTAACTTGACCTTTCCTTCACATCTTTTCTATCTCCTGATGTCTCTTGCGCCCCAGCTCCTGACTGCAGTTTTGAAGCCTGTACATTACTCCAGCTATGGTATTAATATCTTTGCAGTTTCTCAATTCTATCCACAGAGATTCTACATCGTCTGATCCTACTTGCCAACTGACCCCTCTGTGGAAATGCACAAATCACCATTTTCTGGCTGAAGAAATTCCTCCACATCTCAGTTCTGAAGGGTTATCCCTTCACTCTGAGGTTGTAATCTTGTGTCCAAGTCTCCTATCAGTGGAAATGCCTTCTCTGCGCCCACTGGATTCTGGTATCTGAGCATTATGTAGCCCCCCCACCACCCCCCTCACCCGAATCCTCTCCAAAGCCAGCACATCATTCTTTCGATATGGGGCCCAAAACTGTTCAATATTCTGAATGCAGTCTGACCAGAGCCTTATACTGCCTCAGCCATGCATCTCTTCTCTTGTATTCTAGCTTTTGTGAAATGAATGCTAACATTTCATTTGTCTCTCTAACTGATAACTGAACCTGCATGTTAACTTTAAGAGAATCCTGAACTAGTCTCCCAAGTCACTGTGCTTCAGATTTCTGAAGCATTTCCCCATTTAGAAAGTAGTCTGTGCCTCTGTTATTCCTACCAAAGTGCATCACCTCATACTTTCTCACATTATATTCCATCTGCCACTACTTTGCCCACTCTCTGAGCATGTCCAACTCTTTCTGCAGCCTCCCCACTTCCTCAACATTACCTGTCCCTCTCCCTATCTTTGTCACCTGCAAACGTAATAATGTCCTCAGTTCCTTCATCCAAATTGTTAATGTAAAATGTGAATAGTTGTGGTTCCAACACTGACCCCTGTGGAACTCCACTAGTCATCCACTGTCATCCTGAAAAAGACTCTTTGATCCCCACTCCTGCCCTCGATAAGTCAGCCAATTCTCTATTCATGCCAATGCCTTGTCCATAACATTTAAACTTATTCAGTAGCCTTGTATGTGGCACCTCTTAAAAGACCTTCTGGAATTACAAATATATTGTGACCACTGGCACGCCTTTATCTAACTTGCTAATTACCACCTCCAAAGAATTCTAACAGATTTGTCAGACATGAAACTCCTGTTGACAAAGCCATGCTGACTCAGTCCTATTTTAATCATACACTTCCAAGTACTCTGCAGTCTCATCCTTAATGATGGACTCTTAAATTCTTACAAACTACAGGCTAACTGGCCCATGTTTTCCCATTTTCTGTCTCCCTTCCTTGATAAAATGCTGTTGCGTTAGCTCTTTTGCAGTCAATCAATGCCTCAAGTCTCCTCAGCTATCTCCTTCAGGACTCCGGGGTGCAGTCAATTTGGTCTGGGGGATTTTATCCACCTTCAGACCTTGCAGCTTCCCCAGTGCACAGTGATGGCCACTGCACTCACCTCTGCCCCTGACTGTCTTGAAGTTCTGGTATGTTGCTGGTGTTTTCCACCATGAAGACTGATGTAAAGTACATTACTTAGTTCCCCTACCATTTCTTTGTTTCCCATTGTTATTTCTCATGCCTAATTTTCCAGTGGTCTGATTTCCACTCTTGCCTCTGACCGTTAGTGTGTGTGTGTCTTAAAAAGTTTACAACCTTTTTTATATTACTGGCTAGCTCACACTCATTTCATCTCCTTATTGTTTTGTTCGTGTCCTCTGGTTTGTAAAGGCTTCCCAGTAATCATCAAGTTTTATGCTTGCTTATTGCTTTCATGTTGTCCCTGACCTCCCTTGGTAGTCGTGTCCTCCCTTTATATTGTTTCTTCCTTTTTTGGATAAGCTTCTGTGCCACTCTAAATACCCCCCAGAAATACCTGCCATTGCTGCTTCATTGTCTTCAGAGCTAGGCTCTGCTTCCAATTAACTCTGGTCAGCTGCTCCTCCATGTCTTTGTGGTTACCTTTACTCAATTGTAGTACCCTTACATCTGATTTCAGCTTTTCCCACTCAAACTGCAGGGTGCATTGTCATATTATGGTCACTGTCCCCTAGTGGTTTCTTCACCTTAACGGTGGGGTGGCGTGGTGCCTCCAGGTGCTCCAATTTCCTCCCACAATCCAAAGATGTGCAGGTTAGGTGAATTGGCTATGCTAAATTGCCCTTAAGGTTCAGTGATATGTAGGTTAGGTGCATTAGTCAGGGGTAAGTATAGGGTAGGGGAATGGGTCTGGATAGGTTTCTCTTCGGAGGGTTGGTGTGGACTTGTTGGGCCAAAGGACCTATTTCCACACTGTAGGGATTCTAATTTTAATCCCTAATCAAGTTTGCCCTGTTACACATCTCCAAAATGGCCTGTTTCTTAGTGGGCTCTAGCACAAGCTGCTCCAAAAAACATCTGGTTGACATTCCACAAATTCTTTTTGTAGGGATCTGCTCCCAACCTGATCTTCCCTGCCTGCCTACATATAGAAGTCCTTGATTATTGCAGTGCTTTTCCTAAATGCTTTTTCTATCTCCTCATTTATTTTCTTCCTTCTATCCTGACTTTTGCTTGGATGCCTGTACATAACTCCCATTAGGGTCATTTTTGCTCTTGTTACTCAATTCCAGCCACACAGATTCTACACCTTTCAACACTCATGTGCTATTGATTTAATGTAATTTCTTTCAGGGCAGCCCTACTCTCTTTGCTCATCTGCTTGTTCTTTTATTAGGATGTGTATCCTTGGTTATTTAGTGAAACCCCTTGCAGCCACATCATACCTGCCAGTTTCAACTTGTGCTACTAACTCATTTATCTTGTTTTGTATACTGTGTGCATTTAAGTACAACACCCGCAATCCTTTGACTGCTGTCCCCCCCCCCACCTTTCTCATAGTTGTCCCTTTTATCTGCTGTGCCTGAAGTCTGGTTTTTGAGTCGTTCCATAATTGATATCTTATTACTTGTTCAGCAAACTTTGATAACCTTTGCTGAGTTCCCCCTCAACTTTTTCCATAATTTTCCATGCAATTGGACTAACCACTCACCATTTAGTGTAATGCTCTAACAATAGCCATGGTTATCCAGTTGACCAGAACTGTGGCCCTAGCATGATTCAGGTGGAGCCTGATCAGAACAGCTCCCTCCTTCCCCGGTATTGGGGTCAATGTCTCACGAACTCAAACCTGTTTCTCCTGCATCAATCTTTGAGCCATGTGTTTACCTTTTCTAATTTTGTTGACCCTGTACCAATTTGCTCATGACTCAGTAATGTGGAAATTATCTTTTGGTAAGCTGCTTTATAATTTAGCTCCTAGCTATGTGTATTCCCTGAGCAGAAACCCTTTTCTCTTTCTACCTATGTCATTGATACCTATGTAGACCACAGCAACTAGATCGTTCCCCTCCCATTCCAAGTTTTTCTGCTGCCCAGATGTGAGATTCTGAGCCATGGCACCAGGCAGGCAATATAGCCTTCAAGACTTTGTATTCTTGCCTCTGAAAATGGTGTCTATTCCAAGAATATACTATCCTGATTGCAACGACAACCCCCCCCCCCGACTTTAAGTTTTTGTTTAAAAAGAATGAATTGCTTACAAACTGTGAACCAAAAAGTGCATTTTCCCCTCTGCATGGAATTCTCCCACTGCCTCCAGATTCCCTGAGAATATATACTGGGTCTGTATCTCACTTTGGATGTGTCTCTCCTTTCTCACCAAGTGAACTATGGCTGGCTCCGTCCCATCCCACTTGCAACCTCTCCAGTCATTGAGCCAGAGAACCTGTCCTGAATGTTGAGAATGAACAGGCAATGCTGTCTGTCACCTGGACTCTGGCTCTCCACTACAGTGAACTTTCTATCCCTATGACCATAACTCTACAATTTGGCAGCTATGTGCAGCAAGCTCCTACGAACAACAATGCAATGATCTGTGTTTTGTCATTATGATATGGATCAAATGTTTGCTAGGACATTAGATAACTCATTTGTTCATCACTGAAGTTGTGGCATGGGTTCTTTAGACCTTTCCTGAAGGTCTTTTGATGAAGGGCCTTTGCCCAAAATGTCGTTTTTTTTCCCCTCTTTGCTCCTCGGGTGCAGCCAGACCTGTGCTTTTCCAGCACTGCACTCTTGATCTTTCAGATCCACCAGAAGGCATGTGGCGGTCCTCAGTTGCATATGTCTTATCCAGTGCATCAAATTCTGTGTTCAAATCTTTGAGATTTGAGCCCATAACCTTCTGGTCTGAGGCAAGAGTGCTACCAAATGAGCCAAGGCCAATGCATCTACATTTGTGAATTCCTGGTGGCTGCACTGTGAGGGGGAGTCTCTGGAGGAGAGTGTTTGTCTTAGTTTATTTGGTTCTCCCTCATTGTTTTTCCAAGATTGGAATAAATGATCCAAATATTTATTCAACATCAGTGCATCCTTCAGTCTCTGGACTGCTTAACTAGGCTCCTTTTCAAAACCTGCTTTTTTTTTTGTAGCAAACAGCATTTGTACTAGTTTATGAGTGAGCAATTTCCGGTGTGCCACATGTTGTTTCTTGAAGTTATTTATATTTTCTCTCCATAAGCAACAAAGGAAGTGGAGTTTACAGATACCCTGGAGCCAGACACGTTTCCCATTCTAAACGGAAGCAGCCCCTTTAATTTCCCTTCACTTTCTGAATCAGTTATCTGTTTTTATTAAATATTTATGAAGAAATAATATACCAGGGTACAGAATTTGACAAACTGATTTTGTGATATAGCCCTGATGGCTAAACCCAGCCAATTTGGCCATATGTAATGTGTTCTACAGTTAGCTAAATTCTCCCTGTTGGAAGGATTATGGAAATGTTAGCAACTGTAGATGCTGGTCCAGGAATTCTGTGCAGGGCTGGGGGCCCCTTCTATCCCTGTGTATTGGGGATGGTGTAGTTAACTCCTTTTAACCATCCTTTGAAAGTATTCTTGCTTTGCCGTAAGGGTGTACTTAGGGGTTTGAGTTTGTTATTTTTATGCTTCCTTTTGCATCCTTTCTCCTCAGCCAGAATACAAGGGCATATGTTGCATGTGCTGGAAATCTGAAATAACAGGTAATACTGGAAATACTCAACACTTAGATGATCTGATGGAAGATCATCTGACCTGAAATATTAACTGTTTCTCTCCAGAGATGCCCTGTGACCTACTGAGTATTTTAGGCATTTGTTTTTCAAACTCGTGTGGTTGTGTTTTCATGAATGTTTTCATTCTTCACACAAATAATGATTGGGGGACTGACCTTATTAGCTGTTCTATCACTCTTCTATCAAAATAACAATTGAACCTAGATTATTTTTGTCATACTTGGTTCAATACCTCATTGAACACTCACTTTACCAACTGAGTCAGCATGAGAATGCAGGAACTTATTTTTCCAACTTAATGTTCCCAACGTCAGGCTAAACTTGTTAATAAATTATTCAGCAAAACAATGATTGATTAGTTTTTCCAGGACACATGACCCCTGAAACACTTTAAAAGCCACCATCAACTTGGCTTTGTGCGTGGGAAACCATGTCTCACAAACTTGATTGAGTTTTTTGAAGAAGTAACAAAGAAGATTGAGGGCAGAGCAGTAGATGTGATCTATATGGACTTCATTAAGGTGTTTGACAAGGTTCCCCATGGGAGACTGATTAGCAAGGTTAGATCTCATGGAATACAGGGAGAACTAGCCATTTGGATACAGAACTGGCTCAAAGGTAGAAGACAGAGGGTGGGGTTGGAGGGTTGTTTTTCAGACTGGAGGCCTGTGACCA
>NC_057725.1:51589244-51612890 GCF_004010195.1 Chiloscyllium plagiosum | reverse complement strand
GTGCAATTCTGGTCTCCTTCCTATCAGAAAGATGTTGTGAAACTTGAAAGGGTTCAGAAAAGATTTACAAGGATGTTGCCAGGGTTGGAGGATCTGAGCTACAGGGAGAGGCTGAACAGGCTGTGGGGCTGTTTTCCCTGGAGCGTCGGAGGCTGAGGGGTGACCTTATAGAGGTTTACAAAATTGACGGGCATGGATAGGATAAACAGACAAAGTCTTTTCCCTGGGGTTGGGGAGTCCAGAACTAGTGGGTATAGGTTTAGGGTGAGAGGGGAAAGAGAACTAAGGGGCAACTTTTTCACGCAGAGGGTAGTACATGTATGGAATGAGCTGCCAGAGGAAGTGGTGGAGGCTGGTACAGTTGCAACATTTAAGAGACATTTGGATGGGTATATGAATAGGAAGGGTTTGGAGGGATATGGGCCATGTGCTGGCAGGTGGGACTAGATTGGGTTGGGATATCTGGTCGGCATGGACGGGTTGGACTGAAGGGTCTGTTTCCATGCTGTACATCTCTATGACTCTGTCCCTCACTCCCCTTTAGAAATATGCTTCTGACATTGTATGTTTACTTCCATAGAACACTTTTTAAATGTTTGAGGTCGATTGATTTCTCTAATACAGTAAAGAAATATTAGGTGGGTCTGAAACTCTAGTTTTGATTCTACGCTTTATTTGTAGCAGAAGTTGTTTTTCAGTTGGCAGCTCTTTTTTTAAGATGCTGACAACTTTTATTTTAGTTTATAGGTGATGTGTAAATACTTCTAATTCACTGATCGCTCTGCCCTCTGGTTATTTTCATTACTGAGCCTGGTCTTCGAATGCAGCCAGAATCAACAAAATGAATGTAGCCTTTTTGATGGGATGTGTTTAGAACAGTTTTAAGACAGTTCTGTAAGGGCCTGAATTTGCAGCATGTAATTCCAACTATGTTACAAAATTTATTTCCTCTCTCATGTTATCTTTTATGCTGTTGAATGGTTACTGACTAACTCTAGCATTAATGCAAAAGGGTTGCCTTTCTGAAGCTGACGCTTACAATTTGATTTTTTTCAGTTTTGGGTATTTTGCATTCTGTATGGTGGGCAGGGCCTTTCATGTAGTTTAGAGACAGTGCTTTCAATTCCGGTTTTTTTTAAACCTACGTTTTTAGTTCAGACTGAGATTGACTGACTGACTATAACCTCTTTCAAACTTAAGGTGTTTGTAAATTAAATTTGAAATAATTTCAGTTGAGTTCATAGTGCAATTTAAGTTTTTAAAAAATGTCATTTTGAAATATACCATTAATAAATTGGCTCTGCACTCAGATTAAATGTATTGTCTGGTAGACTTTGTAACTGACCTGATACTAATGAAAATATTTGTTATTCTATGGTAACCTTGTTCTGCAGATTTGGAAATAAGTTGCTAACATTGGTCCACATCTATGCTGGCTCTCAGATCTTAAGATCTAGTTGGTTGCTTTCCTCTAACGTTGGAATGAATTTTAGTCCTTATAGATGTCTTCTCAACCCGGGTGAACATGCATGATTTATTTTACAGAGCTACAGTGAGACTTGAGATTTGAGGTAAATTGAAAAGTAGTCATTGTTAGGTATCAAGTTTAAGTTTTAAAAGCATCTAGATTCGAAGACAAAATCTGTGGTGTTTTTCAATTCTTGAAAACAATGGGGTGAAATGCACTTTGTATTGATTTCACGCAGGCCACAAACATAGGGGTCATGCATCATTTGATGCTGACAAGAATTGAAAGGGAGGTTCAAAAAAAGCAGTGACTATAGTATGTTATGCCTGAAGTAGAGAGAAGATTTTAATGGAAAAGACCAGTTAAAGTTGAGACTGATCTCCCATTGGGTCAAACCTTTCCCTGAAGTTTGCTTAGGTAAGAAGTTTTCTCTATGCTCCCATTGAGATTGAAATGGTCTTTAAGTTGCTCTTTACAAGGTAAGACCATAACTGATGAAGATTGGCATGATCCTTAATTGAAGGGAAGATGCCATGACAGTGACTAATTGGACATACTGATCTGAATTTTAAGCATTATGGATCATAGATTTTAATGCGACAGTGGAGGGTTCTGTAGTTGGTGCACCTAGATGTGAACATGCTGTTATTTATAATGTGGTATCCTTGATTTTAAAAGTAACAATTGGATAAACTGTTAGATGGGCAGTCAATATTTTTGCACATTGAAGATTGTCGTCTTCAAACCAGCTGGTTCTGCAGTGGGAATTCACATCAACCAGCTGTTTGTACAGGATCCCATGAAAATTGTTACAACTTTGAGGAGTTGTGATGCTACTTGCATTAATAGTCTAGTGTCGACCAAACTTTGGTTCATTAAAGCTCACGGATTGTCAGAGATTAATGACAGTGAGTGACACATTTTAAAGGTTCAAGGCGAAAATTAATTTGCATGAATAAAAGTCATATGCCATATACTGTTAAGGTAGGAATGGGAATCTTAGCAGCACTAACTGTGCTGCTGTCAATAGAATAGATATTAAAATAGTGTTGGGTGAAAGAACGATTTTTAAAAAAAAGTCTTAGATTGGATTCAGAATGCTACAGATGAAAGGTTATGATAAATGAGAATTACTTAAAAAGAAAAGTCAATGTTTAATGTTATGTTTTCTTTCTCCAGCTTGCAGGAGGAGTAGTTCTGGGTGTGGCTCTCTGGCTCAGACATGACCCTAAGACAACCAGTGTATTAGAAACACACTTTGCAGATCAAACTGCCCCCAGCACCTTTTTTATAGGTAAGAATGAAGCTTTGAGTTCATTTTGGCCAAAGACAGCAACCATTGGTCATCACTAACAACTGGGTTGGAGATGACAATAAATGCAACCCTATCAAGGCTTTGTTAAATGAAGAGACCACTGATATTCTAAATCTGGGTAGAATATGTCAGCATATTTATGAACTGTTTAAAATTCCAAATATTTCATGGCTTCTTCGCTGGATGTTCGTAACTAACATGTCTTGTGGGTCGAGGTAGGTTTCATATTCTGTTTACCTCTTGAGACAATAACCCTCAGTATTGGGAATAATCGAATCGGTATTCCTCCTCAAAGTAAAGGATCAACTAATGGCCAACCAGGAATAAGGACCTGGAGTACAAGTGCAGGGAAGTCAAGCTAAGCTTATGAGACACCAATCAGAGCTCAACTGGAGTATTGTGAACAGTTCTGGGTGCCACACTTTAATAAGAGTGTGGATGTATTGACAAAAGTGTACAAGTTGTGCACAAGAATGGTTCCAGTGATGAGATTGGATTGAAGTTGGGATTGTTTTCCTTGGAAGGAAAAGCTGCATTGAGATTTGATAGAGATTTACAAAATGATCTGTCTGGAGACATGTAGATGAGGCAAAACTGTTTCTGCTCATAAAGGAATGAGAACCAGAGGGCACTGTTCTAAAAATTCTTTGGAAAAGATTGTTTGAATCTGCCTGGAACTTTGTGATTACATTGTGTTTATGGTGGATGTGTTGATTATTATTCCTTTTATTCTCCGTTATTGCTCAGGAGCTTAGTTATGAAATCTGGTGCTGAAGCTCATGAAACCAGAACGCGCTTAGTATGTACTATGAGGTTTCATTTTTAAATTCACTCATGGGACGTGGGTTTCACTGGCTGGCCAGATTATATTGCTTGTCCCTAGTTGCCTGTGGGAAGGTGGTGGTGAGCTGCTGCAATCCATGTGCTGTAAGTAGACTAACAGTGCCATTAGTGAAGGAATTCCAGAGTTTTGATCCTGCGACAGTGAAGGAAAGGCAATATCTTTCCAAGTCAGGATGATTGGCATGAAGGGAAACACACAAGTTCTCTCATATCTGTTGCACTTGTCCTTCCAGTGGAAGTCGCCGAGAGTTTTGGTGAAATTTTGGAGAACTTTGGTGAATTTCTGCAGTGTTTTTTGTAGGTAGTACACACTGCTGCTACTGAGTGCATTTGAATATTTGACGATGTGGTGTCAATTGGACAGGTTGCTTTGTCCTGGATGGAGTGAAGCTGCACTCATCTAGGCAAGCGGGGAGAAATCCATCGCACTCTTGACTTGCGCTTGCTGGTGGTGGGCAGGCTTTGGGAGTCAGATATGGTGAGTTACTTGCTGCAGTATTCCTTGTCTCTTGTACACAGGTTGTCACTGTATTTAAATGGTGAGTCCATGCACAAGTCTTGACCTATTAGGAAAGGAAGTTTTTTTCATTGACCAAGGCAGAGGGAATTGCATGTTCTGATGCAAGAATGCTACTTAGCCTACTTTAACCTCCAATGTAGTCTTGAATTAACTGCCTGTGTATTGACAACATGAGGCTGTTGGCCTAAACATCTCTGCATCTGGAGCAGTTCATCGTAATTACTGATGTTTATTATAATCTGGACAGCTTCAGATCTAATAGTTTCATAGTAATAGAAGCAGGAGTAGGCCATTTGGCCCAACAAGCTGTCTCCACCATTCATTAAGATCATGGCTGATCCATCCATTGTCTCAGCTCCTCCTACCTGCATTGTTCCCATGAGCCCTTAATTCCCCTACCCCACACAAACCCATCCAACTGTGTCTTTAGTATATTTAATGAAGCTGCCTCTACTGCTTCCTTGGGCAGACAATTCCATAGATTCATTGTTCTCTGGGAAAATCAGTTCCTCCTAATCTGTCCTAAATCTACACCCTGTAATCTTGAGGCAATGTCCTTTAATTCTAATCTTACTCACCAGCAGAAACAACTTGCCTCTATTTTATCTATTCCTTTTTAATTTTATGATTCTGTAAGATTCCCCCTCATTCTGTTAGATTCTAGTGAGTACAATCCCAGGTGGTTCAACCTCTCTTCATAGAGTAACCCCCTCATCTCCGAAATCAACCTGGTGAACATCCTCTGCACTGCCCCCAAAGCCAATATATCCTTCCTGGAGTAAGGAGACTAGAACTGAGCACAGTATCCCATGTCCAGTCTCACCAACGCCTTATACAATTGCAACAGAATAAATTCAATCCCTATAGCAATGAAAGCCAATAATCTGTTTGCCTTCCTGATTATCTTTTGCACCTGCAAATCAACTTTTAGCGATTCATATACAAGCACTCCTAAGTCCCTCTGCACAACAGCATGCTGCCATCTTTCACCATTTAAATAATACTCTGACCTACTATTTTTCACTGGGAAAGTGGATAACCTCACATTTACCAAGTCATACTCCGTCCATCAGACCCTTGCCCACTCGCTTAGCCTACCTAAATCTCTCTGCAGACCCTCCACGTCCTCTGCACAGTTTGCCTTTCCAATCAATTTAGTGTCATCAGCAAACTTGGATTACACTTGGTCTCTTCTCCCATATGTATAATAATCACAAACAGTTGCAGGCCCAACATCGACCCCTGCGGCACCCTGCTCTCCGCTGATCTCCAACCAGAGAAACACCCGTTTATCCCAACTCCATGCTTTCTGTTGGTTAACCAGTCCTCTATCTATGCTGGTACATTCCCTGCAATTCCATGAATTCTTATGGATGAGTCTTTTATGCAGCACCTTATTGAACGGTTCCAGAAATCCAAGTATACAACATCCACCTGTTCCCCTCCATCCACTCAGTTTGTTACATCCTCAAAGAACTCAAATAAGTTTGTCAAACACTACCTTCCCTTCCTGAATCCATGCTGCGTCTGCCTGATGGAACCCTTTCCACCCAGATGTCTCACTATTTCTTCTTCAATAGTCTCCAGCAAAATCCTGACTACAGATGTTATGCTAACTGACCTATACTTACCTGCCTTTTGCCTAACCCTTTTACTAACAGTAGCGTGACATTTGCTGTCTTCCAGTCCACTGGGATCTGCCTGGAGTCCAGTGAATTTTAGTAAATTACCACTAATGCGTCTACTATAACTTCTACCATTTCTTTCAGCACCCTGGGGTGCATTCAATCAGACCAGGGGGACTTGTCTACCTTTTTAGACCCTCAGGTTTGCTCAACACTAGCCCTTTCAAGATAACTATTGAATTGAGGTACTCTCCTCACATTGTATCCTTTAAAAATCATTCTTTGGCATATTATACACATCTTCCACTGTGAAGACTGACATAAAATAGTTATTCAAGGTCTCGGTGACAAATGTGAGCAAGCTGCTGGAATCTATCATCGTAATCAAAGTGGTTAACACTCATGCAAATCCTCTCAGTATGTATTTATGATGGCTACCTCACATTTGTCTCATCCATTTTTATGTTTAGAGTATGATGTTAATAAGGTGTTAATTATTATTGTCTGCATGGATATAACAGCAATTTTCTGAACATTTTGATTGACGGGTCCTCTTCCAAATATTTCAGTAATCATGGGTATCCCATTTAAATTCTATATAATACAGAAGTGCTGCATGTCAAGTGTTGTAATATGCCTTTGAGTGAGACAGCCTGCCATTTTTGGATGGCATGTATCTCTGGCTGTTCTCTCTTCCTTTTTTCAACCTGCATTATTTACAATACTTGGTAGACTTTCCAAGGGTCTGCATCAACTTCCAGGCTTCTCTTGGTCATAGCTTGAGAGCAACTGTGCTAACAGAAAACATTTGATAAGGTTCCACATGTAATTGACAAAGCTGGAAGTAAATGGAATTGGAGGTGATCTTGTGATTGTTTGCAAATTTGTAAAACAGAAGGTATTAACAGGAAAATGAATGCTAATCACAATCCAGAATGTGGTAAATGAGGTTTCCATTGAGTGTGGGACAATCTGTACATTCCTGTTTGTCTCTTCCCTCACCCTGGTCCCCATCTCTGTCTCTCGCACCCAAAAATGCTTCACTTGTCATTTCACTTAAAGCTGAGCTTTTCAGGAACGCAGCCACACTTCAGGTGAGAACCTGCTGTGCTTGCCTTCAGGTGAAGTTAGTTTAGATCAAGTTCTAATTATTGCAATGCATATTTCACTTTGGAGGAATATCAGACAACTGAAGATGAAACGAATATAATGCAAGAATCTGTATTTCAAACAAAACACACAATTCCTGAGCATTTGGAGAGAGCAGAACCAGTGCATGTAAAAGTGAGTGGCGTCTGCTGGTAGTTTTAGCTAGTGAGTTGCTAACTCGTTGGATTCCAATATGAGATTGACAGCACGTTTCCAGCTTATTGTGGTCTGCTGAAGTTGACCTATGTGTTCTGGAGGCCTACTGTTGGCTAGGCATCCAGCTTGTGACCCTTTGATTTGAGAAATATCCTCTTATAGGAAGTGATTGTCACTCCTCCACTTCCTGTCTGGACAATGTTTTGCTAGAATTAAATCAGTCGTTGCTTTTAAATAATTTCCCATTTCCTTAATACAGCAATTCAAAAACCATTCTGTTCTACAGCTGGATTTCTTACTCCGTGCCAGTAGCATTTCTGCGTTGTGTGCATGTGTCCGTTTTACAAAAGAACTGCAGAATCTACTGCTGACTGTTTCAGTGGTCCTCTCAAGGCATTTCCTGCCCTTGTCCAAAACAAACTTGGAGCAAGCTTGTGGATTTGTATCTGAGTGAGTTTGGGCTCTGAAATTGGAATCGGTACTTGAGGCTAGTGATGTGGTAAAAATTTGTTACTCATTGACCTCCAAGTCAAACTCTAAATGGCTTTGTGCTTTTTTTTGTTGTAGAGGTCCATAGGATAGAATTTCTACAGTGTGGAAACTGGCCATTTAGCCCAACAAGTCCACACCAACTCTCCAAAGAGCATTCCACCCAGACTCTTTTGTTTACAAGGGGGGAAAAACCTGACCAAGATGGTGTGGCACCATCGATTAAAAATGGGATTGGGCTTAACTACATTGTTATTGGTAGGTGTATTCCTGACATTTAATGACTAGGAATAAGCATAAGATGTCTTTTTGGGTAAAGTACCAAAAGACCTGTGACACTGTATCATTTCATAAAGGGAAGGAAATGAATAGTCATTAGCAGAAAGAATGAAGAATTGTTTAGCTGTGTTCAACCAACTGTGGCTGTGCAATTTCCTACATACCTAGTCGAGGCAGTCTCTGGGTTATGAACAGGTTCAATTCTGAAGTCTATGCAAGTTGATTTGTATGCAAGTTAGAACACAATGCAAGACAGTAAAGCTGTGCGTGATTATGGGAAATATTTGTATGTTGTGTGTTTTAAAATTGGTCCTGTATCAGATCACATTTGTAAGTCGGATGTTTGTAAATCAGGGATCTGGTATTTGAATTGTTTTGCTGCTTTCCCTACGATTTCAACCAGTTGATTCTATGTTGTCAGATGTTGACGTGGCCGGATAGGGAATTGAAATACTGTAGTTTTGAAGGGAAATGTGGCTCACTGACTGGGCTAGGTTTCCTGATGTTATGTCATGCCTGTGTTATTGTTCAATTTTTAGTGTGGTTTCAAAAGGAAGTGATTGTTCTATTTGTCCCAATTCATTTAACAGGAACTTTATTTAATTTGGATTAGTATCCTCAGTATAAGTTGAGATGTCCTCTGAGCTATAAATCTGGTTATATTTCTCATGAAACTTAAACTGGTCTGTTCAGAGAACTGGTCAGTATCAATTTAAGGTGCAGTCTGGATGGTTCAGTCAAATTGTTAAGTTTTATAATTCATTTTTTGATTACCTTTCAAAAACAAAAATATACTGTTCAGGAGTCTTTGTTCACTTTTTCTCACGTTGAGCTTCTCCCCGCACCCAACTCACTAGATTTAGTTCTGTGAATATGTCCAGTCCTTTAGTATATGCCCAAATGATTATTTTTCAGGTGTATCTCTGTAGACATGGACGACTTAGTGGGCTGCTTAACTGAGGGTGGGTAGAAGAAAGTAGAGACTAACCCATATGTGGTTTTCACCAATTCCTTGCACTTTAAGTTAGGCCAATAATCTCACATTAAGCTTGTCAAATGTCTATTGTAATAGTGTTTCTCCAACCAGGGTCTAAAAATGACTGAGTGGTCAGGAGACTGAAATGTTTAAAAATGTAAACTGAGCAGGAATGATTGCTTCGTTGTGCAGAGTAAACTGCCTCACCAAGGAGTAGAGTGCTATTGACAATGGCACAAAAGAATTCTGGTGCTCTGGTCAAGAAGAGAGAGTTCGCCTCCCTAATGGGATCTATTGAGCAATATCCTTATGACAAACATGCATTGTCTAGTTTGGAGCATGGAGGAATATGATGGGATGATAAACTTGTCTGAGGTCGTCATATGAGTATGTTGGCACTAATTTAAGTGAATGTAACAATGTGCATCATAACTGGAGTGCTTTGCTTAAGCTCTTTCCCTGGTTCCTGTCCCTAATAAACCTTCTCCAGCTGGCGAAAAAAACCCACAAAATGGTTGACCTGTGCAACCTACCTACAGTCCACCTACTTCCATCTTGCCTGTGTGGAGCCACCTTCCTGTACAAGATCTGCAAATGCAGCTTTTCATCAAGGAGTGGAAAAAGCAGGCAGACATTAACCAATCTCGTGCCAAGCCTGATCTGTCAAAAGACAGGCTTTGAAATAACAAAATTAGCCCTCCTTTCACTGCTTTTAGAACAATCCAAGGGTCCTGCACAGCCAACCTCAGTGCGATCTCCTTGTACACTTTGTATACTTGTAGAGAGCCAGAAATCATGTACCTTATCAAGGGGTGACCCTTCTACACATAGCAGTGAATTTAACACCTTGACAAGGCGATTGTTTGGCTCCAGTGATTTTGGAGTCACTAAATACCTGTAATAAAGGGCCATCTGACCTTGCATATAGGAAAAGGCTAATAGCCCACTGTACACGTGTGTGTGTGTGTGTATGGTGAAGCTTTGTGCAGATGTTATCAGATAGTAACATAGCAATTGAGAAATGACAAAGTCCCAGAAGTACTGTTTCACGGTTATTCTAATTCTTGCGCTGTCTTAAATTGCATTAGTGTGGATATTATTGGCATTGATAGGGCTTTGATTACAATTTCTCGTTCACCTTCTCTGTGGTTTGGCTGACAGTGTTAGTTATCAGAATGCCTAGCATCTCCCTTTTTGGCTTCTTTGATTTTCTGTTTTATTTCTTCCAGAGCGCTGATCTTAGAGTTTGCTGCTTTCTTTAAGTGTATGGGAGATGGATGAAATAAGTAGCAAGGCCACAACTGGCGTTAGCATCTCAATGGGGGAGGTGTTGTAGTGGAAATAACTCTGGACTGGTAATCTACAGGCCCAGGTTAATAGTTTAGGGAGACTGTGTTTTGAAATATACTACTCCATGTGTGAACTTTCAAAACAATTTAAATTTGGAATTACAAAGCTCACTTGAGAAACTGACCCATCTGGCTCACTAATGCCTGCCTTTAGGAAGGAAATCTGCCATTCTTACCTGATTTGGCCTTACATTTGAGTCAAGATCCAAAGCAGTGTAGCTAACCTGTAACTGCCCTCTGAAAACTACTTACCAAGCCACTCAGTCCAAGGCCATTTAGAGAAAGATGGTAAATGCAGGTCTTTCCACTGACGGCCCTATCCCATGAAAGAAAAAAGGGAGGGGTGGGGAAATCTTTCAATTCAGTTTTTCATTCTGTTTCATAACTAACTGGGCACTGTTCATTGAAGGTGGGGAGCAGAGTAGAAGAATCACAAATGTGTCATTGTCAGTGAAGTGACAGATATTGCATGTTTATGCACTACAGCCTTCTGATTTTAAACAAATGAAACAACCTTGTGCAGCATGTAAAGCAAATATCTCTGCAGTTGGTAACTAAAAATTTAGTTCAGTGACTGAAGAACAGAATTGAGATTTCATGGTGCTAATGTGAAATGGTTGAAGAATTCTGAAATGCCCACACCAGGTGGGTGAGGTAACTGTTAAGCAGTTTCTTTAAATATTCCCTTCGTTTAACTGTTGCTATAAACAGTCTCAAACAATGATGGAGCTGTCTGGCAAATGTGAGCGCACACTTTTTTTTTTAAAGAAGCAACAAACAGTCTTTTTCAATTGATGAAGAATTTTCCAGAGTTCCAGTAAACATTCTCTCATTTTAAGTTTGGCTAAGACTAAGTTTCCAGAATCCTGTGCTACTGATGCTTTTACTATCCATGTTTTTACTAGGTCTGTCTTTAAGGTTTCAGTTTCTAAATCTGCTGTAGTCCCTTGCTGTTTTTCCTCAGTGACCATGTGTAATAGGCAGTCACACTACCCCTGTTGCCCCCTCTCTTTATTTTGAAAGAATGCAATTGTAGGGAAAGGCTTGGCCTGTTGATACAGCCCTTGGGTGCCAGAGGTTAACATCTGCCTCCACTGATGTCCCGATGAAAGCAATGCCTTTACCTCTGACTTCCTGAATGCTTTAAATGGCTAAATGATATTCAAGAGGTCTCTTCCTGAGCAGGATGTGATGTTTGTAGGAATTGAGAGGAAGGTAATGCAGACTGCTGACAGGAATTGCACAGGAAAGACAGTTTGTAGTCTTCTGGTTTTCAATTGTTATTTGGTGCAGAAGGGAATCTGCAAGGCTTTTTTTGTATTGTGCTTCGAGACTGGATGCCTTGAATCTCAGGAACATTTAAAACAAGTCAAAATATTTCTGCTCACCATGTCTGGGAATTAGTCATAATTTAAAGTTTCATACTAATGTTATACATGATTTCAACGATGGCTTAAAAATAACATGCCATTTTCATTAGACTGACCGACTGCGATATTAAAGAGTTAATTTGCTCTGTTGACCTGCAAGAAATTGAATGCCCCAGGACTAGGGTGGTGTGTCTTTTCCTTATAGGTGGAATGAGGGAGGTTTAAGTGTCCATTTCCTTGCCATTCAGGGATGATTTACACTTTCATTGAGAAATCAATAATAACATTACAGTTGGAATTTGACTACTCTCCTATAGTTACAAAAAATGATTTCCAACAGGTTTGATCATTAAGGGTTAATTTGCATTACATTGACCACTTCACCTCCAGAAACACTGCATTGTATTTGAGTGGCATGTGACTGAAAGTGTGAATAGGGGTTGTCTTGTGCACATTACTAACTGATGCAAAGATTTTGTATAAAGGAAGAACTGTTTCCTTTGTTCAGAGAGCTTCCCTGGGCATGTCTTGCAAGCATGGCGAGGAGTGTTTAGGATTTCTCCAAAGCTTATACTGTACCATTTATAATAAACATTGCTTGTTCACACAAGTTGGCAGTTGCATCAAGTGTGTAAGAAACTCAGGAAAAAAGGCAACACGAAAACTCAACACAACCACTTATTAGTATGTAACTGGCCTCATGTTCCATGTTGGGACATTGTGGCCTTCCCCCCCCCCCCCCCCCACCCCCCACCCCATTTGCACCTTGCTAACTGTTGGGTATAAACTGAATCTTCCCATTTATCTTACCAGATCATGACTGAATAGAAACATTTCACAGTTCCTTGAAAGCAGAGTTGCAAGTAGACAGGGTACTGAAGAAGGCCATTTCTTGCCTTTATTGGCTAGTGCATTGAGTGTAGGAGTTGGGAGGTCATTTTACGGCTGTACAGGATGTTGGTTAGGCCACTTTTAGAATTCTTATCACTTTGTACGACTTGGGTGTCGCTGGCTGGCCAGCATTGATAGCCCATCTCTGTTTGCCCTTGAGAAGGTGTTGGTGAGCTGCCTTGAATCGCTGCAGTCCATTTGCTGTGGGTTGACCCACAATGCTGGTGGGGAGGAAATTCCAGGAATTTGACCCAATGACTGAAGGAACAGCAGTATATTTCCACGTCAGATTGGTGAGTGGCTTGGAGGTGAACTTGAAGACGGTTTTTTCAAGTATCTGCTTCCCTTGTCCTTCAAGAAGCAAGTGGTCATGGGTTTGGAAGGAGCTGTCGAGGATCTTTGAATTTCTTCAGTGCATCTTATAGATGGTACACTTTGCAGCTACTGAGTGCCAGTGGTGGAGGGAGTGAATGTTTGTGGATGTGGTGCCAATTAAACTATCTTACTTTGTCCTCGATGGTGTCAAACTGGAATGTGGCTTTCAATTCTCCCTGCTGTAGGAAGGATGTTGTGAAACTTGAAAGGGTTCAGAAGAGATTTGCAAGGATGTTGCCAGGGTTGGAGGGTTTGACCTATAGGGAGAGGTTGATAGCCTGGGCTGTTTTCCCTGGAGGATTAGAGGATCTTTTATAGTTTATAAAATCATGAGGGACATGGATAGGGTGAATAATCAGGGTCTTTTCCCCAGGGTAGGGGAGTCCACAATGAGGGTGGGAGTGGGAAGATTTAGAAGGAACTTAAAGGAGCAACTTTTTCACACAGGGTGGTGCTTGTATGGAGTGAGCTGCCAGAGGAAGTGGTGCGGGCTGGCACAATTACGATATTTAAAAGGCATCTGGATGGATATGTGAATAGGAAAGCTTTGGAGGGCTATATGCTAAATGCCGGCAAATGGGACAGTTTAATTTCGAATATCTAGTCAAGGGTGAGTTGGACCAAAGGGTCTGTTTCTGTGCTCTGCATCTCTGACTTTCTGAAACTCCTAATATACATATACAGCTATGGCGATTGGAGCCTGGGTTTCTCTATTTCAGCTTTTAAAGGTGCGCTGTAAGAAAGTGATTTGGTCTGTTGGATTCTCCTTTTTTTCTATGTTTGCCAGAAGAACTTGGCAGCACTTTTGTTCCCATTCAGTGAGCACTCCTACATACTTTCCACTTGAAGCAACTTCCTGTTGAGCTGTCAGTGTTTTTCATTGAGTTGGAGCCGCGAGAAATTGCAGAGGAGCCTATGAGACGTACTGATGGAATGTTTACAAGTCTTTTCCTTCTGTCGTTGTGGCAGCCAGTTTCTGGAATGGGGAGAGGCAGGGATTGAGTGTTTAGTTGCAGAGAAGTCTGACTGGAGAGGGTAGCTGTTAAGTCTCGGTAAAAGGACACTGTAATGAAGATTCTTAGTTGAATGTGAGAGAAGATGAAACAGTTTTGCTTTCGCGAGTTGAGTGAAATCTTGATATAATGTCCATCTGAAGCAAGCCAAACGTTCTAACACAAATGTTCAGGAGATGGGGGATGGGGTAGGGGGAAGCGAGGAGATGGGAGGGAAAGTAGTCACTTCCAAATCTCTCAATTCTTACATTTGGCGCCCCACCTCCAACTCTATTGTCCTCATTCAAGCTGAACCAGAAGGCACATAGCCTTTGTGTCCTGATTTGGTCTGGGTTGTGCTTTGAATCTGATGGGTTATCGATAATCAATACTATCTACTCCCTTTCTGCTTGTAGCTCTGAATCCTTGAACATTTTCATTTAACCGTGAGACTATTCTTTGACTGTTTCCAAAGTTTCCATCCAACATTAAATGCCAACAAATCAAATGTTCCACTGAGCTTGTAATGATCCTGCCTCTTCCAACCTCCTGGCTCCTTATCCTTTCAAACACTTGGGCTGTCCCTTTTATTTTACAGATACTGCTTGGCATTCATCCCAGCTCAAGTCTTGGGGGTATTCTGATTTTTTTTTAATCTGTAAAATACAAAAAGGATCAGTTTGATGGTAGGTCTGGTCTAAATCTGTTGTGGAGGGGTGCTGTAGCAACTGGGGAAAATGAAACGCAGCTAGCAACAACTGTTAACCCTCTCCTCCTTCACCCCTCTGGTGTGCATGCTGACAACATGTGAACAGGAGGACAATTTGATGCAGCCCTAGTATCTCCTGGCATTGTTTGAGCATAGTGCAGTTGTGATCTTGCACGTGGTGAGTTTGAGAATTGTAGGTCAGTTTGAAAACAAATTCCTGGACAATTGGGATTCTGGTATGGTAATGATTAGATTACATTACATTACATTACATTAGTGTGGAAACAGGCCCTTCGGCCCAACAAGTCCACACCGACCCGCCGAAGCGCAACCCACCCATACCCCTACATTTACCCCTTACCTAACACTGCGGGCAATTTAGCATGGCCAATTCGCCTGACCTGTACATCTTTGGACTGTGGGAGGAAACCGGAGCACCCGGAGGAAACCCACGCAGACACGGGGAGAATGTGCAAACTCCACACAGTCAGTCGCCTGAGGCAGGAATTGAACCCAGGTCTCCGGCGCTGTGAGTTAAAGGATACAAAACGAAAGGAGTGCTAGGAAGTTTTCATGTGAAACATGAGGTGAAGTTATAAATATGGGGCAATCCTGTAAAATACAGAATAGTTAGTCACCCTATTTTTATCTGCCTTTTTTCATTCATCCTTCTACCCAGTGATTTTGAGATTTCATCCACCTTGCCTTTTCTTTAAACTCCTTTCTTGACCTCCCTACTATAAAAGGTAAAATCACCATAGTTTTGTCAGATCATAGGGCTGTGCTCTCCTTGGAGAGGGGCGACTGGTAGTGGTTTAACCTGAAGATCACTGCCTCAGATGAGGGGAGAGATTGAGAAGGTGAAAACAGCCATTTTCAATGTGTTTTTGGTTATTTTCCTTACATTCATGTCTGTGATTGTAGTTTTGGGCACTTCCAATAAAAATGGTATATAAAAATGCAGGGAAAGTATGCAATAGGTGAGAATTTGTTTTTTGCAGCCATGTATTGTTATCTGAATTGCATTGCGTGACGTTCACCTGACGAAGGAGCAGTGCTCTGAAAGCTTGATTTCAGGTAAACGTGTTGGAATATAACCTGGTGTCGTGTGACTTTTTCTGACAGTCTTGCCAGACTGTAGGGCCATCCTTGCATTGGAGAGAGGCAACTGGCAGTGGTTTAACCTGTGGGTCACTATGCCTCAGGTGGGAAGAGGTTGAGAAGGAGAGTCCTTCATGGTAACCTCAGTCAGTGTGGGGATGTTGGTATCACTGCATTATAAAGTAGCTGTCCAGTCAACTAAGTTATCTGACACCTCCCACTCCAATTAAAGTGATAGCTTATAAGGGGTGTGTTTTTAAGTTTCATAATTTTCTGGAAAGTATTTTCCCATAGGATTTCTAATTGGGGTTGCAACTCACTCGCTCTCTTGAAATGTTTTGAAACAGAAACTGGCCACTGGAAGTCTTTGTTTACTTTTTCCACTTGATCCTGTGGCTCATGGTATGGAGACTCTTATTAGATTTTCAATTAATTACCACCAATCGAGTAAGGCTTAGAACTCTTAAGCAGTGTTCTATCTCTGGCATACCATGTTTAGTTTTCAGCTCTAACGTTCATTGTGTGCAGGCAAATTGTAAAAGAGCTTACCTGAGATCCACTGACTTTCAATTTCAGCAGGGTTCACCTTAGAAGCAACAAATGCCTTCAGCGTAGACAAATACCCAAACCATGTCAACAGGCATAACAACTAAAATTGAGACAGAAGATGGTATGACCATGATTTGAAGTAGAGTTTTAAGGAGGGACTTGTGTGAGGGAATGGTCTTGGGAAGAAATTCCGGTACTTTGAGGTGAAAAAGAGCAGTTACAGCTGCTAAACTGAGTAACTAACATGAATGTGCAAGCCTATAGAAGTTCTAGAAGTGGTTTGTACTGCTGGAGGAGGCTAAGGACAGAGAAGAGCTCGATCATAAAATATTACTCAAGTAATTCTGTTTGCAGTAAAAGACAGCAACCTTGCTTTGTTCTAGATTTGATTTGTCTGAAGCTGTTTGTCTCTAGAGCTGATCTGGATATTTGGCATTCTGTAGAAGCCTTTTAGCCAATGCAGTGTTGTACCATGTGGAACAGCATACTGGTACATAGTTTCAATTTTGAGAGGCACTTAATATTGTTTAGTGTTGTAGAGTCATCCTGGGTCTCTGCAAAACGTCTTTTAGTTGCACCACTGTTGTCTGTTCCTCCAAAGGTTAATGCTTATAGATCAAAGGCTTTCCTTGGCTTGATTTCAGATGTCTATCAATCCATGCCCACCTCTCAAATTGATCATATTTTGTGAACCCTAACAATACTGCATGCTAGGATATTTGACTGCAGGCGCACCAGAGCCAAGCCTGGTCGTTTCCTTTCCCTGTCTTCAATGACTTTCCCCAGCAGGCCTAAAAGGGAACAGGGCTAAATTTCTTGAGGGCGCTGAGATCAGCAAATGGTGATCAGCAGGACAGTGGATTATGCAGGAATCACTTGCACAGTGTCTAGCATTCTGGGTGGTGCTTTTATTTATACAACATTGGTCGATTCATTTTTGCATACAAAAAATTAAGTACCCTTTTAAAATCTATAGTGCAGGGAGCAGTTAGGGAGTGATATGTGGAATTGTCAAGCTATGTTCACCACCAGTTTAGTCTCGTGCAACTGCTGACAGCCTTTCCTGTGACTCATCCTACTTTTGCTGAGGCTGTGCAGCATCTCCAGCTGGTTCTTGTTAGCTGGTGGCGCTGTGGCTTTGGACTGTGTCTAATATGTATTGAATCTAATGTAGACAAAATGTGATAGTTTCCATCCTGTGGCAAAATGCTGTTGCTGATGCTTTATCGCTTTTTTTTGGTTTGTATTTAATAATTTTACATAAAATCAGGATCTGGTAGTTAGGTCAGATGTGTTTACCTCTTCTGTTTCCTGTGCATTTTTATTTCGCTAGCCTAGTTGTATCTGTTATGGGAGTCTTGAACATGGTATTTGCTGTTATTTACCCTCCTGGGGTAGGTGTAGCAAGAGTTAAATATGGAAAGATTATCATTCCATATTGTATTCCATCTCGTCCTAGAATGCCTGCATGAACAAGCCTCCCTCTTGTAGTAAGTCTTAATCCTGAACTTCAGTGACTCTTACTTCAACTTTTGTATCTGTCTGATCACAGCCACATCCCTTTGATTAAAGTTAAAAATCACATAACGCCAGGTTATAGTCCAACAGGTTTATTTGGAAGCACCAGCTTTCAGAGCGCTGCTCTTTCATCAGGTGGTTGTGGAGTATAAGATCATAAGACTCAGAATTTATAGCAAAAGTTTAGTGATGTAACTGAAATTATATATTGAAAAACCTGGATTGTTTAAGTCTCTCGTCTTTTAGAATGACCATGTTGGTTTCAGTTCTTTCATATGTAAATTGCAGAACATTTAAAGTGTTGAAATGTCCTGCAGCTGTCGGCATCTTTGGAAGGAAAGAGAAACCGAATTCAAGGGGATGTGTGATTTTATTGAAGGATGCTCATGTCTATGAATCAAAAAGCTGTAAATTCAACTTAAGGTGCAATCTAATGTGACACTGAGTCAGTCAATTCTGTATACACGTATATACATTTGTTTTCCAACACCCCTTCAGTTTTGAAGAAGTTGGACTGGACTTTAAGAGCCCACTGCAGGGGAGCAGCCAAAGTGGCTTTTTAAAATGTAAACTTACTGTTTTTCCTTTGTTTTATTGAGATCTGTCTCTTGATTAAACTTTAACAATATAAAACATAGGTACTAAGTTAGCATGGAATAGTGTTTTTAAAGCAGTAAGACTGGTATTTTTTGGTCTGTAGATTAAGGTACAAAGATGGTCTTTAGTAAAGTGGTATGCTCTTTCTGTTGGATGTGGGAGGGTAGAAAGTTTCCATGTTACTGATTACGTCTGCAGAAAGTGTTGATTTGTGAATCCTGTCTGATCACATGGATCAGTTAGAGCAGCAGTTCAAGCCAATGAGCAATTTACCGGAGCAAGGGGGTGTGATGGATGACTGCTGCACGAAGGGAGATAAAACGCATCTACATCTAGTAGATGGGTTATCTCCAGGAGAGAGAGGCAGGTCATGTCGGAATCTTCTGTGGCCGTCGGAATCTTCTGTGGCCATCGCCATCTCAAAACAAGTATGATGTTTTTGAAAATGTAGGGAATGATGGACTCCTGGGAATACAGCACTGACAGCCAGGTTTCTGGTACTGAAACTAGTTTTAATGTAAAGAGTGTTCATCAAATTCCAAGCGATAGATTCCGATAGGGGACTCTTTAGGCAGAGTATGGACAGATGTTTCTGTGGTCCACAGCAAGATATCAGAAAGGTCGTGCCTCCCTAGTGCCAGATCGAGAACCTCTCAGGGTGCAGAATATCCTCCAAATGGAGAGGGACCAGCAGAAGGTCATTGTGCACACTGGAACTAATGACATAGGAAGAGAAAAAGGATGAGATTGAGGAGAGATTGTAGGAAGTTAGGCAGAAATTTATCAAGGAGGTCCATGTGTAGGAATAGGAGGATAAAGATGAATGTGTGGCTGAGGAGCTGGAGCAGGGGAAAATGATTCAATTTTTAAAGTTTTATTAAAGTTTTTTAATATTAAAAGTACTGAACAATACAAAAAACGCAAATTTTAAAAAAAACCCAACCCGCCCTTATGTAGATTAGATTACTTAGTGTGGAAACAGACCCTTCGGCCCAACAAGTCCACACCGCTCCGCCGAAGCGCAAACCACCCATACACCTACATGTATCCCTTACCTAACACTATGGGCAATTTAGCATGGCCAATTCACCTGACCTGCACATCTTTGGATTGTGGGAGGAAACCCGAGCACCCGGAGGAAACCCACGCAGACACGGGGAGAATGTGCAAACTCCACACAGTCAGTCGCCTGAGGCAGGAATTGAACCCAGGTCTCTGGTGCTGTGAGGCAGCAGTGCTAACCACTGTGCCACCGTGCCGCCCAAATGTACAAATGTATAAACATATATAGAAAAGTATAGAATAAAAAAAAAAAGCCCGAACTGGCGATTTAACTAAATAAATAACTCAGCCCAAAATGCTCATGTTCACAGTTCCTCCACCCTGGATATTGGACTCTTAAAACACAATTGTTAACAGCTATGTAAAAGCCCTTGTTAGTAGATAAATCTGTGTCCAGGTATTCCAGAAAGGGCCACGTCTTATAAAAATTCAGTTTTGTGGTGTTCCATATTTGTGAGAAAATCCAAGGGAATGTGCTTCACAACAATCTTCTGCCAACCTGACAGGCCCAGGGAATTTTCGGTTATCCAACCGAGCAAGATATTCTTTCTTGCACAGAATGTGCGAATATAGAAAAGTTGTTTTTTGTACTCATGTGCATCTGCAAAGAGTGGAGTGGCAGGCCCATAAAAAGAGAGAGGTTGTTCTCCACCTTTTACATCCAAAATTCCCTCCATCGCACACATCATAGGCTTCAAACATATTGGAGTGCTATCGCAAGACCAGAGACAAGGGGTAAGAGTGCCCATACAGACCTTGCAGTTGGGACATGCTGAAGATACCCCTGGTTTAAATTTTGACAAACTGTCTGGAATCCTGTAGAAAATCTTCAACTGTAAAGTGTGGGTCTTATTGCAAATTGATATCTTCCTGGCATTCTCTCAAATATCCCCCCATACCTCTGAGGAAACTTCAATACTCTGTTCTCCCTCCCACACCCTGCAGAGTTGATCAAATTCATCTGATAACCCTGCATGTCCACTTAAGGTGTAAACGAAGATGTTTTGCCAATGTTGCCTTCCCTCTGCCGAATTGTCCCCCATGTTTTTAACAGTATTGATGACTATTGGGTTATGACACTATTCCCTGACTGTCCTCATTTTGTCCAAAAACAGCAAACTGGTAAGGGGGCACCTTGCCTGGGAAGCTTCAATATCTAGCCGTATTGAAAGAGGATCCCCAGAAACCCAATCACTCACCTAGGACAAAAGTGAGCTTAGTTGATAATTTTTTATGTCGGGAAGGTCCATTTCCCCCAATCTGAGAGGCAGTTGCAGTTTATCTAATTTAATGAGGAGGGGCCACCTACGGTGCCAAATAAAGGAGCTGAACCAACTGTTCAGCCTCTTGAGTGTTTGCTTATTGAAAATCAGGAGGAGCATCCACATCGGGTATAGCAAGCAGGGGAGAATATTCATCTTAAGCGCTATCCAACCCAATTACAAGACCGAAGTACCTCCAATCTTTGAAAGTCTTGTTTAATTTTATCAAAGACTTGGATAAAATTGGCTTTGAACTGGAGTAATGAATATGCCCAAATACACAACCCCCCCCCCCCCAAAAAAAAACCCAAATGGGAATCTATGGTCTCCCTCAAGACCCAGCTCCTTCATAAGACCACCCATAGGCATAGCCTCTGATTTTGCAAAATTAATCTTGTACCCTGAAAAGGCGCCAAACATGCGAATGCATTGGATCAGGCAAGGCAGTGAAACTGCTGGATTTGTCAAAAAAAATTAGGACATCATCTGCATACAACGAAATCTTATGTAATTTTGACCCCACTTCTGGAGCTGATATATTGGGATCCCCACGCATGGCCTCTGCCAATAGTTCAATCACTAACATAAAAAGCAATGGTAAAAGGGGACAGCCCTGCCAACTGTCCCTAACAATACTAAAATTGTTTGATACTATCCCGTTGGTGATGTCCGCCACGAGAGGTCCACCGTAGAAAACCCTTGCCCAACTTATAAAGGCTTTGTCCAAACCAAGCAGCTCCAGAGTGTAGAAAAGGTACGCCCACTCAACTCTGTCAAATGCCTTCTCTGCATCTAAAGGAATCACCAATCCCTATATTGACTGTTGTTTACATGCTTGAATTACATTAAGCAGCCTCCTAGCATTATTGGAGGATCTGTGACCCTTTAATGAAGTCTGTCTGATCCTCTTTAGTAATAGAAGGTAACATAGTCTCTGGCTGTAACGCGAGTGTCTTAGAGAGGATTTTAAAGTCCACGTTTAAGAGTGAGATAGGCCTGAATGAAGCAAAATCTTCCATGTCCTTCCTTTTTTTTTAAGAATAAGTGAAATCCTGGCGTCGGTCAGAGATGGTGGGAGACAATCATGACTGTATGAATCATTAAACATAGAGCATTGGGTCTGACCGTATCCTTGTAAATTCTTTATAGAATTCACTGGAAAGTCCATCAGGACCAGGCACCTTTCCACTCTGAAGCTGCCTCGCCCCTTCCTGTACTACTTGCTCTGATAATGGGGCATTGAGAAAGGACCCTTGTTCAAGAGTCATGCCCGGAACTTCAGATTTTTAAAAAATAAAATTCCATTTTGGCCTGCTCCTCCTCACAATCCTCAGATTGGTATAACTTCAAGTAAAATCTCTGGAACGCTACATTAATCTTTTTAGAATCACATGTTAGATTCCCAGACCCTTCCCTAATCGTCGTAATGGCTTGTGGGGCACTCCTTTTCCTGGCATGATACACTAAGTATTTACCTGGCTTGTCACCATGCTTAAATAACCTTTGCTTTGCAAATGCCAGCTTCTTTTCCATCTGCATGGGCACGGAATTTAATGCAGACCGCAGCATCATAATCCCCTCCAGTTTGACCAATGAGGGTCTGTCAAAGTAAGCCTTCTCGGCTGCCTTCAACCGTGCTTTAAGCGGATGTTGCTGTACACACTTCTGCCTCTTCCTACTGGAATAGGAAATAACTAACCCCCTAGCATAGGCTTTGGCAGTGTCCCAGAGGACAGATGAGCTACCAACAGAGCCTCAGTTGATGCTAGGAATGCCCAAAATTCCCTAGAGAAATACTCCACCAACTTGTTATCCTTGAGGAAAAAAGGGTCTATTTACCACTACCTCGAACCCACCATAACGCCCTTAATCTTAACCAACAGGTACACTGGAACATAATCAGAGATGGTAGTATTAACAATTGTACAAGATGCCACCAAATCCAGGGTCACCTCAGGGTTCAGGAAAAAAAATCAATCCTAATGTGAACCTGTGCAGATTAGAGAATGTAAAATCCCTGCCTGTAGGGTGAAGACTCCTCCAGACTTCCACCGACCCTAACTCCCCCACACAGATCCATTAACTATTTAGTTTGTGCAGAGGATATCGAAGCCTTTGGGCAACCTATCTACTGTGGGATCCATGAGATAGTTAAAATGATGTGCTGGGACTCTAGACTTAACGTGAGTTGAGAAAAAACATCTACCAAGAATTTAGAGGAATGAGCTGGAGGGCAGTAAACATTTAAAACACCATATTCTTCCCCATTTATCAAGGCTTTAAGAATTACAAACCTCCCGTGTGTGTCTTTAATACACTCTAGTAACTTAAATGGGAGATTCTTCTAAACCAATATAGCCACTCTCCCACTTGTATTAAATGATGAAAAATAAACTTGGTCAAAGCCATTCTGCTGTAATTTCAGATGCTGTTTGTCATCCAAGTGTCTCTCCTGTAACAAAGCAATATCCACCTTCTTTCTAAGATTAGAGTACCTTCCTCTTAATTGGTGAGTGGCTTCCCTTGATATTCCAGGTACACCATTTAATCAAGTCATTAGCCATAACATTCTGCGATAGTGGTGGTGGAAAGGGCGATGGATGAGGACTTGCCATCTGAGGTAGTTTGGGCTGAGGTTAGGAATAGGAAAGGTGAGGTCACCCTGTTAGGAGTCTTTTACAGGCCTCCTAATAGTCCTAGAATCATTGAAGAAAGGATAGGGAAGGTGATTCAGGAGATGAGTGACAGTAATAGGGTGGTTGTTATGGGGGACTTTAACTTTCCTGATATTGATTGGGAAAGCTATAGCTCAAGTTCGTTAGATGGGTCAGTGTTTGTTCAATGTGTGCAGGAGAGTTTCCTGACACAATATGTAGACAGGCCAACAAGAGGTGAGGCCATACTGGATTTGGTTCTGGGTAACGAACCAGGCCAGGTGTTAGAATTAAAGGTAGGTGAGCACTTTGGGGATAGTGACCATAATTCGGTGAGTTTTACACTCGTGATGGAGAGGGATAAGTGAGGACGACAGGGCAAGAGTTATAGCTGGGG
>NC_057725.1:51573601-51587059 GCF_004010195.1 Chiloscyllium plagiosum | reverse complement strand
GGGGGGTAGATATAGGACTGAATTTAGGGGTAGGTTCTTCACTCAGCGAGTCGTAAGTTCATGGAATGCCCTGCCAGTAGCAGTGGTGGACTCTCCCTCTTTATGGGCATTTAAGCGGGCATTGGATAGGTATATGGAGGATAGTGGGTTAGTATAGGTTAGGTGGGCTTGGATCGGCGCAACATCGAGGGCCAAAGGGCCTGTACTGCGCTGTATTCTTCTATGTTCTATGTAGTATTTAAATTCCAGAGAGGAGGAACCCGAACCACAAATTGCTGAGCCTTAGTGTCTCATGATCCACTAAATATAAAAACTACATAAACTAAAGCCACTACATTTAACAAACCTAAAAAAGTATTTAAAAATTAAAAAAACAACAGAAACCAAAAAACAAACCAACATATAATGCGCCAACAATGCTGAGTAAGAGAACTCACTCCCTGCCCAGAGGGGTCAACTACCCATCCCAAACTGCCCATAGGTAGACATCTAACCATCCCAGCCACCTGTTGGAATATTGCGTGCAATTCTGGTCTCCTTCCTATCGGAAAGATGTTGTGAAACTTGAAAGGGTTCAGAAAAGATTTACAATGATGTTGCCGGGGTTGGAGGATGTAATCAAAAGAGAGAGGTTGGATAGGCTAGGGCTGTTTTCCCTGGAGCATCGGAGGCTGAGCTGTGACCTTGTTGAGGTTTATAAAATTGAGGGGCATGGATGGGGTGAACAAGCAAGGTCTTTTCCCTGGGGTGGGGGAGTCCAGAACTAGAGGGCATAGGTTTAGGGTGAGAGGGGAAAGATATAAAAGAAACCTAAGGGGCAACTTTTTCACGCAGAGGGTGGTACATGTATGGAATGAGCTGCCAGAGGAACTAGTGGAGGATAGTAAAATTGCAACATTTAAAAGGCATCTGGCAGGGTATATGAATAGGAAGGGTTTGGAGGGATATAGACCAGGTGCTGGCAGGTGGGACTAGATTGGGTTGGGATATCTAGTTGGCATGGACGAGTTGGACTGAAGGGTCTGTTTCCATGCTGTACATCTCTATGACTCTATCACACTGCAGTAACAGTTTAGATTACCTACAGTGTGGAAACAGGCCCTTCTACCCAACAAATCCACACTGACCCTTCGAAGAGAAACCCACCCAGACCAATTTTTCCCTCTGAATAAAGCACCTAACACTATGGGCAATTTAGCATGCACATCTTTGGACTGTGGGAGGAAACCGAAGCACCCGGAGGAAATCCACGCCGACGCTGGGAGAATGTGCAAACTCCACGCAGACAGTCACCCAAGGCTGGATTCGAACCTGGGAGCCTGGTGCAGTGAGGTAGCAGTGCTAACCACTGAGCCACCGAGCTGCCCTGGATTATAATGAAATCAGAATCACCTGTATCTTTTATTTCTGGCTGGAAAACCCCCACAACTTTGGATTAAGGGTGGGGGCATGGTGGTGGTGGATAGAGGGGTTTAATGTTGCCTAATGGTGCTCCTGTGGCTCTCCATTTGCGACCTAGTGGTCTCCATAGTGACTATCTGGTACGATTGTGTGTGTGTATATAAACAGCAGAGTGTTCTTATTGAGCCTGACTAAGCCAGCTGGACATGAAGGCTGGCTGGGATTGAGCTTTTTCCCTCATCGTTTTAACTGGCTGGCTGGCTGCCCAGCCCTTGTTCTGAAAACTTTCCAGCCAGCTGTCCCCCTGGGATTTCTCTGGCTGTGAGGGAAGCTTGTTTTTCTCTTCCAACAAGATCTCCATGTTAACCAGACAAGTATAGCCATTTTGAGTGAAACTTCCTTTTTAAACTGGAGTAATGGATTTGGGTACAGCTGCAGGTTTCAATGCTTAGTTAAGAGATCAGCCACCTTACAGCAACATGTACAGTAGTTGCAGAGCAGACCTGTAGATTCTTGACTGAAAGGCATCCAAACCGATTTCCCAGGAGATGCGGAGAAGTTTATTTTCACCTTGAGCTCCATATCCCCTCTGACCATCTCAACTTGGGAACTGGAAAGTGGCAAGAGCCAACACGAGGAAAATCCAGATATTGAAGTAGAGTAATGGTAGGAAGCAATGTGGTCAGACAGGTAAAAGGAGAGAGATGTTGGATTGATTTCTGACTGTGTGCTGTGACCTTTCCTTCAGGTTCAGAAAGGGCGAGTCGATTGCTGGTTTGAGGATCCCAACTGCTGGCAAGTGTTTTGTCGCTTTGCCAATCCATTAATATTGTTGCAGGCTCAATTTTTCATTTAATGGTGGAGGGCCAGGGAATGAACCTTTCTTTTAAATCAGTGTCTGCAGACAAAGTTATCTGAATGTTTGCATAAAACAGGGCAGGTCTTGATGCTTTCAAGGACCATAATTTGTGCGGTGGGAATGGAGTAGGGTCAGCTGGTGTGATGCTTGAAGCAATTTGACAGTGTGAATATTGTGGAAGAACTACAGGAACACCAACAATGACAAGCATCTTGAGGAATAAGCCCCTTGTTCCCCTCAACTGGTTGCTGAGAATGAATTGGAGCACTGGAGGGATGTAGTGATTATGGAACACAGAAACTGGGCTCTAGTTTAATAGGTCTATGCCACTTGTGAGATACAGGGGTATGGATTAGTGCTGTCAGTTGTGCTCCATTACAGCTGAAATGTGAGGGGTTCTGTATATCTAGGATGAGTTGTTGAGAATGACCAGCTGTAAATCTGCACATTCTGTTGTTCCAAACGCCTGCCTGCAGAGACTATTTTAAGCTGAAGAGCATTAGGGTGAGATCTGAATGCTACAGGTGTCATGTGATTGTAGGACTATTTTTGGTGACTGCAGTGAGTGATCAGATTTAATACATTCACAAGCGAAGGATGTGAAAAGCGAAAACATGGAAACAGGAAAACATGAAACTTGCATGAGGTAAGTCAAAAGCATTGTGGTTTGAGCTCTCTGAACCATCAACCCTTATTGCCACATTCAAGTTTAAAAACAAGAGTCGTGGGTGAGTTGGATATTTGGTAATGCCTTGCTCATTGTCTTTTAAGGCCTAGAACTTTTAGAAATTCAGTTACCTTAAAAAAAAAAAGGCAGGCAATGTGTTGTGACTGTGAAGTAGGAACTCCTGGATACCAGCGTGATTTAATGCAAATATGTATGTGATCATTGTCTGTGATCTGAACGTTAGCTCAGTTTGAGCTGAAAAGCCAGCTGGACACTCTCGAATCAAGTGGGTGGCATGGTGGCTCAGTGGTTAGCACTGCTGCCTCTCGGCACCATGATCCCAGGTTCAATTCCAGCCTCTGGTGGCTGTGTGGAGTTTGCACATTCTCCCCGTGTCTGTGTGGGTTTCCTCCAGGTGTTCCGGTTTCTCCCACAGTCCAAAGATGTGCAGGTCAGGTGAATTGGCCATGTTAAATTGCCCATAGTATTAGGTGCATTGGTCAAGGAGGGCGGGTTGCTCTTCAGAGGGTCAGTGTGGACTTGTTGGGCCCAAGGGCATGTTTCCACACTATAGGGAATCTAATTTAATCAAGTGTGAAATTTAACATGGCACTATATGACAGGAGATGGTCACATTGTCTTAAACAGGGGCTTCTGATTTGTGCAGTGATCAGGGATAGAAGGGGAAGTACTTTGGGCGGGGGAGCCCCAGCTTTAGCCGTTTTCGCAGTCTAATAGGTTTGAGTTACTTTAAGTTTACTTAGGTGAGAGTGGGGGCTGCAGGATGGATGAGCTGAATAACCGTGGCATCGTAGTGTAGGAAACCAGTTGGGTTGGGGAAACAGAAAGGAACTTGGTATGGCAAGGTAGGTTGTTGCAGAGAAGAATGTCAAAGAATGATTCTAGAAGGCTATGTTCCCTGTCCAATGTGAGGGTTTGCGATGTGCTCAGAGGAATTTGTAGTGGGAGATGCATGAGCCAACTGATCATCTAGGTACCAGCAACAGGCCAGACAATGAAAGACCTTCTACATAGGCAGTATAAAGAGGTTTACACCTATGGCAAATAAGATTAGAAAGCTGAGCGCATTGCTCAGACTTGTGTGGGAGAAGTGGATTCCAGTTTGTGGGAATTGAAGTGATGTCTTTTGGGGTGGCGAATCAATCTGGGGGTAGTATTTTTGCTAGCCATGTAACAGTGGTAGATAGGACTCTAAATGAAAGAGTTAGGGCATGGGATTGAATTTGGAAAGATCTAACAAGTCAGTAGACTAGGCAAGAAAATTAATGAGAATGATAGACAGCGACAGAAACAGCGACAGAAAGGGTGGAGAGTGTGTTGCTGGGAAAGCACAGCAGGTTAGGGAGTATCCGAGGAGCAGGAGAATCGATGTTTCGGGCAGGGGTCAGGAATACACATCTAAACGCAAATCAACAGATTAAGCCAAAGGTTACAAAAGTTAGAAAAATCAGGTGAGCAAAGATTGTCAACTCTACAAAGTCCTTAGTTAAACTATATTTTTGGACAGTTTCTTAAAACATCATAGTCTGGAACCATACAGCAAGCTATATTAAGCCAGGTATTATTCAATAAGGTTTGGTTAATTAATGACCTTCCTTGGCGCTTAGTAGCAAACACAATTTTAGAATTTTGTGCATTTCATTTGATTTTGAGAGACAGACAGACAAGTGGCATCCAAGAGTCTTGTTTAACTTAAATATGGGTTATTGTGAGGACATGAATGCAGAGCTAACTAAAATGAATAGGTTTAGGGGTATGTCAATTGTGATGCAGCAGCAAACATTTAAGAGGATGTTTCAGAGTCCACAGAATGGATGCATGCTAAGGAGGGAGAACCTCAAAGGAGAGGTCTCACCATCTGTGGTTAACTGAGTTAGCCTTGGGCTTAAAAGAAAAAGTGCATAAAATGCTCAAATGTCAAGTCAGATGGACAGAATACAAAAGATTACAAAGATGGACTAAAAGATGAATAAGGAAAAAGAATTAGCGTAAGAGTACAATAATAGTTTCTAGGGGCATTTGTAAAGGGAAAAGTTAACAAGTACGGGACATTAATAGGAAGGAGATGGCAGATGAATCTAACAGTCTTATAGGTTTTCTTGCATTGGTTTTCACTGCAGAGGATACACTTAATAAACTCGGAAATAATTATAAAGCAGGAAGTAGAAGGAAGGGCTGATCATCAGAAAGTTACAATTGGGGAATTGGTACTGAACAAATTGTGGAGTGGCAGGCTGATTGGTCCTCCAGCCCTAACCGATCTTTCCTTGGATCATAAAAGAATTGGCTAGTGAGACAGTTGACCTACGGTTTTAATTTTCCAACACTCCCTAGATATGGGAACAGTTCTACTAGAATGGAAATAGTGCATATAACTCCTTTTCTTCAAAAAAGAAAGATAGAAAAGAGGATGCTACCATTAACATAGCTTAAGCTATCATAAAATGTTAGATGCTGTTCAAGATAAATATCCTAAAATGTTTGCTACATCACAATTGACACATCCTTCAACTTATGAATGCAGAGGTAGCATATTCAGTAGTTCGTATTAACTTGAATAGTCCATATTCAAGTTCAACAAAATTCTTGGTTAGCACTTTTCTCTCTTGTAAAATGAGCATGAAATTCTATAATTTTGATTGCTACTACCTGCTGAGGAAGGTCAATAGTAGGGCACTTAGAAAAAGTTCAAGATATTCAGGCAGAGATTGCTTTTTTTTTTGAAAAGGTAGTCCACGTTTACCAGTTTATTGAAGTTCTTTAAGGACTTAACAGATGCTGTAGATAAAGCTGACCCAGTGGATGAACAGTACTTGGGTTGCCAGAAAGCCTTTGATAAGGTGTCAGATCACATTGTGAGAAATAGAAACTCATTGTATAGGAGGTTTGTTGAGATGATTAGGGAGCTAACAGGAGGCAGAGCAGTCATAAATGGTTAACATTTTGGTTGGCAAGATGTAATGAGGAGTGTGCTGCATGGATTGGTGGTGAGGTCTGTGTTTTGCAGTTTATATAAAATGACTGAGGGGAGGAATGATATACTTACCAAATTTGTTGATGTCACAAATGGATAGGAAGACAAATTGTGAAGAGGACATGAAGTTACAAAGATATAGTGAGGAAAGATTTCACTCTGAGACTGGTACAGTTGAGAGCAAAAGAGAGTCAAGCAGGCAGGGACAAGGCAGAGAACAAGGGAGGACTGATAAATTAAACTGCACTTATTTCAATGCAAGAGGCTTAACAGAGAAGGCAGATGAACTCAGGGCATGGTTAGGAACATGGGACCGGGCTATCATAGCAATTACAGAAACATGGCTCAGGGATGGGCAGGACTGACAGCATTTGTATCCTGGAACATTAAGCTACAGAAAGGGAGGCAAGAGAGGAGGGGGAGTGGTGTTTTTGATAAGGAATAGCATTACAGCTGTAATGAGGGAGGATATTCCAGGAAATACATCCAGGCAAGTTATTTGTGTGAAACTGAGAAATAAGAAAGGGATGATCACCTTATTGGGATTGTATTATAGACTGCCTAATAGTCAGGAAAATTGAGAAACAAATTTGAAAGGAGCTGCAGCTTACAGCTACAGCTTACAGCTATCTGTAAGAACAATAGGGTAGTTATGGTAGGGGATTTTAACTTTCCAAACATCGACTGGGACTGCCATAATGTTAAGGGTTAAGATGGAGAGGAATTTAAGTATGTATAAGAGAATTTTTTGATTCAGTATATGGATGTACTTACTAGAGGAGGTGCAAAACTTGACCTACTCTTGGGAAATAAGGCAGGGTAGGTGACTGAGATGTCAGTGGTGAGCACTTTGGGGCCAGCGACCATAATTCTATTAGTTTTAAAATAGTGATAGAAAAGGATAGACCAAATCTATAAGTTAAAGTTCTAAATTGGAGGACGGCCAATTTTGACGGTATTAGGCAAGAGCTTTCAAAAGCTGATTGGATGCAGATGTTCGCAGGTAAAGGGATGGCTGGAAAATGGGAAGCCTTCAGAAATGAGAACGCGCGTCCAGAGAAAGTATATTCCTGTCAGGGTGTTCCTCTGGGACACCCGGACCAACCAACCCAACCACACTGGCTCAACACTTCAACTCCCCCTCCCACTCCACCAAGGATATGCAGGTCTTTGGACTCCTCCATTGCCAGACCACAACAACACGACGGTTGGAGGAAGAGCGCCTCATCTTCCGCCTAGGCACCCTGCAACCACAAGGGATGAACTCTGATTTCACCAGTTTCCTCATTTCCCCTCCCCCCACCTTGTCTCAGTCAAATCCATCGAACTCAGCACCGCCTTCCTAACCTGCAATCATCTTCCTGACCTCTCCGCCCCCACCCCAGTCTGACCTATCACCCTCACCTTGACCTCTTTCCACCTATCGCATTTCCGACACCCCTCCTCCCTACCTTTTATCTTAGCCTGCTGGACAAACTTTCCTCATTCCTGAAGAAGGGCTTCTGCCCGAAACGTCGATTCTCCTGTTCCCTGGATGCTGCCTGACCTGCTGAGCTTTTCCAGCAACACATTTTCAGCTCTGATCTCCAGCAGACCTCACTTTCTCCCCAGGGTGAAAGGGAAGGCTGGTAGGTATAGGGAATGCAGGATGACTAAAGAAATTGAGGGTTTGGTTAAGAAAAAGAAGGAAGCATATGCCAGGTGTATATAGACAGGATCGATAGTGAATCCTTAGAGCATAAAGGCGGTAGGAGTATATTTGAGGGAAATTAGGTGGGCAAAAAGGGGATGTGAGAAAGTTTTGGCAAATAGTTATGGAGAATCCAAAAAATTTATACAAAACATTAAGGGCAGAAGGGTAACTGGGGAGAGAAAAGGGCTCCTCGAAGATCAGCAAGGAGGCCTTTTGTGTGGAGCAGCAGGAGATGGGGCAGATACTAAACGAGTATTTTGCAACAATATTTACTGTGGAAAAAGACATAATGTAGGGAAATAGATGGGAACATCTTGAAAAATGTCCATATTACAGAGGAGGAAGTGCTGGATGTCTTGAAACACCTAAAAGTAGATCCCCAGGACCTGATCAGGTGTACCCTAGAACTCTGGGAGGCGAGGGAAGTGATTGCTGGGCTTCTTACTGAGCTATTTGTATCATCGATAGTCACAGGTGAGGTGCCGGAAGACTGGAGACTGTCTGACGTGGTGCCACTGGTTAAGAAAGGTGGTAAGGACAAGCTGGGGAACTATAAACCAGTGAGCTTGACGTCAGTGGTGGGCAAGTTGTTGGAGGGAATCCTGAGGGGCAGGATGTACATGTATTTGGAAAGGCAAGGACTGGTTAGGGATAGTCAGCATGGCTTTATGCATGGGAAATCATGTCTCTCAAACTTGACTAAGTTTTTTGTAGTAACAAAGATGATTGATGAGGGCAGAGTGGTAGATGTGATCTATATGGACTTCAGTAAAGCGTTCGTCAAGGTTCCCCATGGGAGACTGATTAACAAGGTTAGACCTCATGGAATACAGGGAGAACTCTCCATTTTGTATCCAGAATTGGGTCAAAGGTAGAAGACTGGTGGTGGAGGCCTGTGACCAGTGGCGTGCCACAAGGATCGGTGCTGGGTCCACTACTTTTCTTCATTTTATACAAATGATTTGGATGTGAGCATAAGAGGTATAGTTAGTAAGTTTAGTGATGACACCAAAATTGGAGGTGTAGTGGACATCGAAAAAGGTTACCTCAGATTACACCAGGATCTTGATTAGATGGGCCAATGGGCTGAGAAGTGCCAGATAGAGTTTAATTCAGATAAATGTGAGGTGCTGCACTTTGGGAAAGCAAATCTTAGCAGGGCTTATACACTCCTAGGTAAGGTCCTAGCGAGTGTTGCTGAACAAAGAGACCTTGGAGTGCAGGTTCATAGCTCCTTGAAAGTGGAGTCACAGATAGATAGGATAGGATAGTGAAGAAGGCATTTGGTATGCTTTCCTTTATTGGTCAGAGTATTGAGTACAGGAGTTGGGAGATCATGTTGCGGCTGTACAGGGCATTGGTTAGGCCTCTGTTGGAATATTGCATGCAATTCTGGTCTCCTTCCTATCAGAAAGATGTTGTGAAACTTGAAAGGGTTCAGAAAAGGTTTACAAGGATGTTGCCAGGGTTGAAGGATTTGAGCTATAGGGAGAGGTTGAATAGGCTAGGGCTGTTTTCCCTGGAGCGTCGGAGGCTGAGGTGTGACCTTTTATAGAGGTTTATAAAATTGAGGGGCATGGATGGGGTGAACAAACAAGGCCTTTTCCCTGGGGTGGGGGAGTCCAGAACTAGAGGGCATAGGTTTGGGGTGAGGGGGAAAAGATATAAAAGAGACCTAAGGAGCATCCTTTTCACGCAGAGGATGATGTGTGATTGGAATGAGCTGCCAGAGGAAGTGGTTGAGGCTGGTATTATTGCAACATTTGAAAGGCATCTGGAAGAGTATATTAATAGGAAGGGTTTGGAGGGATATTGGCCAGGTGTTGGCAGGTGGGACTAGATTGGGTTGGGATATCTGGTCAGCATGGACGAGTTGGACCGAAGGGTCTGTTTCCATGTTGTACATCTCTATGACCAGGGAAGGATTGAAATCAGAAAGAAAATTGGCAATATCCTAGTTTAGGTTGAGTATAAAATGGCACAAGTATGGAGCACTGAGAGGAGATGAGAAATGCTGTTCACAGAATTACCAGCTGCGCAGAGGGGAATGAAGCTGGAGTCTGCTTCGGCTTGTGTTCAATGAGCAGGTATTAGGAGCAAAACTGAAATTGCTGGAGAAACTCTGGCAGCATCTGTGAAGAGAGTTAATGTTTTAAATCAGGTTCTGAAGAAAGGTCACAAGTCGAGGAGCATTAACTCTGCTTCCTCTCCAATGATTTATGCCAGGTCTGTTGAGTTTCTCTGACAATTTCTGTTTTGGTTTCAGATCTTTGGCATCTACATGTTCTTTGTTTTATTTTACTGTTCAGCTCACGTTCTTTTCAGTCAGTAACTGATCTCTTGCTCTCATCTAATATTTCAAATCTGGCTTTGCTGTCACATGTGGTATCCTCAGTTGGTACTTACCCAGGGGGAATGCCAGTACATTCCTGTAACAGAACCTCTGGGCTATTTAATCTAAATTTATTACCACTGCATTGGCTGTGACATAATTGGAAAAGTAAGAACATCTGATAACAATAAGATTCAGGTGATTGTGGGTACAGGGGCTGAAGAAGGGTGTAGGTGATGCAGGTTACCAAGCCTTTATTTCCAATCCCTAACTGTCCTGGAGAAAATGGTAAGCTGGCTGAATAGCAGGAAATTCCTGGATTTTGAAACAGTGAGGCAATTTTATATCCAAACCAGGAGAGTATATGGCTTGGAGGGTAACTTTCCTGTGGTGGTACTTTTCTGTATCCGCTGCCCTTGTCCCTCCAGTGGTGGAGATAGGGGTTTGGAAGGTGCTGTTATAGGAGCCTGTTGCAGTGCATCTTGCTATTGGGTGTCAGAAGTCCATATTTGTGAATGTGCTGCCAATCAAGTAGGCTTCTTTATTCTGGATGATGTTGAACTATGCAAGTATTGTTGGAACTTCTGCAGATTGATCTACAAGAAACAACAATCTCACTTTGTGCTAAGTTGGCTGCAAACAATGGTGATTTTCTGATTTATCATTTTATTCTAGTTTTGCAAAGTCTCCTTGATGTCATTGCATGTAAATTGCTGCCTTGACAGCCTTACTATTTCTCTGGTGTTCAGCTCTATTATTCATGTTTGGACTAAGGTTGTAATGAGGTCAGGAACGGAGTGGTCCTGGTGAAACCCAGCCTGAGTGTGACTGAGCAGTTATTGTTGAGTTAATAGCTTGATAAAACCTTCCATCACTTTGTTAATTGAGTTAACTGGGTTGGATTTGTTCTGCTTTCTATGGGCACACCTTGATGATTTTCTACATTGGTAATTGCCTGTATTGTAGCTGAATTAGCACAGCTTTGCTAGGTGCGCAACTAGTCCTGGAGGACACATCTTTGCTGGTATTGTTGGAATGTTGACACTGCCTATAACCTTTGCTGTATCCTCTGCCTTCCATTTTTATGATAAGGAGTGAATTGAAATGGCTGAAGACTGGGGGTGCTGGGAGGAGGCCAAATGGATCATCCACTGGGCACTTCTGATGAAAGACAGACAAAAATACTTCAGTCTTGTCTTTTGCATTGATGTGCTGAGCTCCCCTGTTAAGGGTGGGGGTGTTTAACTCGTGAGTTTAATTGTCTATCAAAATTCCTTATTGGCTGTGCAGGACTGCAGAAGTTGGATCATAATCTATTGATTGTGAGATTGCTTAACTTTTGTCACTTGCTGCTTGTACTGTTTGGCATGCAAGCAGTTTTAGATTGTACTTTCACTGGGTTGACACCTCATTTTATTTTAGTTAAGCCTGGTGCTGGTCCTGACATGCCCTCCACTCATTTTCACAGGGTTGATCCCTTGATTTGGTGCTATAATGCAAGTGAGGGATATGCTGGGCCATTAGGTTACAGATTGTGGTTGAATACAGTTCTGCTGTTAATGGCCCACAGTACCGGAGATGTGCTCAGTCTTGAGTTGCTAAATCTGATTGCAGTCAATCCCCTTCAGGACAGTATAGCTTCACACAACAACATGATGGACACTATACTCAATGTGAAGACAGGACTTGGTTTCTGCTATCATTATGTGGTTGTCACTTCTGATACTGTCATGAGCAGAGAATGAGATCAAATGTTTTATTTTTCCTTGGCTGCCTCCCCATCTGACCTAGATCCTTTAGAACATGGGCAATTTGTTCAGTAGTGGTACTGCTTTCGGTGATAGGCTTTGAAGGTCTTCACCCAGAGTACATTCTGTGCCTTTGCCACCCTCTCAACACCACTTAGAGGATGCACAATGTGGGACAGCACTGACTTATCAACTGAGGCACATTGGGAGGTTTCCTTCATGTTCAATCTGGTGCTGTCATCTGATGGGGTGCAGAACTGATGGGGTGCAGAACTGATGGGGTGCAGAACTGATGTTTGCAATTCCTAGGGCAACCCCTTCCAGAATACATACCAATGTGCAGCTGCTGTGGTAGGTCTGTCCTGTTAGTACAAACATGATTGTGAATTGGGGTGGTTCGTCTGTGGAACGAATTTCCTGAGGAAGTGGTGGATGTTTACAATGTTTAAAAGGCATTTTTGGCTACATACGTGAATAGGAAATGTTTGGAGGGATTTGGGTCAGTAGCAGACAGGTGGGACTAGTTTAGTTTGGGATTATGTTAGCATGGACTGTTGGACTGAAGAGTCTGTTTCCATGCTGTATGACTGTGACTGAATATCAGGTAGTTATTTGAAGAGTCTATGGGACAACTCTCCCATTTTGACAGAACCCCAGATATTGGAAAGATGTTTTTGGGATCAACAGGTGTGTGTGCAGAGTGATTTTTCTCTGGCTTAATTTCTTTATTAGGCTTAGACTTTTTTAATATCAGACTTTGCAGTGGTTTGATGCAACTTAATTACTTGCTAGACCATTTGAGTAGTTCAGAAAGGGATGCATTGTAGTGGATTGCACATAAGCCAGATTAGGGAAAGATGCTAGATTTTCTTTCCCTAATGGACACTTAGTTAACCAGATTTCTTTGCACCAATCTACAAGGCTTTCGTGGTCACCATTAAGCTTTCTAATTCAAGATGTATTCAAATTTCACTTGGACATGGAGGGGATTTGACCCCATGCTCCAGAGTTTAACCTGGGTCTCTGATTACTAGCCCAATGATATTTTCACTATACCACTGTCTCCCCTATTGACTGACACTGGTTCAATGGTGTGCCTTGGTGAATAGAAATGTATAGCATTACTGGAAAACAACTATGACTCACAGATGGGTCCAGGTGGTGGATGGGTATGGTGCCAACCAGTTCCTGGCACAGAAGCCATCCCTATGCCTCTGAACTGTTTCTGTGGTCTGTTCATGGAACAATGCAGCCCTGTGCCAGTGGATTCCTTTTGACCGTTCTTGTGGGTTGACCGTAAGATTGACAATGAGTTCAATGGTTAAAAAGGGGATGGGACAGCAGAGCAATCCGGTTCCAGTAATTAGTTCCTTATTACACTGTCTTTTGACCCAATAGTGTTGTCATTGTGATACTGGCCTCCTAGTGAGGGTATGAATTTGATAAGCTGGTAATTTTGATTCAATTTTTGGCTATCATTATGAAAACTGAACATAAAAGTTGCTCGGACACTAACGTCTCTGAAGGAAAAAAAACCTGCCACTTCATACGGGCTAGTGTGTTGATGAAGCCAATGTCACGTTTTAGTTGAGTAATTTGTCTTCTGAAGAGGTGGGACAAGCTACTTATGTGCATAAATAATTGCAGTTCAGGAAACCCAGGTTAACCCAGCACCTGCAGTATACACTGCTGTGCCATCGTTGTTAGCTGTAACCTGATGACAGATCTCATGGTTTTTGATGTAGTGTCCTTGCAATCCCTGG
>NC_057725.1:51531404-51573101 GCF_004010195.1 Chiloscyllium plagiosum | reverse complement strand
ATTACGAGTGTCTGCTGACATCCACCATCTGATGGTAAATTCCAACTGCACATTCCCATCTCTGATTTTGTTTTTAAATGCACATGTGCAATATAAAGTCAGTTTTCAAATGTTTTTTTAAACACTACTTTATTTACTTTTTTTCCTCTTTATATGTTTTTACTATATTCTTTTAATTTTTAAAAGGTTTGTTAGTTTTTTTAATCATTCTTTATTTTAAATTATTTCTGAGATTTCTCTGCTATATCTCTGTTTCTTGGTATCAGCAAACATGGCCATTGATTAATGATCTCATAATTAGAGGGCCCAAGGTAGCAGCAACCATAATATTAAAGAATTTTATATTTAGTCTAAAGGAGAGAGGAGTAAGTCAGTAAAAAAAATTAAATAAGAAGTTTATATAAGTTCATGTAAAAAGAGATGGCTAAAGCAAATTGGCAAATCATGTTAAAATATAGATGAATAAAGATGTTAAGGTAAACATTTAAGGTGGTATTTCAGAGTATGTGGGAATAGGTAAATTTCAGTTAAAAAATTCCAAGTGACTCACAATCTGTGATTAATTACAGTATAAAACTAAAAGAATAAGCATATAATTGTATGATAATTGGGCAGGATGTAAAAAATACAAAGAAGGATTAAAAAAGAGAAAATAAGAGTACAAGAGAAAGCTAGCCAATAAAATAAAAAGATAAGTATTCCTATAAATGTTTGGATGACTCCTAGGTTGTTCAGTTTTCTCATATTGCTGATTTGTGCAAAGTTAAGGGAGAAATAGATGGCATCCACATTGTAGTCCAGGATCAAACTTTCAAGCAAACTGTTTGTCTTATTGGAAAGAAAGAAATTCCTCTCCCTTAGTCGTCAAATAGAATGTGACAGTTACAAAGAATCCTAACAAATTTTCACTATTGCCACAAACCATAATGACCTCCTCTACCTAGCTCTGATTACTCTGCATGGTTTCTCCCGGAACACACAACTTCAATGTTTATGTTGCATTCTCAGGGAGGAAGTTTGAAAAAACATCCAGACAAATTTTTCCTTTCCTAAACCACTGCAGAAAAGCCACAGGACACAATCTTTGTGCATCTGACCAATATATTGTCTTCTAACAGCCAACTGTTGCTCTCGACATATACTGTCATCAGAATCTACTTGCATATGCTGCACTGGCATACAGAGACAGAGAATGGAATTTGACATGTTTAATCCTGGAAGACAACATGGATGCCATCTATTTCTCCCTTAATTTTGTAGAAATCAGTAAAATGAGAGATATGTACAGCCCAGGGGTCATCCAAAATGACTGAACTCCCAGTTTTAAAAATACTGACTGTATATGCAGGAGAACACAGCTCTGAATAATCCTCCAAGAACCTCTAGTTTCAGCTTGAAAGTTGATTGAGACAGTAAAGTTGAGTTGCTCTGATAATTACAGATTGAACTTTTCAAGATGGCAAAATTCATCCAGAACTTCCTCAGTGAAGGTAGTGTCTCATTCAGAGACTTATAAGATATGTGACACCTATAAACAGACTTTAATGGCCGTTATTAATATCTGATCTTCCCATAGTTTATTACGCTTGCTGTTTTACTCTTCATTGCTCTATTTTGTTTTCCACCTTTGTTAAGAAGTCAATAACAGAACGAAAATAGGGAAACAGATACTGCTCAATAATATCCTTCTATGAGCAGCATTAAAGATAGGTTAAAGGCCAGATAGGCTCTCACTTTGACAATTGTGAACTGGCACTTTATAATTTCCACAACAGAGAAAAAGGCCAAAGATGCAGGTAAGAATGAAGTGAAAGTATTCCAAGTATCCATTAGAACTCTATATGGTTCAGTTCAGCCAGGATATCCAGTTCCTTATGCAAGATTTATTTGTGTGTGTGTAACTTGGACGAAATTATATTTAACGGGTCATAGATGCCAGGAATTCCTAAACTCATGCTCCCTGTTTTTGAGGTATTGAGAATTTAAGACCATAAGACATAGGAGTGAAAGTAAGGCCATTCGGCTCATCACGTCCACTCTGCCATTCAATCATGGCTGATGGGCATTTCCACGCCACTTATCCACACTCTCCTCATAGCCCTTAATTCCTTGCAAGATTAAGAATTTATCAATCTCTGCCTCGAAGACATTTAACGTCTCAGCCTCCACTGCACTCCATGGCAATGAATTCCATAGGCCCACCACTCTCTGGCTGAAGAAATGTCTCCTTATTTGTGCTTTAAATTGACCCCCTCTAATTCTAAGGCTGTGCCCACGGGTACTAGTATCCCCACTTGATGGAAACAAATTCCCAGCGTCCACCCTTTCTAAGCCATGCATTATCTTGTAAGTTTCTATTAGATCTTCTCTCAACCTTCTAAACTCTAATGAATACAAGCCCAGGATCCTCAGCGTTCATCATATGTTAAGCCTACCATTCCAGGGATCATGTGTGTCTCCGCTGGACACACTCCATGCCAGTATGTCCTTCCTGAGGTGTGGGGCTCAAAACTGGACACAGTATTCTAAATGGGGCCTAACCAGAGCTTCATAAAGTCTCAGTAACACATTGCTGCTTTGACATTCCAACCCTCTTGAGATAAATGACAACATTACATTTGTTTTCTTTACCATGGACTCAACCTGCAAGTCAACCTTTAAAGAATCCTGGGCTAGCACTCCCAGATCCTTTTGTACTTTGGCTTTATGAATTTTCTCACCGTTTAGAAAATTTCTGATGCTGTGTTAACATTTCTGCATTAGTATGAATGCTTATCACTGTTAACTCACATAATAGTTACTATGCATGAGCTTAAGCAATGTGTATTGGCAGGGTGAATCCATTTTCAAAATATGCATTGAGACCGTTGCCACATCAGCACTGACCAGGACCTTATTTTGAGCTGCCCTTTAAGGCCTTTAACTTCTGAAAAAAATGGCTTTGTTTTGCAGTTGTGATGCAACTTCTGGAATCTGCACATGTGCAGTGTAGTGTCCAGAGTTGATAGCAATGTTCCACTCAGCGTGAAGTATTGAAACCCCCTGCCCATAGATGGCAATCAAGTAAATTACTGAACTGAAGGAAAGATACCTTTTTATGCCATTATTCCTTCTGTACAAATTAAACCATGTTGCATGAGGTGTAACTGGGCTTTCACAATGTACTAACTGCATAACTACTAAAAACATCTCTGGCCTTGGAAAGTCAATTTTATATTTGTAGAACATCAAATTTCTCCACGATGAAACACTTTTAAAACATACATATTTTAAGATTTTGTCTATGATATTTCCGATTCTAGCTTAATCCCATTTCTCAAACATTTATTTCACTTTCTATAAAATTCCATTTTTAAAACTGTAAAACATTGTGTGGTTTTCTGAGTACCTGTCTCTGTTCATCATCAAATAGAGTAAACAGCCAGCACAGACACAGGACATCTGGAGATTCCCTTGACTTGGTTCCAGATTCAAATTGACATTTGAAAAGGGGAAATCCACACCTGAGAGAGCACTACATCTTTATAGACAATTTTCTTTGGTTCCATATGTATGTTGACCAGATCGGAATGTATCTCAGTATCATCATTCTCAACTTTTTCATTGCATCTCATTTGTCACCCATTTGACCAACATCTAATGCTAAGTAAACTGAAACTTACATAAATTAAATAATGGGAAGACCACGTCTTTGGTTGCTATCTCAGATGATAGCCCTAGTCATCTGTTCCATCTCTCTCTGGCAAATATATACCACTTTCAACCTCAACATCAACCTCTGACTTTCCTCCTTCCACCACCATGACAATGGTCACCTCCACCCCACCTAAGCTTATCTGATAAAAATAACTTTACCAATGCCTTTGTTACCTCTGGACATGACTATTTCTCTCTTTTCCAGACCAGCCTTGCATCTTCTATCCACCACAAGCCTGAGCTTGTCCAAAGTTTTGCTGCCTGAATGCTAATTTGCACCAAGTCCCTATCACCTTGTGAACCAACGTACATTAGAACATAGAACATAGAACATAGAACAATACAGCACAGAACAGGCCCTTCGGCCCACGATCCTGAATGCTAATTTGCACCAAGTCCCTATCACCTTGTGAACCAACGTACATTGAATTCCAGTCTAGCAACCCTCCTCATCCTATTTCAAATATCTCAGTGGTCTTGCCCTTCTCATGTCTGTAACCTCCTCCAGCCCACAAACCTCCCACTTTACAACACTCTCTCAATTTTGGCCTCTTGAACTTCTCTGATTTTAATTCTTCCACTTGCTGAGCTACCACACTCTAGAATTCCTTCACTTAGCCTGCCCAGTTCTCTACTCTGGCTCCCCCTTAAAATTTGCCTTTTTTAGTAATCTGTCCTTGAATCTCCTTTTGTGACTGTGTGCCAAATGTTTGATAGTACTACTGTGAAACACTTTGGGATATTTGACTGCATCAAAGGTACAGTATAAATGCAAGTCTTCATGTCAGCTTTCTGCAATATTTTAACATTCCCAGTCAGTACTTCTATAACAAACATCTGGGACAGTAGAAACAGATTAAAGTGAGTATTTACAGTTGAGTGAATGGCCATCAAATCCTGTTTTGAATTAGTCGAACTGTTTCTCATGAAATCTTCATACAGAAAATCGTATACGTCCTTCACTGCATTCTCCACCTGATGAAATCAATTATATTCGAATGTTAGCCACCTCACAGATCTCATTGGCAACAATGTGAACATTTTAAAATATAGCTGTACTTGATTTTGCTGATATTTCCTCCCTGTACTCACCTCCCCCTCCCTTCCCTGGCGGTGGGTAATGGAATGTGCCCAAGTGCTCCACCTCATGTGCTCTGAATGGATTTGTTTTTCTGTACTTGAGCACTTACATAGACCAGATGTTCTGTTTAAATCTATTCCACAGTTTAAAGACATTTATAAAGAATACCAGTAAAAATAGTTATGTTTTGTTTTGTCACAACAACAGCAAGCATCTTTCATGCCTAGAACTTAATTCAAATTGCACAGACTCCGCTTTCAACTTATATCCTTACATGTAGACCCTGTGTTGGGGGAGGGTGGGACTGGAACAAGGAGAATGCTTTGACATTTAGTTCCAAATGAGGAACCTCCTTTACTGCACCTCCTGCAGAAGCTCTCTCTGCATCATAAGCAATGCTGCCCACATGTTTGCTCTCAGTTATTGTAAGCAATTAGCTATTTTTAGCCTTTAATGTCAAGCTGTTTGGGATATCTAGATTTTACACCTCCCAGCCAAACGTTGTATAAGTAAAGCTCACTCGACTCTAATGCTTTAGTAACCTATTCCAATTCGGACTTAGCGGTCTCCATTGGAAGATTTTTCATGACCAGGCCTCTCAGTTGCCAGATCAGATCCTCCTGTGCCATGGTCAAGCATAATGCTACTTTTCAAGCTCAAGTCATCTGCATTATTACAAAGAAAACTTGGTCAAGAATTACACAGCAATTACTCTGAAAATTAGGATGAAGTTGCTTGCTCCATTTTGCTGATGACAAGAGAAATTGCTGAACGTAATACCCACTTCCTGACAACACTGTGTGTCTACTACACCTTCAGGACTTTGACAGTCATGTTCATAAGATTCATTACCACTTTTCTAAGAAAGGAATGGGTGACAATTGCTGGTTTAATCAGTGATACCTTCCTCCTGTGAAAGAAACACAAAAATTGTAGAGAGGAAACAAGGCCATGCTGTGTTGTACAGAAGGGAATCCTTTTCAAAAGTAGATATTCTGATGAGAAAGGTGGAACAGAAAGACTTGCTTACATTTTCCAGTCTTGGACTAGGGAACAACCCTTCTTTACATTGCACAAATCCTGAACAGATCTGGAAGCAGCCATCATATTTTCTTTAAACTTGGCTAGCAGCTAGGATTGAATCTGGCACTAGAATTAACTCAGAAAAGAGTTGGCAAAACAAAGTGGATGATAAAGTAAATGTTTGAAGAGCAAATGATGTCTGGGACAGCACATGGAACAATACTCCAGTTGTGAAACAGGGAAATGGGAAAATGCTGACTTACCTCCTAAGGCCATCAGTTCTGTCAGGGTGTTAAGGCTGAAAAAGGCCCCTTTTGCTTTCCAGGTTCAAATGACTGCTCTCATTTGAAGGTAATGTGGGTGTTGCCTAAGAAGTACTTGTAGACTATATGATGCTGGTGTTCACTTTTCAGTTATGCACTGATCGAATAGGACCCTTCTGATATTCATATGAACCATTATGGCTGGAGAACTGGATAGAAATGTGGGTATCATCAGTCATCATTTTGCTTCTGAAAATCAGGAATTGACAGCCCCATTATTTTGTTTTTACTATTTAGTGAGAAAGGAAATTAACTTTAAGGAGATTTAAATGGTCATTTAAACTTAATTTCCTTTCTCTTGTGTAAAACATTGGGAACCTATTGATCCTGCTCATATCCTCTGCACAAAATTGGATGAAGCTTGACATAAAATCTGCCAGCTATAGTTAGCTAAATGATTAAAATTGATGCCATGTTATGTTGCATGTTGTCTGCAGATCCTTCTAAAGCAGATGTAATAGCTATATTGCCTCTGGACGCAGTGACCTTCTTTTGTGGCCAAGTAGACGTGTCCATTCCTTTAAGCATAATGCATCTCTAATCAACAGTTCTAGGCAGTATAGTTTTGATACTGTCTGGCATTTCTGGTAGGCCAAGCTATATGGCCCCTTTTACTAAACTAGGGGAGTACAAAAAGTAAAATTGACTGTGGACAATGACACTAGTAACACAACACACCATGGCTTCCTTCAAAATCCTGACAATCAAGGAGCTGACTCAGTTGCAATGTCTGCTTCATGTGAACATAGAACAATACAACGCAGTGCAGGCCCTGTGAAACCGATCTGAAGCCCATCTAGCCTTCCCTATTCCAATATCATCCATATATTTATCCAATGACCATTTAAATCTCCTTAAAGTTGGCTAGTCTACTACTGTTGCAGGCAGGGCACTCCACGCCCTTACTACTGAATTGTAGGAACATGTTGCACACGGACTGCAGGAAGACTGGAATTTTGTAATTTGGATTCATAAGGAACAAAGACTTGACAAAAAACACCTTATAGCCAATGAAACTCTTTAAAAGTGTTGTAATAATGTAATGTAGGATTAATTATTCAATGAGCAAAACAGCCTAATAATTTAATTACAATACTGCACAGTTTTCTCAATCTTTACATGGGATATACACTTTCTTAACTCTGCTGTCCTCCTCCTAGAGTCATTCTCTAATTTTCCAGCAATCTCAAGGCTCCATTCCTGCTATTAACTTTATGCAGGCTCCGGTCCCATGTTCACAGCTTTATAAATACTCTGCATTGATCAACATCATCCAGGTTTCTCAACATTTTTATTTCTGAAATAAAATCAAGAGCAGTTGAGTGAATCTATCCTCATAAGTTATAGTCTTTATCACAGAATCATCTTGTTGCTCCTCTACTCATAGAGGCTGGGATCGTGGTATCAGTACTGGTTCCAGATTAGGTGTCACTCACTAGGTTAGCAATATTAATCTTGGATCTACACTGATCTCAGTTGTGATATCTGTAATGAATTAGGATGTGTATGGTTAGGAGACTAGTACATATATGCAACTAGTACATGACTGTAAATCAGAACCATTAAAAGGGATATTAATTCTGGTCGAGGCCAACATGTATAGCAGTAATTCTCCTGGAAGTGTACCTGTTTTAATTACTAGAAGATCAGTACCACCCCTGGAGCCATAATGCAGTGAGTATCAGGACTGATCTTGGACATGCACTTGCATCAACATTGGGGTTATCTGGTATAACTTGAATATGTACAGAGATCGATAACGGGGGTATCAATGCTGCTCATGCCCTGGTACTGACGTCAATAGCAGAAAATTTTAGTATTGATTCTAGACCTGCACTAGGTCAACCACCTTCAACCAAAAGTGCCAAGTGGATGATCCAATTCAGCCTCCCCTTGATTTCCCAGCATCTCAGACATCAGTCTTCAGCTAATTTGATTCACTCTACATGGTACAGAAATGGCTGGAGGCACTGGATACTGCAAAGAATTTGGCACTGGCAACATTCCAGCGGTAGCAATATAGATCTCTGCTCCAGAACCAACTGTGCCTCAAACTGAGCTGTTCCAATATAGCTAAGATCTAAAGTGCAGAGGTGAGATGAGAGTGAATGCCCTTGACATCAAGTGTGGCATCAAAGAGCTCTTGCAAAACTGAGTGAGTCAATAGAAATTGAGTGAAAATTCTTCACTAGGTTGGAGTCATACTGAGCACAAAGGAAGATCAATGATCTCAGCTCCAGGACCTCACTGCACTAATTCCTCAGGATAATGGTCATACCCAACCATTTTCAGCTGCTGCATAAATAATAAGAGTCAAGGTCCCATGCCTCCTGTCACCTTTCTGTTGGCATTGACCACCACTGGCTAGAGTAGTGAAATACAGGTCTATGCATATATCCAGCAGACACTAAGGGTCCTGAACTTGGAACTCCATAACAGCCATCACGCTGTTCATGAAGTTAAAAATCACACAACATCAGGTTATAGTCCAACAGGTTTATTTAGAAGCACTACCTTTCTGAGCGCTGCTCCTTCATATAGCTACTTGATGGAGCAGCACTCCAAAAGCTTGTACTTCCAAAAAACCTGTTGGATTATAACCTGGTGTTGTGTGATTTTTAACTTTGTTCACTAAGTCCAGCACCTGCATCTCCACATCATGGCTGTTCATGAAGACAGCCAGATGTTCATATGCCAGAGACAGTAGAAAAAGAGTTGAAGTCCTCCACTTTTGAGGCAGTGCCCAGTGGCCATGACAATGACTTGTCCATCACTCCAAGTTGTTAATTTTTGACATTGTGTGTCCTTTCCAGCCTGGGAATGAATGATGCCTGGTAAGATGGTGTCAGACAGTTCTCCAAGTGTCAGCGACCTGGGACATTGTTTCCTCAGCCAACCGAACAGCTGTCAAAGTGATGTGCTCACCAGATTGTGCTCCTAAATCTAATTGAGCAAAGTTCCATCGGAGCTGTCTGTTTCTGACTGAAAGAGGTTGAAGGAAGCTAGTATGCCGACGCTACCTCTGAGGGGTCTGTGGTTTCTTCCTCAGAAGGGGAGGAGGAGATAGTTTGAGGGGCCAGTCTCTTGAAGGCAGAGACTATGCATGTTCCACCAGTGCTTGCTGGAGACAAAAGAGAGAATGCATTGCAACAAACAGTAGAAGCTCATGTTAAGAGTACATTCCTAGTGGCCGTAATGAGACAGCAGCATACCAATGGGCAATGGTTCTTATTTGGTTGCCATGACATGCAGTTTGAGCATCACAACAGGCATGGTTGTGGTCCTCACCAGCTAGAGGAAGGGTCCTCTCATCGTAGGGGATGAGGAGATGGACTTTGGGTGCCCTATCAGATATCTTGGCTCTTTTGGGTCTATAGTGGGCAGTTTACTCCTGAAATAAGAGATTGAGTGAGATGAAAGTGGTTTGACCAGCCGTTAGTGCTGGCGTAGGTGGGGAAAAGTGTTCGAGAGAGTGAGTTGGTGGCATTGATGGTTAGCAGTATGGATGGCGTTAGGTGGGTGAGAGCAGGTGAGGGAAGATAGTGCATGCAACAGTGGGAGGGATAGAGTATGAGCCGAGGCATATAGGTGGGTGCGATAGCAGAGATAGACTCAGTGTGGGGTACAGAGAGAAGAGGATAGCACTTATCCTCATAGAGCTGAGAAAGTCATTGACCTTCTTGTGGCAGTGCCGCACGTTCCTCCAGATACCAGGTGGCAGCCAGCCCTCAGACCAGAATCTGGGGCTGTCGTCTCCATTGGTAGGCCTGAGGGAACAGAATGGCCTTTTTCTTGCACTATCCATCTGCCAGGACCTCCAGGTCCCTGTCTGCAAAGCCTGGAGCATTGGTGGAGAATTTATTTTTCCTCTGTTCGCCTGGCTTGGGGAAATTCTTCATATTCAAAAAGCATACACAGCAACCCAATGTGGCATTTTAAATATGTCCCGACTTTGGGACAACACTTGCTTGTGGCAAGAAGGTAGATATGATGAGGAAGGCACACACAGAGGCATGGTGCACATCTAATGCGGTGAGTTTCAGGAACCAAAATGTGAAATCTCACTGGGGCTCAAGAGGACAAGCCCACCATGAAACTCACTAAAATTGACACTTCACTGATTTTATGGTAAAATTCAACCCTTCACAGCTGTGGATGCCATAAAGCCACAGAAATTAGAGTGCGTGCCTCCCCTAATCCAGTTTTATTGGATGGTCTGCTTGAAGTATCTTCTGTCAGTTTTCACAAAGCAAAACTCAATTTAATCCCTGGTTATTGATGATGGCTTATAGGCCTCAAGGAATTTATTAAGTGAGGCCTTGAGCCAAAGGCTGTGCATTCACATTAGGCTCTATTAGTAATAGGTACTAAGTAAAGATTCTCTGAACTACACAGGCATAAATCCAAGAATGTCTGCTTCAGATTAATTATTACTGTCTGTGAATCACGTCTGCAATTTTAACAACACAAACAATGACTGATCAAGGGTTTAATTAATAGGAGGTGATGTCCTGTAGGGTTGCTGTGAGCAGTCGGCAGTCTGGTATTGCGTGATAATTGCTGTTTTGTTGTATTTAACTGGCTCTAAGACCACTGCTCAGATACATTTTGTGAGGAAGTGACATACCCTGAGATCAGTCAGAGGATAGATGAGAAAGTGTCCATGTAATAGCAGATCCTTGTAAATTTCCAGTATCTACTCTGGTGAAAACACCATATTATCCATGTCAGAAAAAACAGGTTTTAAATATAGTTTTGAGAGTGCAGTGGTTGTAATGAGGTTAGTCAGGTGGACATCATAGAATATGAGTTCCCTGACTGGACCAGATTAACAGCCCCAATCAGGGAGCCCTGGCTGACAGATAAAAAAGAGGAGTGTTAGACATTCGACAACCTGAAAGCTGGTTCTGAGGGAGTTGAATTAGTGCCTAGGACTTTCAACATGTAAATAAAGAATGACTTAGTGACGGGATACCAACTTCTATGTAGTTATTTCAGTGGCAAACAAGAGTAAAGCATGTTCCTGAAAAAACTCGCCCACAGTTTGTCTTTGAGTTGTGGAAAAAATGTATTACTTTTAAAAGGCAAATGACACTAGGGCAGATGAAAAGCAACAAGTAATTCTCCTGATTGCAGGTCCACAAGCTGCCTTTACAATTATTAGGAGTCTAACTTCCCCTGATGCTCCAGATATTGAAACCTTTCAAGTGTTGATGGATTGAATTAAGAAATATCATGACCTCAAGCCTCTAATTCGTTTTTACTTGGCAGCAGGGAACTCCATATCCGGATTTTTGACCAGGTTAAGAAGACTGCCAGAAGCATGTGTATTGGTTTGACCTTTAATAAGATGTTGAGAGACCAGTTGGTATGTAGGATTAACGATGTAACCATGCAAAAGCATCTACTAACTGAAGCCCTACTAGACTTCAAACAGGCACTATGACTGGCTTTATCATTGGAAAATGCATATGAGTTACAGGGTATTCCAATGGAAGTAGACACTCGCCAGACTGACTGAGTTTAGGGGAATGTCACTTGACTGAAGGCAATTGCATAGCCTCACTCAGGACATATCCTGAACAGAGGGACTTTAGATCAGCCCATAGCAAAATAAAGATGAGTCTCGGCCAAATAGATCAAACTGTCTTTAGGATCCGGGCTGGCAAACCATTGTAGTTGCTGCTGGTGTGCGGACTCAAGACAGAAAAGGAATGCTACTGGATCTATATTGAGTAAGGGAACTTCTAGGCCAGCACCTGAAAAGTCCACCTACATCTGGCATGGAACAGTTAAAATACTTAGCCACATCCAAATCAGAACTAATCAAAATAAACGTCTGGCTAAACAGTCATCTGGTTCTAATGGAGGTTGATACCGAAGTAGCCATTTCAGTGATCGCACAACTGGGCTTTAACAAAATTCACTCTGGAGTTCAATCTTCAGTTTGTACAATGGTGAGAAGCTACAACAGGGAGCCTTTACAGATTAAGGGAATGTCTTCAGTTCCAGTTTCTTATGAGAAGCAGCTGGTTCAGGTCCACTGATTGATTGTAGTAAGAGGCTCAGGCCCAATCTTGATGGTGCGAAATTGTTTGAGAGAGATTCACTGAAATTGGCTCAACACTTTTCAATTAGAAAACAGTTGCCTTTGTGATATCTTAATTAAATGCCCAGAAGTCTTTCAAGAAAGGCTAAGGATTATCAAAGGAGCCCAGACCACCTTGCATGTTGACTAGGAAGCAATTCCATAATTCTGCAAGGCCCATCCACAGCAATTAAGTAGAGGCAGAAATCAGAAGGCTGGAAAGCAAAGGAATCATCAAACTAATTGTGGAATGGACAGCACCAATCGATTTTGAAGTCGAATGGGTCAGCTTGCCACTGTGGGGATTTTAAACAAATGGTAAACTGCTTTTTGCAGCTGGATAAATACCCAATTCCCTCACATAAAGGATTTATATACAAAGCTGGCAGGGGAGTTGTCCTTCACGAAGCTGGACATGAGCCATGCATACTTGCAATTGTGGTTAGATGAGGACTCCCAGAAGTATGGTAGAATTAATAACCGTAAACATTTGTATCAATATATTAGACTGCCATTTGTGGCAACGTCAGCTGTGTAAATTTTCAATAGACGATGGAGAACATTTTATGAGGTCAGCAAAGTCACCAGGTCACCAGTTACCTAGGTGACATACTAATAACAGGGAAGACCAACAATGAGCACTTAGAGCACTTAGATGTAGTCCTTAGATGTTTCTCCCAGGCAGGCATATGCCATAGAGGGGAAACGTGTGTTCCAGGCATCACAAGTGACCTACTTGGTTTACAAAGTCACAGGACCGGGTTACACCCATTGGAAGATAAAGTGAGAGTGATCAAAGGTGCCTCAGCTCCCATGTGTGTACCAGAGCTTAGGTCTTTCCTTGACTGGTGAATTATTATGGAAAGTTCATACATAACCTGGCCTCCATCTTGGCACCTTTACATTAACTGTTTCAAAAAAGGTCAGCCTTTGAAGTGGTTCCGTAGCCAAGACATAGCTTTCAGAGAAGTAAATTCTCTAAGGTGGTGGCACACTATGATCCCAAGTGAGATCTGGTATTGACATTCGATGCCTCCCGTATGGCATCCCGTAGTATTACCGCATAAATGGCTCAACGGCGAGGAACGCCCAATAGTGTATGCATCCAGGACTTTAGCTAATGCAGAGTGTAAATACGTCCTGATAGAGAAGAAAGATTCGGCACTCATATTTGGAATCAGGATGTCCTACCAATACCTTTACCGTTGTAACTTTGTAATAATAATGGACTACCACTCCCTACTAGGCCTACTTAAAGAGGTTAAGGCAGTGTTGCCCATAGCTTCAGACTAAATTCAGCGGTGGGCTCTAATACTAAGTGCGTATAATAATAAGTTGGCACAGCGTGAAGTAGCAAACATGGATGCACTGAGCTGCATCACACTGATAGATACACCACCAATGGTACCGCCACTTCCAGGAGTCTGTGTATTACAAAAGTTGCGCGCAGTTTTTTTATCGTCGTTCCCATGTTTATGAATGAACTCCATACGTGTCCAACCACTTTGAGTGGGTATCTACAATGACTAAGAACATTGATGTCTTAATTAAATACCCAGAATGGTTTTAAATTTTCTGGACACACGTCCAGTCATGGCTGACAATATCAGACTTTGGATCCAGAAAGATCCAGTCCTGGCAAAACTGAAACAGCTGGTGGTGATGGGGGAAACAAAAGGGCCATCATAAACAGACCTTTGGCCCCAGAGAGACCAGATCACAGTAGAGGATGGCATCTTATTATGGGGAGCAAGAGTGATTGTCCCAAGCAAAGGTCGCCACCAGATATTGGCTGAACTCCACCAGGGTCATCCAGGGGTCTCCAAAATTAATATGTTGGCAAGAAGATATGTCTGATGGCTAGGCTTGGATGCAGACATAGCCATATTAGTGGGGCAACCCAGAGTGCCAACATGGACAAGAATTACCAGCAGCAGCTATCCCAGATTCATGGGAATGGCTGGGTAAACCCTGGACTTGATTACACTTTGACTATCCAGATCCGTTCTTGAGTTCAACATTCTTAGTCATTGTAGATGCCCACTCAAAGTGGTTGGATATGCAAGGAGTTCATTCATCAAACATGGGGAACGACAATAGAAAAACTGCGCACAACTTTTGTAATACACAAACCCCCAGAAGTATTGGTCACACACAGCAGGCCATCATTTACTAGCAGGGAATTCTAGTATTTCCTAAAGTTGAATGGGATGGCATGGAACTGTCCATATAAGTCAAGTGGGACTCAACTTACAAAGACAGCACCAGAGCATCCATCATCCAATGGTCTGGCAGAAAGAACAGTCCAATCTTTGAAGGCAGGCTTGAAGAAACTGCTTACAGCTTTGCTGGATACCAAACTATCCCAGTTCCTATTTGATTATTGGACCATCCCTCATGCAACAACAGAGAAAGATCCAGCAGAGATGCGAATCACAAGAATACTCCGCACCAGGTTAAATTTGATCTTCCCGGACCCAAGATGTAGGGTGAAACGGCATCAGAAATGCAAGTGCCCAACGCCAGACTCTGCCAATTGAGAGAGACAGTTTACTACAGGGAACAAAGTTTGGTGTAGGAACCAAGGGAATGGCCCTGCATGGTTAAGAGTCTTGGTCGACGTGAGGTCAGGTCCAGTGACACAGGAAGTTCAGGTAGGAGCAATAATCCTGAACAAGCACAAGGATCATATGAAAGCCGCAAACTTGCAAACGGTGTGGGAGCAAATTGTGCCCGCTCCTCGGAACCGTTGGAAAGGCTGTCTGAACCCGTGGACTCTCTCTCTCTGCTGAGCATTAAAAGGATGTCTGAATCTGGGATTAATTCTGCAGATCATGCCACATTGATGCCTTTGCCACCGGAAGAAAAAAGTGAATTTCTCCCAAGATGCTCTGGGTGTAAGAGGAGAGCTCCTGTGTGTTACACGCTGCCCATTACAAAGGCAGAGTCAGAGGATATCTAACCTGGTGTTAAAACACCCCAGGTAGCGTGATAAGAAAACGATCTGGCCTATATCCTCGGACTCGGAGGAGGAGTGATATGGTGATTGTAGTGAGATCAGGCGAGCTGGACTTCACAGAATATGAATCCCTTGATTGGAGCTGATAATCTAGTCCAAACAGGGAGCTCTGGCTGAGAGATAAAAAGAAGAGTATCAGCAATTCTGAGACTAGCTCTGAAGGATCTAGACCAGCGACAAGGACTTTCCAAGTGCAAGTAAAGGGTGACATGGTGATGGGAAAATGTTTTCTTGTGGCATTACTTCAGAGAAATTGAGATATTTGTTGACAATTTATCTATATTAAGGTGATGCAGAGGCTTTTCAAGAGTTTATTATAAAAAGGCTTAGGTGCACTGAAGAGGGTTAAAATTGTAAGGATGGGACTAGAAATCTATTTGTCTATCATGATTGGTATAATTGGGCATTTATAGTCCCATCCTTACAATTTTTACCCTCTTAAGTGCATTTAATCTGTTTTATAATATGAACTGCACACAGTACTGTACTCTTAAGTGTGGCCTAATTGATACACATTTAGCAACACTTTTCTATTTTTTTAATTATCTCTTTCTAAAGAACTCCCAGTAGTTGTTTTATTCCCTGTATAGAAACAGGCCACTCAGCCCAATCAATCCAGACTGGCTATAATAGTCCATACAAGCCTCTTCCCAATTTGCCTTATCTGAATTTATCATTATAACCCTCTATTTCCTTCTCCCTAAATGCTTGTTCAGCTTCCCTTTAAATGCATCTCTACAATTCACTTCAATCAATTTCAGTAGTTGCAAATTCTACACTGTCCCCACTCTTTGGATAAACAAGTTTCTTCTGAACTTTCTCCTGGATTTCTTGGTGACTATCCCATATTGTTGGCCTCCAGTTATACTCTTTAACAAAGAAATAAACATTTTCTCAGTATGCATTCTATTAAACCCACTTTTCATAATTCTAAAGGCCTCTATTAGACCACAAAATATTTTATTCCTCTTTTAGTTTGATTAATCTATTTAATTTTTTTTCCAATCTTAACTGTCCTCCTTTTATTTCTGCCTGTACAAGATTTTACAACTTGCTTTATGTTTCTTGACAATTTCATTTCATATTTCCTCTTTGCCATCCTAATTCCTCTTTGATTGATTTCCTATTTGTTGCTTATTCTCCCTTATCATGCTGTTCCCTGCTGTCCATGTACTTGGTGTATTCTTTCTTTATCTTCAATTTTTCTGTTATGTCTTCATTTATCCATGGTTTCTCATTAAGTTTTAGCTTATTACTACTTTTCAGCAAAATATGATTTTCCTTAATTCTACTGAACATCGCTTTAAACATTTCCCTTTAGTTCCACGTATGTTGTCAAATATTATTGTGCATTTTATTTTCCCAAAATCCTATTCCCAGTCAGCAACTCAAATCAACTTTTCTACAATCCATTACCTTGGTCTCTCTCATGTTCCTATTCTTCATGATTTTTACCTTAAAGCATATTATAGTATGGTTCCAAAGATCTAGAGGTTCCCTAACATATTTAAATATTTCTTCCTCCATCTGGGTGATTAATAGATTACTGTTACAAGTGTGATCAATCCGTCATCTTTTCTCTTTATCCACATAGATTCCATTTCTGTCTTACTCATGGTTGTCACTTCCTGTGTGACCATTATAAGGTTTGCTATCCCACCTCCTTTATTCCTCAGGTAAAGTTTTCTGAATATATTATGCCATGCAATGTTTAATTCCCAGTGCTAATTTTTTTTGAAGTCATGCCTCACTAATCCCACCTATATCTGATTCCAATTAATGTATAGTTGGCTCCAGTTCCTTTGTTTTATTGTGGATAATAATAATAAGCCACCTTATTATTAATTCTACTTTTAATCTTCTATTTGTGCTCTATCCAATTATGTAATTCCTTAATATTCCTGTGTTCTGCCTTCCTGTTTCATTTATCATTAGGCTTCTTTTATTTTCTGCTGATCCCTCTCTGCACCCTGTCTTACTAGTTTGAGTCTTTATCCCATCCCTGTTCACACTTTCTGCTGGATCACGAAAGCCAGAAGCTCATGTTTTTCTCTGGAGCTGCTGAGAGAGCAGCAGGGTGTCATTACTATTTTGGATTCCACTTCCCGCTCGCAGCTATCAGCTTGAGAGGCTCCACAGCTGTCAGGCAGGTTGGCTTGTGGCACCAGGCCTGTTCTGCTGAGCAGAGAAGAGGGGGAGTGAGATTAAGTGAGAGGACATCAATGAATTACAACTAAAATTAGATTTCATTGTCATGTGTACTTAAGTATAGGAACACATGACTGCAGTCAAAAGTGTACAAAGTCGCCATTTTCCGGCGCCATCTTGGTTACAAAGCCAGAATATATTAAAAAAAAACCAAAAGGACTAGACATTGAAGTCTAAACCTTATTTCCATAAAGATGTTTGGAAATACCGATGCAAGTCCAAGGGCTAGCCACAATCTGGAGTCTCAGTCAGCCTGCTGGTCTTGTGTCAATTGCCAGGAGGAGACACGTTCTTGCTCATGCTGACACTGCCACCTCCAATCACTGGAGGAGCTTTGCTATCACTGCCACTGCCGCCACCAGCCCCAAATGCCAGGAGAAGGATCTTCCTCCTGCCACTTCCACCTCCAATCACCGGGAGGAGCCACATTCGCCGCCTCTGCCTCCATGCTCTGGGAGGCTGCAGTGCATGGCCCTCTTGCTGCTGTGCTGATGCTACAAAAGGCTTTAAAGAAAATAAAAACGAGAAAGCTATAAAAGACATAAAGAAAATGCAGAACTAAAAGAAAGGGAAAGAAAGAAAGTAGATGGGATTGGACAAGCCCAGGCTCAGGAGCCAGCACACAGCCCTGTTACTCTGCCGCCATCTTGTTCAAAAGCTGCAGAATGGGGGAGCACTCAAGAGACAGCAGGGATCAGAGGGAATCATGGAAGAGGGGAAAGGATTGCAGAGGACCATAGAGAATGAGGAAAAAGAAAAGCAGAGTTTGGGGTTCCCATGGTGCAGAAAGAGATCACAGACTGTGGAAGACATTGTGATGAAATTGAATCATGGGGAGAATAAGTCCATATGCTGGACAAGTTAACACTCCTTCCACGCCACAAAGAGTGCTGAAAATGCACTTATCGGTTCCATGCAGCAGTTACCTGCCATAGCTCCTAGGGTCCCCAGTGCTGGGAAACCTGGTTGGTCAGTATTAAAACTGAAACAAAGATTTGAGGAACACTGCTTTATTAAAATATTTTAATAAGGCACCCATCACCCAATCACCTAATATTTTCCCTCTGTTGCTACTTAAAATGGGAGTGTTTGAGGTCGGTTTAGTTTTGAGAGTTTTTTTAAAAATAAAGTTCCAACTAACAAAATCCGTGCACTCTTCCCCTTAAAATTCCCCTTACTACGAAACAAACTGTCGATTTTCTTCAGCACCTTTCACTGAACTATGTGTGGCAGTTTTGCTTCTCGGATATTACATCTGAATGCAACTTCGAATTTATTGCTGACCATGGCCACATTATGGCCAATTCTGCATTAATGTAAGTGGACAAAATTGTGTTGACCATTTAAAAGGAGCACTACCATTCCCAGTGGTACCTGTTCACCACAACAAACAAAATCTGTCATTTTTGCACTCAGTTACAAACAATATTAACATAAATATGTGTAACTGAGTCCAGGTTTGGAATATGACTCACCAGATGCTTATAAGTAGACTTCCAGTACATCATCTGTACCACTCCACAGAACAGGACAGCAAAAGAGATCAGCACCTGCAGACACAGGAAATACTAAACTGTGAAAAACAAGATGATTTCAACATATATCCATCTGGCATAGAGATAATGCTGTGAAAAGTCTTCTGTGACAGACATGCTGAGACAGAAAGAGAATAATCGTGAATCCTGGAATGGAGAAAGATTTTCTTTTATATGTAGCCTTTCACAAAATACCAAAATACTCCGAGACTCAATCCATGCATTGCACAGCCTAACACCAAATTCTAGTCTTTGCTTTTTATGCAGCGTTTTAATAAATCTTCAAGTTTCATTCTCTACTCTCCTTCATTCCTCCAATGTTTTTCACAAGTGAATGCAACAAAGCCATTATTCTCTGAGCAAAGGGATAATAAATTAACTAATGTTCACTGAGTAGTTGAATTATACACAATGTGTAACACTGGTACTGGAGAGAGAGAGAGAGAGAGAGAGAGAGTACTACCACACACACAGAGTAAGTGACTGATATAGTGGTGCAGGAGAGAAAAGTGAGGAAGCCATACTGAGATCAGAGAGTGAGTGATGCTGTCGTACAGGAGAGAGCAAGAGTGGTACAGTTGTTGCAGAGAGATAAAGAAGAGCACGGTGGCACAGTGGTGCCTCACAGCGCCTGAGACCCGGGTTCAATTCCCGCCTCAGGCGACTGACTGTGTGGAGTTTGCACGTTCTCCCTGTGTCTGCGTGGGTTTCCTCCAGGTGCTCCGGTTTCCTCCCATAGTCCAAAGATGTGCAGGGTCAGGTGAACTGGCCATGCTAAATTGCCCGTAGTGTTAGGTAAGGGGTAAATGTAGGGGTAGAGAGAGAGAGAGAGAGAAAGAAATAATTAACAGTGTTGTACCAGAGATTGAGTGATATAATGGTTGCTGAATAAAGAATAATATAGTGGGCAACAGTTAACAGGGAAAATCTGCAAATGAGTTATCTCAAAGAGATGAGCTTGTTTAACTGAAGTTCGTGCTGTGCCTGTGCTGATTGTGAGTGCTGCCGGTGATTCATCCCATGATTAGTCACAGTCTGGAAACAAAAACAATTCCCCAAAAAATCATACAGCCAGTATAAAAACCTTACTCTATTATAATCAGGTTTCTGAATATTTCTAGGGTGTGCTGAGGAGCCAAGTGGCTTACCCAGCTCATATTTCTTAAGTTCTTATGTGCCAGAATTCTTGATTGGATATGGTGGACGTCCTTGGCGATGTACCTGTCACAGGAGATATGTTCCACTGAGAAAACTGGAAAACTCATAACCACATAGGTATAGTGGAGGCATACTGTCTACACCGAATTCATGCTCGTAAAAGTAAGACCAGTTCTGAGGAAGGGTCACTGGACCCGAAATGCTAATTCTGATTTCTCTCCAGACATTATACCAGACTAGTTGAGCTTTTCCAGCAATTTCTGCTTTCGTTGCTCATAAAAGTAAACCTGCAAGTTCAGAAACATGAATTATTACTTCTTCCCTGTGAGTTAAAGACATGAGGGTCAGACTGCAAAAGGTGGGTATTGGTTTGTATTCATTAGCATTTCTAAAACATAGTTAGACTGATATAAATTTCTTATCTATAAATATCTTTTTTTATGGGAACTAAAATTGGATACCTTGCACCAGAATTGTCTTTACCGATGAGAAGGGTAGACATATTCATGAAGTTTTTTCCTGGCACTTCCTAATTCTTTTCAGGAGCAATAGTGGAAATAAAGCCATAGGTGAGGACATATGGTCATGTGCAAGATCGTGATGGAATACATATATAGGCTCTCAATAAAATGAGATAAGTTGTTTTATCTCCCTTTGTACTTACTTATATTCTTTGTACTATCACTCCCTTTCTCTGCTTTCTTGAACACGGCAACTCTCACTAATAGATACTTTCAGAGATGCCAAATGTTCTCATCAAATGTCAGGCCAGACAATAAATGTTCATCCCCTATTTGACTCACAGAATGAATCTTGATCTTGCCCTTGCAGTTAGAGATCAGGAGCAGGAATCCTAGGAAAGGCCAAATGGAGCAACTGTACCAAACACACATACAAAATGCTGTAGAAACCCAACGGCTCTAGCAGCATCTATAGTGGGAGAAATTGAGTTAACATTTTGAGTGCAGTATAACTAGTCAACCAGACTTGAAACATTAACTCAGTTTCTTTCTCCACAGATGCTGCCAGACCTGTTGACTTTCACCAGCATTTTCTGTTTGTTTCAGATTTCCTACATCTGCATAGTTTGCTTTTACTGCAGCATTCAGCATTATGCAGATAGATCTTAATTAATAATATTCATCTGAAAACATATAAATTGCATTTCAGCTCTGGCTTTGCTGTCAACTCTGCTGAGATTTATTCCTCTCTATCAATGATAGCACAGGGAACAAAACTAAACCTTTTGTGAGCACATTTCTCAGCCTGAAATCTCAACGTTCATGACAATCTGATTAAAAACCACAAACCTTACAAAATTGATTTACCTCGCTTGCATGAAGTAAACTCCTTTAAAAGAATCTCCTCAAAAGGCTTCAACAACTAATGGATAAAAACACGGCCAACTATATAACATATTTGTGTGTATCTAGTCACAGGCTTGTTTCATGATTTATACAAACAGCTGACCTTCACCTGGATGGGGGTAAAGATGTTATTAACTTTGGTCCTATTCAGATATTAGGTAAAAACAATGACTGCAGATGCTGGAAACCAGATTCTGGATTAGTGGTGCTGGAAGAACACAGCAGTTCAGGCAGCATCCGAGGAGCAGTAAAATCGACGTTTCGGGCAAAAGCCCTATTCAGATATTAGCCTGGGCAGGGATAGGGAGGCGAAGTTAAGAGTTTTATCACTTTATTTCTGTCCAATGAGATCACCTGATGAGTCCAATTATGACATGAGCTTCAGGTTTGGCTGTCTGGCTTTCAATAACCAAACAGTCTGTGTATATACAAATTTTGAGAAGATGTGTAGCTCAGGTTGAGGTTCTGGATATAGGTTTGCTCGCTGAGCTGGAAGGTTTGCTTTCAGATGTTTCATCACCATACTAGGTAACACCATCAGTGAGCCTCTGGATGAAGCACTGGTGTCATGGCCCGTTTCTATTTATATATTTAGCTGTCCTTGGGTTGGTGATGTCATTTCCTGTGGTAATGTCATTTCCTGTTCTTTTTCTCAGGGGTGGTAAATGGGATCCAAGTCAATGTGTTTGTTATTAGAGATGTGGTTGGATTGCCATGCTTCTAGGATTCATGTGTGTGTCTCTGTTTGGCTTGTCCTAGGATGGATGTATTTTCCCAGTCAAAGTGATGTCCTTCCTCATCTGTACGTAAGGATACTACTGAGAGTGGGTCATGTCTCTTTGTGGCTAGTTGATGTTCATGTATCCTGGTGGCTAGTTGATGTTCATGTATCCTGGTGGCTAGTTTTCTGCCTGTTTGTCCAATGTAGTATCGGTTAAAGCTCTTGGTGACGAAACATCTGAAAACACTACCTTCCAGCTCAGAAGCAAACCTACATCCAGTCTGTGTGTACACTCACTATCCAGGCTGTGAATGAAGGACAGATATTTGGATGAGATACCAGAGAATAGCTTGTCCACATAGAATTGTACTTCAGCAAGACTCAGACAACTGAAAACAGGAGATATGTTCCAAGGAGAAAAGTGAGTTGCCTTATGCTTCTCTCATCTCTACTTTGGAAACCAAATGTTAGACTTTTTAAGGTTTCAAGCATGAATTCTGTAAATACAGATCAATCGTACATGCCATTTAACATTAACGGATGGGCGTTGCTGTATTAGTGATAGTTGTATATCTGAATACCTGAGTGGGAAATGTTTCCCAATATACCTCTATTTAATTCTGTACATCCATTGTTAATAATGTGATAAGAGGTGTGTGAGGCATATATTTTGTTATATGTTTCTTTCGTGTTTAGATTTTGAACTAGTGACATCTAAAGTTTGGTCTATGTGTTTGAGGGGGTTTAATAATTAACTCACCTGTATTTCTGGAGCCATGATTTTAAAAAAAAGAATGAGAGAAGGTGTCCCTGCCATAGTGAAAATTTGTTTGCACTGGAAGAGTTTTACAATCAGATAGAGTAAACAATGAGGGGCAGCTTGCTTTCTGTCCCAAAGGATCAGGATATTTTGTTCTTGCCAAGGGGAAAATCCCAATTTGGAAAACTTGTATTTTTAAGTTTACAGAAGCTGTGGTAAAAATTAGATATATTAAACAGTTTCTCCCAAAGTAAAGAGGTAGTTTAGAACTATCTGTGTAAAGATTTTAGTTTGAAAGTTCCAGACCAGAGGTTGGAACTCTGAAGAGGTTATCCAAAGCTAAGAAAGTCTAGGCTCAGTTGTATGACTTAAGAAAGAGGCTATCAAACTCTGAAAACCCAGTAACTGAAAGAAATAGTTAAGTCAATCCTATAATTATGATAGAGAAACTAACTGTCTCTGGTGACTGAACTTTGTAAAGTGATTGTGTTAAGATAGATGTGACTGCATTTTTTCTTAAAATATTTCAAGTTGTGTTTTATATAAATAACTTTGTTTATTCTACTTTATCATCTTATCTTTTGTATATTGAACCTCTGTTTTATTTTAATAATCAAACCTACAGCATTGCGTGCTTGTGCTTTGCTAAAGACCACCTAAACAAAATATGATCTATCAAGCTGGCATCTTCTCTGTCCAATGTCAGTTGGGATCATAACAATACACAGGTTTTGTTGTGTAGGGGAGGCAGTCTGCTCGAGTTCACAGGTTGTAGTTTAGTTGTATATTTAAGGTCCACAAGCTGTATCTGAGTAGTATACCCAAGATTCACAGTCTGTTTCAGAGAAGGCAGTAGTGGTCACAGACTATAGGGGGAATCTGGTTAACGTGCTGGAAATCTTTCTTTGGCTGCTAGGGTTAGGGCCTAGTGCAGGATGGTAGTCACTGAGAAAGAGTTGTCAGGGCATAGCAGCAAGGGTAGCAGGGTGACCCTCAGAGGGAAACTCCAGTCCTGATGTCCAGTACCACCGACATGCACACACACCACCTCACCTCTGGGATGAGGCTGCTAAATGGTTAGTAATTGATTATGTAAGGCCTGCCATTGACAGTGGGATAGAAAGACCGCCCGTGGGCATCCCTTCCCAAAACCTGGTTGTGGTATAGGAAGGATTCCGAACTGTGCTGACATCTTCATTATATGCCCTTACCTCTCTAAGCAGTGAGAGCAACAGTTTCTGCTCTCTGTATGAGTAGACAGCACATTCTGGATCTCAAAGACAATTGGGGATGAACAAGAAATGGTCATGCTCAAATTCCAAAAACAAATAAAACCTTAGAATCATGGTCTGTATGTAAGTATGTCTGGATGTCTTTCTGTGAGTGGCAGAACATTCAAAACATAAGGAAATAAGAAAAAGGAGCAAGAGTAAACCATACAGCTCCTTTGCCAATCAATAAAAGTGTTTTATCTTCTGCCTCAAGTCCACTGTCATAGCCATTGTCAACATCTCTTGATTCTCTGTAACGGATCAGAAAGCTGTCTACCTCAGCTTGAAATATTTTGAAAGATGAATCCACAACACCCTAGGTTAGACAATTATAGAGTCATACAGCACAGGAACAGATCCTTTGGTCCACCTATTCCACGCTAACTATGTTCCCAATCAAATCTACTCCCACCTGTCTGCATTTGGCCCATATCCCTCTAAACCTTTTCAATTCATGTACTTATCCAAGTCTTTTAAATGTTGTAACTGTACCTGCGTCCTCCACTTCCCCAAGCAGTTTGAAAGATTCGCAATCTTTTAAATGAACAATGACCTTCTTATTTCAAACCCAAATGATCAACACATTATCCTCAGACTGTACTCCCATCTTCTACAATGTCTATGTGACAAATGCCTTCAAATACTTGTATGTTTCCATCAAATCACCTGGCAATCTGCTGACGTACTGTCTGTAGTTGGGTATACAGTACAGTTCACAGGCTACGCAGTCAGTTCACAGTTTACATGTGTGAGGACAACACAGTTAACATATTGTGAAGCAGTATTCACAGGATTGAACAGTTCATAGTCTGTGTGGACAGGCAGTACAATTCAGTCGACCTATGAGTAGGCAATGGACCTCACAGTCAATGTGTGTATGGAAAATAGAGTTCACGGGCTATCATGGAAGGCAATATAGTTCACAGTCTATGGACATGTAGGCAGTACACTTCACAGTCTGTACATCTTTAGGTAAAAGGAGTACACATTCTATGTGTGTGTAGACAATGTGTATGTTTGAGTAAGCAGTACAGTTCACAGTCAGTGTATTGGTAGACAATACTCTAAAGATTGTGCAGTTCACAGTCTGTGTGTGAGTAGGCTGTTAAACCTGGTGTATGCATTTCAATGGCACTTGTCATGGATGCCCAAGCCCTGTGATAACTAGACCACACAGGCATGTTGATGGGCAGAACTCAATTAATATGTTTCTCTTCAATTCTCCATTTGACCTCAAATTAAAATCTCGTTTTAAGGCAGAACCATCTTGTAAAACTGTGCATACATAGCCATAAGTGTTATGGATGTTTCCAGTTCTTGATCAGTTTGATCTTCCAACATCTTACATGACCATTTAATGATGTTCTTCCTCTATCATTTTAATTGCCATTAAGTCAAATTATCTTTAAAGCTACTTGTAATTTTGTTAACATTTTTATTGGACATATTAATGGAGGATTTGTCCACAACTTGCAATTATGTAGTCAAATTCTGTAGTAATACAGTACTTAGGTATAAATATGGCCATGGATGAAACAAGAGGAAATCTCGTGAAAAAGTTTCCAATCAGAAAAAATCTCACGGATTTGAAGTTAATGAATCTTCTAACTTCTGATGCTAAAGCTAGCTCAGCATGTCTCTGCAACATGAACTCCAACAAAGAGGAAGCCTGTGTCAACATGTTTTGAAATAATGCAGGAAATAGGTCTGGAAGGATTCTGAAGTAAAAATGTTAAGACCTTTTGTGACTTTGATTGCCACAAAAGAGGAATGTGTTATTGAAGGTGATTGAGATGGTCTCCAACAGCCTGGAAAACCACAGTTTCTTCATGTCTTAAACTTATCCTTAAAATCCTCAAGGCAGAACCAGGAACTGTAGCCTGACCCTATAGTCCCTTTGGGACCAGTAAGATCATTGAACATCCCCACATCTGTTACTTTATAAAAGACCTGACTGTTGCTCTTTGCGAAAGCGTTACTTGCTGCAGAACCTTTTCCTTTTGTTCATCATTAACAATTTTAAGTAGTAAAGTGGGCATCCATCTGAAAACTGTATGTTTATTGGAGAGTATCTAACATGAAAAAAATATCAATCTTCAAGGCAAACTTTTGTGGAAATCACCAAAACATAAAATGCTATTCTTCTAAATGGAGTGCCCCTTAGCGAATTTCTTTCAAATAGTCACTAAAACCAATCCTATTAGGTTTTATTGAAAATGTTCTGCAGTGGGTGACACAAATAAAAATTGCATCAGGTCCTAAACATACCTTAGGACTCCAGTTTGCAGAGGTTGAAGAAATTTTCATCAGCATATTAAAGATATAAGTCTGAAAATTACTATGAGGGTGGGGTGCATTGTTTTTGGAAAGCAGTAAATATTGGGAATATAATAGATCCCTGAACTACAGCATGTTTATTGAATGTAAACAAATTGCTGTTTAAAAGGAAGCAACTTTGATGTACTGTTGTGCTGAAAATATTTAAACTTACTATGGCTAGCACTGAATAGGTTTCTACTGAAAACACATTAATGCTAATAAAATACACATGTAATGTGTTATCAACTATTCTATGAAGTGATCACCAAGGGTTGACTACTTTAACATCTACAGATATTGAGGTCACAAGTTCACCATTCAATGAACTTGATTGTTTCAATAACTGACCAAACTACAGTAGACTGCTGTAGACCTCCTGGCCTTTCTGGAGTCCATAGGCCCATTAATGGTATTATAATTCAAACCTCATAATACCAGTGAATTAAGTTAAAATGTTATTATTTATTCAGTTAATTTGATCAGCAATTGAGATCAATATGGACTAAAGTCTATTTCCTAAAAGCTGACTGACTTCCCAAATTTAAGCCAATCAATTATGCCACTTTTATTTCAAGAGGAACGAAGAGTACAAGGGTGGGACGAACGGTCTGTGCTACCCTCTACAGCCTTAACTTATGACATTCGAGTGCCAAAATAAATTGAAGAAAAATGCTCTTGTGTTATGAAGGTGCAGAAGTGTACTGTGCCTTTAAGAGAGTGAAGGACTTGGCAAGCACACCGAGTGCTGGAGAATTTATTAAAGTAACATTTGGTTCAGAACAGATAGAACTGGCTGAGTTGCTATGAGACAAAAACAAACTTGAATTCAGCCAATCAGTTTAAAATTATACCCCGAAAATACCAAATCCCAATCAAGTTTGAATTTAGTATACTGACAATCTTAAAAGCCAATGACACAATCCAATGTTTTGGGGGTATAAGACCGGGGAAAACTGAACAGTTGAGAGGAGAACTGTCAAGCCACCAGCATGTAAAAATTCCGCAAAAAAATAGTTCTCTTAAAGATACCTTTATCGATCAGTAACCTGTTAAGCAGAATCCCCAAGTAGAAGAAAAGAAGACAGGAATACAGAGAAGAACCGAAAGCTGCCTGGTTTTGAGGTAAGAAGTTTTGTTTTGTAAATTTTAATTGGGGGTTTTATTGGACTAGTATTGTAGAAACGGAAGGTAAAAGATAGGTTAGAGGAAGGAGTTGTAAGTAGTTGTTAGTTTATCATTCTCTGTTATACTTAAAGTAAAAATTAGCAATTTTATTTCTTAAAGTAGTTCTTGGTCTCTTGAATTTTCACAGATTACTGCACAGGATAAATCTTTTCTGTATTGCTGGTTTTAAATTAGCAGCGGAGTTTATCCCATGTCGTAACATTTGTAACACCTGGAATGGCTTTTGAACTTTCGTTTGGGATATTAAAGCATTACTTTGTAACTATCAAACAATTGTTGTACATGGTTTCATAAATAATTCCATCATTTTTCTCATCATGAAGCCCAAAATTAGGATAGCAAAGTCACAGCAGAGGAAGACAGTGAGAATGATAATGAGCAAGTAACCATTTCATAATGAATGTGGTTCTGTGTACTCATATACTCAGCAGAAAACCAAGATACCTGCTAACAAGTACCACAGCAATGGCATTTTTTAAAGCTGCCAACAATTATGACAAATAACTTACTCAAAAAAAACACCTACAACCACAAACTCCAGCACAGTTCCTCAATGCCACTTGTGGTTTGGGCCAGTTCGCTCTGTGTGATACTAGCCATTAATCATTTTATGTCTTTGAAATACTTTCCCTGTGGAAAGAGTAAATGCGATGATTATCTGCAACATTTCACTCATACTGATGGCTATCTTATTCTCCCAGACCTCCCTGCAATCTTGATCTGAACAAGTGGGAGAGTTGACATTTCAGGCATAAACCTGGAATGAATGGGCTGATGAAGGGCTTATGCCCAAAACGTTGACTTTCCTTCTCCTTGGATGCTGCCTGACCTGCTGTGCTTTTTCTAGCGCCACACGTTTTGACTCTCCAGCATCTGCAGTCCTCACTTTCTCCTGGATCTGAATGAGTCGAATTCAGCACTCTGATGACACTTTGTTTGACACTTGTGTAGAGATAATGGATTAGCCAGAAATGGTGTTGATTTGAGAGAGGGTTGCTTCAAACCTTGCTCTTGGAGGCACCTCACTGCCACTGGCAATGTCCTCAATATGCCCTGTGACCTGTGGTACTCTGGGCAGCTTTGAGGTCTCGGCATCCCATTTCCAAGTTTTCTGTTCACAGTTGTTGCATTTGGTAGAACTTAAACAAAAAGCACCTCTATCTTTGGAGTTCAAAGTCTTTACACTACTCAGAAGAGTTGCTCCCACTGTGCCCATGACCACTGCCATGGGTCTAAGGCACTTGGTTCAGGAGTGACTGCATGCTCCATCATAAATGACAGTGTGGATCAAATTTCATCTAGTTCTATCGAGGTAGTCAGCTCTTTCCCTGATCTTGAAATGTGCTTTGCATTTGATATAATCAGTTCTCAAAGAATGGTTTCTGCCTGTAAGCAAAAAGTGTGCAATATAGCAGAGGTAGAAATTATTGACCAGTCTATGATTTCCAATAAGGCGTCCTTGAAAGAGATGTTAGGGTCTAAAATCAAACTGGGCCAGTTCTTTGCAGCTAAGAGTCACCTTGTCCATCAAGCTAAATAATTGTTTAGGAGCATTAAAATTCTTGGAGCACAGCTTATGTGACATAGAGCATATATTGCTGCTGTGAAGCCTATTTAATAATTATTGTTGAGTATACAGGTTTCCATGTGCATCCATTTTTCTATTATACTGTGTACTCTAACTCTCCATTCAAACATTCTCAGTACTCTTGTTATGTTAGTATTGTATTTCAGCATGCCTCTCTAGCTGTTTGGGTTCTTTCAACCTTTAGGAATTTAAAAAAATTATGTAAAATGGGAGATACTTGCTATATAGAATACTATTAGTGGCTCAGCACAACAGGCTTGTTCAGGTCTGAGATCTTTTTCCCTAAAATCTTGAATATGTCTGTTTCTATCAATTCTGGTGACCACATTTACACTTTTAGTTATATGCTCTGATACCTATGGTATTGGTGAAGGGGCCATGTGGAGACGTAAATTCCATTTATTCTCTCTCTCCCCTTTTGCATCACCTGGTCAGTAAACCAGGCTTCTCTCTGTTTCGGCAATACTGCTTAGTAAACAGAAGCTCTAGACTGTCTGCATTATTCCAGCTTTTTAAATGGATCTTTATTGCAGTACAGAGTTGATGGGCCATATTATTGATGCACCTACTCTGTTTATTTTTGCCTGATGTGCATGTTAAGAGGCAAGCTTTAATGCAATTCCAGGAAACTGTAAAATAAGGGCTTTACTAGAGTGTTCAGAAAATCACATCAAGTGATCCTCCGTTAAGTCCTAGGCTTAACCCAGCAATTTCCGTGCTGCAGAATGAAATTAAGATATGTTTTCATCTGGGGAAAAAAAATTGCTGAAGCAAGACCTCATTTGGTTATTCAAGATTTTAAGCAATATAAGTAATGCAGATGATATATGTTCAACAACAATTCTGTTTATATAGAGCCTTTAACATAATAAGGCCTCCAGAAGCACTTCACAGAAACATTATAAAGCAAAATATGACACCTAGCCATAGAGTGATTCAGGTCAGAATTTTATACTGAGGGAGCCTTTGCTGAGAAGCACTTGACCAGGAAATCTGCAATCAGTTAAAGGCCGTAAGGCTGTCAGGTAGCTCAGGGCTGGACTTCCATCTTAAGCAGGGAGGAAGTCACACCACTGAGATCTGTGGCCAATCAACTAACAAGTAGCTCTCTTGACCTTTGAGTGTACCCACAAGCAGTGGTCACTGTTAGGCGTACAGAGAGCCCCAAAGAACAGATGTCATGGGTCTGCACTTAACAGTCAGTCCAGGATTTTTCCCGGGCATGTGCATCTGACCAGATTTATGCAGGATATCCTGTACACTGGATCTGACGCATGCAACTTTGTTTTGAATCAGTGAAAATGTTACATCACAGGTTTTTAAAATGTGTAATCCAAACAGTTTTATATACCATCTAAAATGAATAACTTCTGAAATGTTACCTTTCCATATTGCAGCAGAAACCATTCCAAAACAAAGTCTGTAATTGCTGTTAGTAAATTAATGCAAATAGTTGAAATAGTTGTCTTGATGTAACTGACTACTGACTCACCCTCACCAGAAGGATGGAATAGTCATATTTGTTGGTGTGGTGGGGATGGTGGTGGGGCGGAGGTTGGGGGGGGGGGGGGTGCAGATAGTGGTGGGATGGTGAAGAAGCAGCATTGGTGGCAAGTCTACACTGAAGATTCATCATAGGGCATCTTAGGAAGTATCCAGCTCTCCAGCTGGCAACAAGCATATCACATACCGGGTCCTGGTGCCCCCTACTATAGGTAATTTTCCAGTGATGGTGAAAGGAGGCTCTTAAATTACCATTAATTGGTCACTTAAGAACCTCAATCACCCTAGGGATGAGTTGGTCATCACTACTTCATCCCCAAGCATGTACAAACCCATGACAGTATGGTAATACCAGATTTTATGCCTCTGTTCCCAGGAACGGAACGGTGCATAACATTAGAGCCTCAGTCGGGTGGTCAATAGTTTGGTCAAAGAGGTCAGTTTTAATTAGTGCCTAAATGGAGGACGGTAAGACAGAGAGGGAAAGTAAAGGAATAATATTCCGGAGTTAAGAACCTGGTCAACTGAGCGTGATTACCAAACATCGAGCACTGACAATTCAGGATTCTCAAGTGACTAGAATTAGATGTAATGTTCTTCAGGAGGTCGCAAACTCTGGACTGGAAGAAAAGAAATTTCATATACAGCTTATTTCAACTGCTTCATGAAAATACTGAAGAAGATGTGGAACTAACAAGCAGATGTATTGGAGCCAGCAAGTGTCAATAACTTCAGGAGCAGACAAAATGGATAGTGGGTAGTGGGTAGGAAAAATAAGGAGGAGGTTATAAAAAAGTCATCTATTTTTCCATTTGCATTTTGCTAGATGTATGGTATTTTTCTAAACTTTAATCTGCCAGATTGATTGCAGTGTTCTCATCTGCTTCTTTACATTCCCAAATGCTTTGCAATTGATTTTGAAATATGCATCTCTCTGTAAACTGAAGTTGGCTAAGTTTGACAAAGTTCAAAGCAGTACACTTAAACCAGCACAGTCCCTGATGTGCAACTAAGTTAAGTTGTTCTACTGTAAACTGAACCTAATTAATTGATTATTGGAATTATACATCCAGAATTATTGTCTTATTTCTGATGATTCAAACCATTTCATCATCTGTGTACAAACATTTTAACAAACGAATTATTCATTGTGAAGGAAATTATTTTATTTAGTCAATTAAAAGTCCTAAATTTTTTTAAAAGGGTACCAATTTGTGTTTGTGCATGTAAAATAATCAATTTTATTTTTAAATCTGTCTCAAATACTTTCAAATGAATACAGTCAGCTGAAACTCCCAATGGTGATGACTTCAATTCTGGGCATGCGCAATGTTTAGGCAATGCTTGTTTCTAAAATAACTTTTTTTAAAACTACCACAAAACATCATGGAAATTCAATTTATCCTGAACATTTTTTTTCTGGTTTGGCTGATCTGGGGTGAACTGTGCTGGAGAAACTAATGTAGCTGAACAGAAACTCCTGCTCTCCATTTGCACTTGCATGAATAGGAAAAACAGCCCTTTACTGCTCCCTAGTGGTATATGATTGAATTAAAGTAAAACTTACACAATAAGGTGACAGTCCATATTTCCAGAGACATTTTCTTTTTGTTTCTCAATCTTTTTATATAAATCTCTGTCAATGTTTCACCAATGCTTTATTCATAATGAGGGAATATATACAATACTTTCAGAATAAATAAAGTTCACTCTCTGTATTTTCCAGCAGGCTACAGCTCACTTGGCTGTGATTTGAACTCAGCAATAACTGTAATGATTAGATTACTTACAGTGTAGAAACAGGCCCTTCAGCCCAACAAGTCCACACCGACCCTCTGAAGAGCAACCCACCCATTCCCCAACACCTAACACTTCGGGCAATTTAGCATGGCCAATTCACCTAACCTGCACATCTTTGGACTGTGGGAGGAAACTGGAGGACACCCACGCAGACACGGGGAGAATGTGCAAACTCCACACAGACAATTGCCCAAGGCAGGAATTGAACCTGGGTCTCTGGCGCTGTGAGGCAGCAGTGCTAACCACTGTGCTGCCCTATGTGGTTCTGATTTCCATTAAGTTAATATTGATTTTCTTTACCAAAGTTTAGAAAGGATGTGGTGAAAGTGGCATACAGGTTGGCTGAACTTTTCACATCAGAAAATTTAAAATCAAAACAAAACGCAAATACAGATGTAATTTTCTTTTGGTGTTATATATATATAGGATATAGTGGTACTTTTAAGCTTTGTTCATCAGTTAGGCAAATGCTGGAAAACATGTATTTAGGAATTGGATAAGTTAATTTGAATATAGATCCTGGCGATTAATGTACTGAGAAGAGGGATGTGATTAACTAATTACACTTTTGGTTTGGTATTAATTTTTATCCACTTGTGGTGGTTTGTCCCTGTTGGGTTAGCTTTCTTCAAAGTCTCTGTTTTGTGAACAGTTGGCCTTCTTTGTGGAAAAAATGAGGACTGCAGATGCTGGGGATCAGAGCTTAAAAATGTGTTGCTGGAAAAGCGCAGCAAGTCAGGCAGCATCAAAGGAGAAGGAGAATCGACGTTTCGGGCATAAGTCAGAGTCATACATCACCACGTTATAGTCCAATAGGTTTATTTAAAATCACAACCTTTCAGAGCACTGCTCCTTTATCAAGTGAAATCAGTGTCAACAGCAGAATAACAAGTGAAGGGATGACCTATGAACTGATTATTTGTAATTATCTCTCAACCTTAATTAATAAAAAATAAGATGATGTAAGAGACAAACCAAATGGCTGGAATAACATGAATAGGTACTAGAGTCCCATGACGAGGGTCTAATCAAGGTAGCAAGTAATCAATAACTCTACGAACTAATTAAGGTGGAGAGAGAATCACTTCACCAGATGAAGGAGTAGTGCTCCGTAAACTTGTGATTTTAAATAAGCCTGTGGACTATAAACCGGTATTATATGACTTCTGACTTTGTCCACTCCATTCTAGCACCAGCATCCCCACATCATGTCTTCTTTGAGGAAGGTTGGGTTTCAGGTATGGGCGCTTAGTCTTGCATTCTAATCATGCATTGGATTGTTTCAGATTCTGTGGATATCGGGACAGGTTTGAAAAAAATCAAATGGTTTTTGGAGACTGAACTATTTTTGTTGAACAGAGCACTCTTGGAAATCACATGTTAATTATTTATTTTGCCGTAGACCCCTACTGGGCCTGTTTAAACAGTGACCAGCTTGGATAGTGTTTCTAGTATCAGTGACTAGTTACGTTCAAATGCTTGTGAGGAAGGCTAACTAGTTGGGGTCTCCTGCTTCTGAAAAAAATATTGTGAGATCAGGGTTAAACTGGATTGTTCTTCTGAAAGAGTAAACAAGCTTATCAATACAGTAACTGCTGAGCAAGCTATGTCTGCCAAGACCCCAGAGACAACCATGCATGGTTAGTAAATTGACCACATGTGCGAGAACACCATAACAACAAACCTCAGAACATGATACACCTCATACTTCTGTTAATGTCTCCAAGAACAACCAGAAAGTATTTTTAAAGTAAATGACTACAGAGAGAAATCTGTACTTTCTTTTACCTGAAGAGAGTGTGTAAGAAATAAACCATTATATTTTAATATTACAAATTGTGTTACCTAATTCTGTATCTTAACTGAATGGGTTTCATTTTGTGATAAATTGATAATTTTGTGTTTATTAGATAGATCTTTCCATTCTTAGTCTAACATGGAGGAAACATGTGATTGTCCATATCAGGACTTCGTTATATTATATATTGTGACCCATGAATAATGGAATCAGGGTAACAGTGTACTCCTTCCATTTCATTGTAACATTGCCTGATAGTGACTTTAAACTCATTTGCTAATTGTTGCTTGAATAATAACCTCTGATGTAATATGTTCCAAACAATGTGCTACTTACCACAGTGAGCAAGTATTTTGACTCTTTCGCAATTCCAATCAGACAGACGATTCCCAGGAGAGCAAAAAAGATGCTGATAGATAAGCCACTGTACATAGCTGTAGGGAGAGACAGAAGAAAACAACTGGTTTAAAGCTGTGGGAATCTGCATTACTGCACTTCTCGTAAAACCCTCACTGCCTTTTTTCAATTGACAAAATATAGGGTCAGGCGTAGGTAAAATATTGACCTTCAATATTTGGGACTGAATATAAATGCAGCTAAACACAACAAGATGAAACAATTCCTGGTAAGGGTCCTACACGGAAATGGCTTGACAATATAAATCCATTACTAAAAGTCTTGAGTATTCGGCATAAAATAAATGAAATGGTCCCTGTTGGCACATATTGGCAATCTGACCCAAAGTGACCACAGATGGTGAGCAAAATATATTGTATTTTGCATATAATAGAGAAAGGCCGGCAGAAAGAGTGTTGAGCCAATCTCTAGATAAAGTAGTGAGAATCCACTTTGGCAGTGCTTCCCAAACTATTTTCCAATGTGACCCATTTTGATTCTATATAATTAATATGACCCCAGATGCCAACAAAAAAACAGCAACATGGTTACATTCAGTTTCTTAACATTAAAGTTTGCAAATCATTGACCTATATTCATTTAAAAATGTAATTATGAAGGACTTTGTAAAACAAATGTTATTCTTTTATATACTTGTTTAGGTTTCAGGAAGTTCTCCATGTTACCCTGTGATCGTAGCTTTAGATTTAGTCAAACCTTTCTCTGCCCCAACCTCACACTCTAAACAGTCATTATCCCAATACTAACCTCTCACTAACTCACACGGCTAGGAGGGAATCTCTGTATTTGACACCATCTCCATACAGTGAGGACTGCAGATGCTGGAGATCAGAGCTGAAAATATGTTGCTGGAAAAGCGCAGCAGGTCAGGCAGCATCCAAGGAGCAGGAGAATCGACGTTTCGGGCATGAGCCCTTCTTCAGGAAGCCCATCTCCATACAGACAACTTCATGTAATAATAAGGAAAGCTACTCCCTGCACAAGCCCCTTCGGTCTGCCCAATTAAAGATTGACTCCTCCTCAGGCTCCAGTTTTTTTTTCAAATCAACCTGTTTGTTAATCCAGATTCCTATCTTAATGCACAGTGGATTCCAAAAGGGGCCAAGAAACAGGAACTCTCAAATTAGAGAATGCCCTGCATATAACTTCTTAAAAATGGTTTTCAGAACAACGTATATCTCAGGGACCAGGCCACTCATGCCAAGATCCGATCCAGTTGATAAATTCAGTGAGAGAAAGATGAGAGAAACAGGAAGATAATCAATGACTCGTGCATCAACCTTCTGTATAATGTTGGTATAAGGCAGGACTGTCCAGAGACAGAGAGAGAGAGAGAGAGAGACCAAGACAACAGCAATGAACAGACATGCAATACACTGCCTGGGCCTTGTTGTTCTTGCAGGAGGATGTGATTGCAGTTCCAAATGGCGTCTCAACCCATAGTTTGGGAACCATTTCTCTAGCTAGCTGTGAGGCAACTGGTCTACCCAGCACTGTTTCTATCAGATTATACATGGGTCAACTAAAAGCAACATTGGTAACAGAGAGCAGATGAGTGCCTGTTTCTCACTGGAGATATCTCTGGTTTCTGCTTCCCTCATGTCACTTGGAAACACAGAGCCTGGCTGTCATTCAGGGAGAAAGAAGAGGAGGCCAGCTCACCCAGAATTCTCATGCGATCGCCGCATCCTGATCTATACTTTTGTTTTAAAATTTAAGATGTTACTTCGTTTCCGATAGTCCACTTTCTTACAGCACAATCCACGTACATCTTTCTGAAAGCAACATGCGTCTTGCTTTCCGATATGATGTTTCCACAGAAACTTCCTGGTCACTGCCACCCCACCTCAACCCTTGAAGGTGCTAACTATTTCTTGTATACAGTTCCAGAGGGGGTCAGCAACTTCCATCATCTCCAACAAGTAATCATTCTTAATGAGCATGGAAATTTAGCATCAAACCAGCCATTTGCCCAAAATGTGATCCACTCTGTACTCTGCGATAAACTCCCCCAGCACAGGCAGTGTGTAAAAGCGTGACCTCAGTCTGACCAACACCTTGATACTGGGAAGGGTCTTGTGCTTCAACTGCCACGGGAGCTCAGACATTGGCCATCAGAATCTGCACTATGATGGGATTGCAAATATGTTGCAGGAGCTGGTCACCATTTCCTTGCTGGAAGAGGATGAGTTGGAAGCCCAGCACAATGCTCGAAGCAGAGTTAGTTCCAGGCTCCTCCCTTGACATTGAATGCAGAATTTCTGCCAAACTTCCCAATTATCTGGAGCACAACACTGTGATGAGTAAATCCATGACTTCATGTGGTATATTCCTCACAAGGGGAACATGCATGGTTCAATTAGGAGCGTAGGAGAGCATTAAAGGAGCAACATCAGGCACATCTAACAATGATCCAATGAAGCTACAACAGAAAACTACAAACATGTTAAACAGTGCAAGCAACATGTTATAGATAGAACGTCACACAACCGACTGATCAGATCAAAGCTCTCCGCTATTAGAAGTAAGGAAGGCAGCTATGGTTGTTGGAGGTCAGTTGTCTCAGTTGTAGAAAATTTATTCAGGAGTTCCTCAAGGTAGAGTCCTAGGTCCATCTATCTTCAACTGCTTCATCAATGAACTTCCTTCCATCATAAGGTCAGGAGTGGGGATGTTGGCCAAAGATTGCACAATGTTCAGCACCATTTATAACTCCTCAGATCCTGGAGCAGTTGATGTCCAAATGCAGCAAGATCTCGACAATATCCAGGCTTGGGTTGGAAAGTGGCAAGGAATATTCATGCCACACAAATGCCATGCAGTAACTATCTCCAGACAATCCAACCACCATCCCTTGACAATTACATTACCATCACTGAATTTCCCACTAGCAACATCTGGAGGGGTTGATCCAGAGAGCTAGAAGAGCAGGTCAGAGGCTAATAATACTGCGGTGAGTAAGTCACTTCTTCATTCCCAAGTTGAAAAATGTGGTGCTGGAAAAACACAGCAGGCCAGACAGCATCCGAAGAGCAAGAGAATCGATGTTTCGGGCATAAGCCCTTCTTCAGGAATGAAGAAGGGCTTATGCCCGAAACGTCGATTCTCCTGCTCCTCGGATGCTGCCTGGCCTGCTGTGTTTTTTCAGCACCACATTTTTCAACTCTTCATTCCCAAGAGCCTGTCCATCATCTACAAGGCATAAGTCAGGAGTGTGATGGACTAATCTTCTATTGCCTGGATAAGTAGAGCTCCAAAAACACTGAAGAAGCTTGACACCAGGACAAAGCAGCCCATTTGATTGGTAGCATATCCTCAAAGATTCACCCGATCCATTACTGAAGCTCAGTGGTAGCAGCAAACAGTGTGTACTATCTCTAAGATACGGCACTGAAATTCACCAAGGCTCCTTGGACAGCATGCTGTAAACCCACAACTACCATCATCCAGAAGGATAAGGACAGCAGATTAGATTAGATTCCCTACAGCGTGGAAACAGGCCCTTCGGCCCAACCAGTCCACTCCGACCCTCCGAAGAGAAACCCACCCAGACACATTTCCCTCAGACTAATGCACCTAACACTATGGGCAATTTAGCATGTCCACTTCACCTGACCTGCATATCTTTGGACTGTGGGAGGAAACCAGAGCACCCAGAGGAACCCCATGCAGACACGGGAAGAATGTGTAAACTCCACACAGCCATCGCCCGAGGCTGGAATCGAACCTGGGACCCTAGTGCTGTGAGGCAGCAGTGCTAACCACTGAACCACCATGCCGCCCCTACATGGCAATCTCCTGAAAATTCCTCTCCAAGTCACTCAGCAACCTAATTTGGAACTACTGGGTTCCTTCAGATCAAAATCCTGGAACTCTCTCCATAACGCATTGTGGGTCAACCTACAGCACATGGCCTGCAGCGGTTCAAGAAGCGAGCTTACACCACCCTCTCAAAGGCAACTAGGGTCAGGTAATAAATGCTGAACAAGTCAGTGACTCATATGCCATGAGCAAATAAAAATGTAATTGTCAGCAAAACAGTGTCCAGCTTCAATTACTCAAACATGCTGTTCACCAGTGCTCAGTTCGGGTTCTGCCAGGATCATCCTCTCCAGTCTCTGCAACAACTTTTATCCAACATGAATCACAGAGTTGAATTCCAGAGGTGAGGTGAAAATGGCTGCCCTTGATATGAAAGCAACATGTGCCTGAGTGTAGCATCAAGGAAGCTGCATGAAATTAAAGCCCATAAGAGTCAGAGAGAAAATGCTGCTCTGAGCTGAAGTCATAGCTAGCACATAGCTAGCTGTTGGAGGTCCATCGCCTCAAACCCAGGGCATCACTGCAGGAGCTCTTCAAAAGAGAGTGTCCTACCCCTATTATCTTTAATTGCTTCTTCAAAAGTGCAGATATTTCCAGTTTTAAGTAGTTTTTAGTCACCTTCCTAACTGCTCAGATATTGAAGCAGTCCATGTCCTCATTCAGCAAGACTTGGGCAATAATCAGGCTGGAAATGATAAACTGCAAGTTATGTTTGTGACACAAAGTGCCAGATAATGACCATCTTCAATGAGAGAATCGAATTATCACCCCCACCGCCCCCAACACTCCCCCCAAACAATGAACAGCATTACTATCACTAAATCTACCATTATCAACATCCTAGGGTCACAACTGACCAAAAGGGGGTCTAGTAACATAAACACCCCAGCTACAAGGTAGGAAGTTATGTAGTGAGTCCTCAATCTTGATTCTCCAAAGCCCATCCACCATCTACAAAGATTAAATCAGGAATATGATGGAACACTTTCCATCTGCCTGCATGGGTACAATTCAAACACTCAAGAACCTCAACACTATGCAAGACAAAACAGTCCATTTTAATGGCAGAATATCCACTTAAATTTCCATTCCTTCATCACCAACACACCATGGCAGCATGATGTACCATTTACAAGAATGCAATGTAGTGTCTTCCAAACCTGCAATCTCCACCAGTTAGAAGGGCCGTATTGGACACCACTAATACCGTCCCTTGTAAGGTCCCTTCCAAATCATTCACCATTCTTTCATGTCACTGAGTCAAAATCCTGCAACTCCCTCCCAAATAGCATTATGGGTGCACTTACACCTTATGGGTACCAGCAGTTCAAAAAAGAAGTTCACCACGATCTTCTCTAAGGTAATTAGGACTGGAAAATAAATGTTTATGAACAAATGGAAAGAACTGTGTAATCAATGGGAGTTAGGACATGTTTATCTGTTCCTCACTAGTTAGTTCCTCGGTCTTAGCTTTGCACTATAAGAGCAGAAAGTTGATCAGAGTATTGTCCAATCTGTTCAGCTCTTGTAGCTGTCATGGTTAAACAGCTGAAAGTATGTGCTAGATGTGAGATCTGGATGTGAAGCCTACCTCAATACTAAGCATGTTTATTGAGACTTACAGAGGATCCAGCTGAGAGTAATTACTCAGTAGCATATTCTGTAGTGCTGATTCCTTTCGACCAAGATTCAGTTCCACTATTCAAGGTGAGACAGTGTCCTTTTGTAGTTCTGTTGTTATTCTTTTACTAGTTTGCAGCACTCAGGGTTAGGGAGTCCCTTCACCTGCAATACACGAGTGACTGGGGGTATTCTTAAATTGTGACCTTCACAGCACACTAATGCTCAAACACAGGCTGCTACACGTCAAAATGTTTAGTCACACTAGAATATTCCAGCAGAGTTGCAATTGACTTTTCACTCCTATTCTTGTATTCCTCAAAGAGAAAAGCACAAATGTACCTGCCATTTGGGAGTTGAGGGGGTGTGTATCTGTGAGAGACAGAGACACAGAGAGAGAGAGAGAAGGGACTTGCTGTTGAACACAAATTGTCAACCTCTTATTTTCATTGTGTCACAAGAGGTCACAGTTCAGTGTGTTTGAATTTCCTTTAGTACATTAGGTGTTATATTTCATTGCACAGTCTCGCTCTCGCACACACTCTCTCCAGACTGCCATGAAGTTCACCTCCACAGTCTTCTTCTAAGAAACTCATTTTGCCATTAAAAATTCAAAATTTCCACATATTTGTGTGTGTGTGTGTGTGTGTGTGGTGGGAGGTTGACCCAGTAGTGATTGGAACCAAATAGACCTTATTGACTGAGATCCTTGATTGGGGTTGTTAACCTGGGACAATCAGGGAGCCCTGGATAATCAATATAAACAGTGGATTCAGAATCTTGTCACCATAGTGGATGGCATATTATTATGGGGAGTGAGAATAATTGTCCCAGTAAAGGTCACCACCAGATACTGGCTGAACTCCACCAGGATCATCCAGGGGTTTCCAAAATGAAGATGTTGGCAACAAGTTATGTTTGGTGGCCAGGACTTGTTTCCTACGTAGCTGCATTGATGGGATAGTGCCCAGATTGCCAACAAGGACAAAAATTGCCACCGCAGGCACATCATGGTAATGGTTGGGTTAACACTGGACTCGGTTACACTTCCACTGTGCTGGTTTTTTCATGTGCTCAATGGTCCTGGTCATTGTGGATGCCCATTCTTTTTTTTTTATTTTTTTTAATAGATATTTTTATTAGAAATTTAACATTTTTACAAGTTTACAAAAATAAACAAAACTCTCAGATATAAACATTGATATACAATTAGCTCAAATATACAATAGCCAAAATTTGACAAAAAAAACCAAAACAACAAAAAAAACCAAAAAAAAAAACAAACAGACAAAACTCAACTATCTACTAATCTAACCTACAACTAACCAGAGTGTATATTTAAGTCTCTTACATGCTCGGAATGTGTTAACATCAAATGTAATAAAACCCGTATTC